>NC_071327.1:46172330-46480455 GCF_943734725.1 Anopheles marshallii
ACCTTTAGGTTGGTCGCGGTGTCTTGTCTCGCAGTGCGTTGTCGGTATCCGAAGATGATCGGCAAAGCGGGTGAAGGCTTCCTATTTACCCACCGTGTTTTTTTTAAAGCCACACGTACGCTCTCTGCTGCACGGCATAAATGCTAGTGTGCGTACGCGGTTGCTGGAGACGAACGAAAATCCATCGATCCACAAACACTCCGAGAAGCTTTACGCCGAACCCGTAACGCGCTGATGCAGAGTGCGTTTTTGTGCGTGCGTGTGCATTTGCATGGTGGGCATAATTAAATTTTTGTGACTATCATGTTGGACGGTGCAAATGCAAAGCGAGGGGTAGTTTGGGAAATGGAAGATTATGCCTGCGTTTGCATACGCACGCAGAACTGGCGCGAGAGGTTTTGGTTTCCATTGAGTTCGTTGCCTCTTCTGGTGGCCGTGAGGCCGTGAGGCTGTGAAGGCACCGAATGGAGATGAATGTTATGCATTTGACCAAAACCTTTCCCGGCTGTTCATGTTTTCACAGTCTTTTGACCCATTCGCAGCCCCCTCCCGTCCCTGAATGCGTAGAGGTCGGTCGTTGATTTCGGTTGTTTGTTTTGGTTTTGGATTTATACTCTCGAAATAGTGCGATACGTGGTCGAGTTGCATAGTGTTATGCTCACCGACTGTTAGCCAATCAATTATACCTTCAATGAAAAGGTTTCAGTTTGTGTGGCATTTTTGTATAACTTTTAATGCTACTAAAATATTTTAGAATTGTAGAAGTTCAATACTGGCTCCGGGCCACCGTAATGCTCTGTACCCAGCCCCTTGATAATCGCTGGGTACTTACACAAAATTAGTTTAGTAGTAAAAAAATAAGCAAAAGTCTGTGGCGTTTAATAAGACATACTACTCTATATTTTGTGCAGTTTATCCCACATCGACTGTTCTCAATCACTTACACTATGAGTCAGACAGTTGTCAGACCTTACACATTCAAAGCAACAACCGATGAGCAACACCTATTACATCAAGATCCGCATTTTCTCACGTTGCTGACCACCGTAATTATCAACCTTGGGTCGATGACTATCGTGCCACATAAACTTTAAGCTCTTTGCTACTGCAATGATAAAAGATTATCGTTCCCTGTAATTGTCTCATGTTCCGGCAGAAAAAGGGCACGTTTAACCCATTTTCTGTGGCAGATTTTAAGAATTATATTATGAATTATAGAACTGAACAAAGGTTTAACAAATAAACCAAATGGATGAAATATATGAATATTACGTATGCAAAAAGGGAAAATGTGAAAAGTGACCGATTTTAGCGATTATTTAAACGAGTTTCCTGCCACCTGGTGGTCAACCAAGCTTTGCGTCAGCTTTTGTAACTATCCCATTGTGCACATACCAAACTTCACATTGTTAGTTAATTGGTAACAGCACTGTGACAACAGGTTGCGTTAGAAGATTTGTTCGAACTACAAGCTACATCCCGGATCGGAGAATTTTCACATTGTGCGGCACTTCGTGTCCGAAGGATATAGTCAAAATGACGTTTACAATTTATCTCTTCTGGAAAAATGCACGGTAGTGTCGCATAAAAACAGGATCATTGGTACAGGATCGCTATGACTTTTTACGTCCTCTACCAAGAAAATTAACATAGAGAACCCGCTACACCATGTTTGCGACATCGAATTATTTTTTTCTCTTCAGTACTTGTGGTGATTTCGGAAATGGTCACTAAATTCCTTACAGATGTTGTTGTTCTCATCAGGAAGCATAACGCGAAAGCGAATCTTTTGGACTGACCAGAACTCATCCTTCATGCCGAGAAATCGCTGTAAGAGGTCAACATCCATCTTAATAGCAATAATATAAACAATAATCGCAATGAATAATTTTTTTCTCGCTCATTACAAATCAATAAATCTTTTTAATGCATACGTTATTGCATGTTTCTTTTCAAATAAATAAATACACTTTTTTTCAAACCGAGGAACGAGGCCATTATATAACATTAGTGAACTTTTGGCCAAAAATGTTTGTGTTTGATGATGCAGATGGTTGGTTTCCTCGTAGAATGTTTGAATTTGCGCTTGGTTGTCATTAATTGCGAATTGATAAGATAGGCTTTTATCTCGATGGGCTAGAAACGTATAAACGTAACTGTTTATAAACACGGCACCATACACATACAACGATACAAAAGCTGACCTTCGCGATGACACCAAATCGTTGCGCAATCGGTAGCTTTCAGTCGCCAGCGGAGCAGTATTTGAAATAGTGCATCACTGCGGAAAGCCTGCTGTTCGTCGTGACCGTAACGCAACTCCAAAGAGCTAAAGGGCAGCGTGTGATGATGACAGATCGGATTCGTTAATTGTCTTCCTTTCCGTTGACATTGATGAGCTGTCCGGCAGGATATCGATCTGCTCAAGAGCCATAGGTGGAACATTTTTTGCCCATCACCAGCACGCACACGCTACAGCTACTGATTGTTTTAGAGTGGTTGTTTCATAAAATGGAGCAGGTGAAGGAAAAAAATAGCCACACACAGACACGCTTCTTCACCTCACGCAGGAGTGTCAGACCACAATTCTTATTTGGCTTTGTTGACAAGTTTGTGCGTCGTCTGTGTATTGCATTTACAGCGGTTTTACAGCAACAGCCCAAGGACGAAGGTGTGTTAATCGTTCGGTCGGCAATAAGCGGAAGTCGCAGTAGATTTATGTCACGCTTCGAGTACCACTTCTTCGCGTTACGCGAACGAGAATTGTGGAGCGAAACAGACACTTTCGGCACGATGGATAACACCCGTGGGGTATGAACAAATTGTACACACACTGGCACGAACACGGTTGGCTTGGGTAATGCAGAATAATGGTGTGTGACGCGTTTGCTGGGGCCCTTGGATGCTTATCCGAAATGTAGGCGTTGTCAAGACGTACTAACCTTGGACTTGAATTCCGTGTGCTTTGTGCGCAAGAATCATGTTTTTTCGGTAGGTTACTCACTGCAGCCAGATTGTTGATGTCGACACCGGCGGAAGCTGTAGAGGATACTACCGTTTCACAAACTGGCACAAACCTATACACTCTGACCGACTGAAATGAGGTCTATCGGGCAGAGGTTTCCGGTTTTACCATCCGTTACCGACGACCGAACCGAGGTACTGTCATTTATATTCCGGTCACTAATGATTATCTGCTGGTTAGGTTTTAGAGTAAACGGTGACTCATGCCGGCTCGACAGTTGCCTCCACAGTTGCCACGTGGAAATTTTTGTTGGCATTGCTCCAAAGGACAGCTGTGCACACTTTTCTTGGCAACGGTTGATGAGATGGCATGATAAATTGTACAGGATGTCAAGAGGAACGGAACGGTTTCGTGATCGAGCACTTGTAAATTGATTGCACACGGTGAAGGGAACACAATTTATTTGTTTTTCATCCAAAATTTTCACCACACATAAGCTGCGCACATGGAAATTCACTAAAAAAAGTAACTATAGCAAATTACGCACACGTATTGATTAAGTGAAGCTACAAATTGGAGATTTATCGAATGTACAGCGGAAATGAGTTTATTTACGCGAAAGTGGTCGAAACTTTATGCCGATCCTGAGCTAATTCGATTACCGATTACCTTCTTCCTCCAGCTGGATGTCTATTTTCCGGCCATAAAGCTTCGCTGAGCGTGACCTATCCAAGGCGCATAGGTGCAAGCTATTTTTGCTTGATTGTTTGCAATTAGTATACCAACGTTGCTGATACACCACCACTGGGGTTGTAGGCCGTTCGAGAAGGCACGTGACCATTAAGACATCGTCCGAAATCAGCTATTCCAGTGTGCTTGGTTGGTTACGGCTAGCGATACTCGAGACGGCATCGTGTGTATGATTATGTTTGTCTTTAAGGAACCGAATGGGTAATTTGGGAACGATGTCATGTGCCGCGAGGGTATCGATTGTGCCGGGTATTAGCATGGCATGGTACACGTTTTAAAGCACGCGTGCCACATGTTTTGTCATTTGCAAGGTCATCCCCTTTTGGCTTGGGAAATCGAAACCCCACAAGCTGTGGTGGCACGTGCATATTCTTTCCCTCCAAATGTGCTCAGGAACTCAAGTTCATGTTGAAATTGTGCGTGTGTCATGAATCTGTGTTGGCACAATTGTTTGGATGGTGTGAAACTCAAATCTTAAAGTGTACTGATATGTAAATCTCAACGTTTTGAAAGCCTTGTAGCAATGTGAGATTTGGTGAAAAAACTTGGAAAAATATTATTATAGGTTTTTTTTTAAAATAAATATCACTTTATGTATGGGATGGGTATTGTTTCCAGCATGCTCTTTTAAGAATAAGTGATTTTAAGCACAGAAATTACATTTCGTTGGAGTGCTGTAAAGAAAAGCCCACTGGCAGTTCGTCAAAACCAATATATTTTCAAAAATTCAGCATTATGTAGTTAAAAGATGCTTAAATGTAGCACTTTTTGCACCGGATTTCGACATTTTCAATTAAATCCAAAATGATTAACGAATCAAGTAGAAAAAACTGACAACTGGTTGACTATTTGTTGTTATTTTGTATGCAAAAAAAATCAATATAAATATAAAAGTGTTAAAAAAACACTAATAAATTGTGTGAAGAACATCTCATGCAAATCTGGTGAAGGCCATCGGTTCATAGGACTCCTAGAAATTACGTGTAAAAGATTTTCAAAAACGTCACATTGATGAAAACGAGTTAGAACATCGAACGATATTCGTTTTCGTATGTGAATGAGAATATTCCCTGGGCTTCATCTTCGTTATGGATCTTTGTATTGGTTTGATAATTTTTATCAGATATTCGTTGAATCAATAAAAAGTATCGAAATTGTGAGCAAAAACCCGAATGAGATTAATCGCTATTTTGCTTTAAGCCGTTTATTATAAATATTTGATATATTTAGTTTAATTACTGTTCTGACGCTATTATACAGCCCTCGAGATATTGATTTTAATAAAAAAATAAATAAATAATTAGTTGTTCAAAATCGAAAAGAGCTGGTAAAAATGAGGAAGGTTATGAGACAAATTTTTTTTTCTCATAACCATGTGTTACACATTTAATAATTATACTTTCTATAACTTTATAACGTTTTCAGTGATAGATTAATGTTATTGTCTTAAATAATAGACAGGTTTGTCGGCTTGATATAATTTATCATTAAATATTTCATATAGCACCATTCCGTATGTCGGTTACCGTTTGTACGGTTGATGAAATGAAAAATTTATAGCGCCGCAGCAATTATGAACCGCTTCGCATGGAAATGGTGGCCCTACGAGGTGTCCTTAAAGGTAGAAATTACAACGTTCCGTCGGTGTGAGCTTTACTAGAAATTGATGGTTTTTGTTTGTCTTTATCAATAACGGTGTGCACGTACGTACGTAGGATGTGGAGAAGGGGATACACTTAATTATAGGTATGATCATAATTCCACTAGCAAGAAGGTGTACGATGACAGGCAGCATGACGATCGACCAAATTAGTGTGGAAGTAAGTCAAGGATGTTTTGTTAACATCTGCAAAAATAGTACTAAAAGCGGCACGAAATATTTTTGCAGCAAATTGTCGAATTGTGAAGCGAAAGCAATTACTGGCCGTTATTTATTTGCCTGTTATTAGGTGCGACAGTTGTTAACCTTATGCTGCGCGTTAACCTTATATTTATTATAAAATTAAACTTTTTGGATATTTAAAACCTCTTTAAATGTTTAATAGCATTGACTGAACCGACGCATTTCATTGCACTTACAAATTAATAACTCACGCTTTTTGTAAAGAGCACAAAACAAACAGACAAGAACCATTCCTGCGCGAAAGGTTAATTTTTATTTATGAAGCTCCGCCTTGGGGCGGTCAGGCGACCATCGTACTGAGCAAGCACGAGACATAAACATAAAATTCGACCCAACCCTTAAAACGGGTGGTGCTGAAAACTCTCTATTAGTTCATGTTCCGACGACCAGCAGAGATAAAGTCGTTGGAAAATTTGTGTTCTTAACATTGTTCGGTGATTGGTGCGTTATCGCATGAACATGTGCTGATAAATGATCAGATATTAGGCCCAAAAGTACACATCCTTCCAACCAATATTAATTCCTTCAGTATTCCATTGTCCATAGCTCAATACAATGTATTCACAACTGTGAGGCAATTTGCAATCCCATGCCAAGACAGTTAGTATATGCGATGGGTAGCGATTTGAGCTATAAAATCCATTTAGTATCTCATTCCGCAGACTACTAATTTCGTTCGACCGCCCACATCCCCCAACTCTTTTGCAGCAATGGTTGCGGCCAGGGAACCGTTGGTCGGGGTGTCCGTTTTGCGATGATTTCGACCCGCCCTGAAAAACATAAACCTTCCATTTCTCAGATGTATAAGGCACTACATTTTTACTGTCTCTGCCGCTGCGTCCTAGCGAGGTGGGGTTGATGGGGTTCTGTTTGTCTCCCCTTCGCACTGAGGTTATGCTGTTAACGATTATCTTTCGGGCTTGGTTATTATCCTGTCCCATTAATCCCTACCGCCCTGCCGTAATACCACCCCATGCCGCAGAAGGGTGGCAAGTAAATTGTTCAATTAACCGAAATAGTACGGCACACCGAAGTGTGCGTTGTCATCGGGCGAGAAAGTGGAAAGCTTCTGCAGGGTCTTCGGCATCGAAGTCGTGATGTGGAAGGCGTTTTGTTGGTCCGTATTTTACCTTAAATGGGTCTCGGTGTTAAATGGTAAAATGTATGCAAACTGGCAGTGGCTTGCGGGCAAGCAGAAGCAACAGCAGCACCGTTGTTCATTAGCATAAGGTAAAATTGCTCCTGTCAGCGACAGTGATCTTTGGGCAGAATTTATTGAAGATTGTTTAAGGCGTACTGTTGTTGCGCCAGATTGCGTCATGATTTGCCATTCGACGGGTGCAATGTTTTGCGAATTTTAATAAGGATGTTCACAGTAATGGTTATTAATTGGTCGTTGTCCGTTGCATCGTGCAGATATTAATTTCATTGATTTCATTACCTATCACCTAGATATTCGTGAAATTTATTGTTTTTCCCCCTTTAACGTTATTGAACCACGAAGGTAATCAGTTGAATTTCACTTAAAAAGTTATGTAACGCACTGAAAGAAACATTTCACAAACATCAGGTTTTTAGAAAAAATTTTCAAAGGTTATATTAATGTAAAAATAATTAATCGTTTTGACTAAACTAAACGAACGATAATTCAGTAGTCCTTTAAAAATGGATTTTTGTTTTATGGGAAAGTATGGGACAACTTAACCTTTCGACAGGCTATTTATTAATCCTACACACTTTGCTGTCTGTTCCGTTTCATGTGCTGTTAGCCACACAAAGGTTGTCATAAATCATGTACCACCTGATATTGAGCGGAGGTCATAGGTTTTGTGTTGCTACGAGTAAAATAGGGTCCCCCTAGCCTAAAAGCCCCTCACCGCGTTGCCTGTTGCAATCCGGATCCATTTATCGATGCGCGCACCAAAACCACGTGATTTGGTCGTTCGCCGTGCTTCTTACCAACGCTGACCGGTGCCCGGACAAATGTAAGCACCCGCTAGAATCTATTGTGCGAATTTAGCGGGTCCATACGCTACGACGACCGCCGTGCACGCGGTTATAGATTCGTTCGTTTGTGGTTTGCCAACAGTGCATGGTGGTAGTGATGAATGCTGAGTGGAGAAATACGCAGCACATCGGTTGTGTTTGTGCGACATGTTGCTATCGCGCGAAGTTGCTGAAGCAATGCGCGCGCGGCTCATCGCTGGTACGCGGGGCATGACAATGAAAGTGTGTGCATGTGGGTATGTGTGTTGTTTTTGTTTATTTTTTTTAATTTTCGTTCTGGAGTATCATCAACATCGCATCGTTCTCCTCCAATCGGCGGTAGCCGGGGTGGTGGCAAATTAACACCACCGGTGTTCCATTGCGAATGAGCGAATTTACGCTGCAAGCGATATTCGCGGTCGACTGACACGGCCGATGGAACGGAAAGCGATCTGATTGACCGTGCACATATTGACTGGTGGCGAAATGGTTTGCGTGCGTGTTGGTATCTACGTGTGGGGACGTAGTACCGTCCACCACTTTTCACGGAGACAGACGCGTGCATTCAAGATCATCATTTCGTTCGCGCCATTCATAATTCAAAAACACAAGTGCAATGATGCTAATGATAGTATCATTGGCTTATTAATAAATTAGCTCATTTTTCAGAATGATATCCATGCAAGTAATATATGACACTTGCAAATGAATTATTATCAATTAATAATTGCATTTTCCATGCACCGTCGAGAATTCAGCGGCACATAAAGCCACGGACGACGCTAAACGATTGTCTTGCAAGCATCGTGCAAAAGAGATGAATTCTTTTTAAAGCATTATGACACCATCCGATTGAATCACAAATGAACACGTCAGAAGGTGTGGGTCTCGTTTGGTCGAAGGGTTCAAAAAGTTTTGCACTTCACATATATCACTGTCGTTCATTAGGGACACCGATCACGTGTAACCTTCTTCGAAAGGTGAACTTATATATTGATGTCTCTTTATTCGTTTGTCACTGTTCTTCGTCCTATTTTGCACATGCGAACCGATAGCCGTTTCGGTGCGTTGTTGGTCAATTGAATGTTTTATACCATGTTCGTGTCTCTGCTTAACCCGTAAGGTGTGTGTAGGCTCGTTCAATTTAATGTTATGTCTTCCAACAGGGTTGCAGTGACACATTTGCATTCCTGCTGTATTGTGGCGATCGTGGGTGTTTTCGACGCAAAACTTGCCACAGACAACAACTACTGTATATGTATATGTATCGGGTAAACCCAAAACTGGCTATCCAAAAACCACAACGACGAGAAAAAAGAGAACTTTGTTTAAAAAAGAAACAAACAAGCTTGTAGTTTGTATAGAAAAACTGCACAAAAAAGCAACAACACTCACTTCCCTAGCTAATAGTGGTCATAAAATTAGAGGTCGTCCTGACTTCGGCTGCATTAGTTATTCCGCTCTCGCTCGACCGTTGCGCAGTGCCTTTACCAACTGCTGCGGGAACATATTGGGACGAATAAATAATTTATATTGCAAAAGTGTGCTACTCGTTAGTGGCGACAGTTATTCTTGGTGTGGTCTTCGGCAGGGGATGATAAAATCGAGTAACGATGACGCAAATATTCACCGGCGATATTGGATGCAAGCCCGCGGTCAGCCAATGCCCCGAAGGTTGGTTGTAAGATTTGATTGACAATCTGGAATCTGAATCTATTCATTGCCGGTAGACAGACACGTGATTTAGTGGTGTGAAAATTGATAGCATGATTATTAATTGAAAAGAAGCATGATAACATGAATCGTTTTGTTACTTTTTCAGTAAACAAAATAAATGAAAACATGTATCTGCTAATGGCATAATAAAATGAATTTGGAGTGAACAAACATTGGGAATCATACTCTAAGCCAGTTTTTTGTATGCGTTTTGACGTTTCCAAGCTTATCCGCTTACAGCTCGCCATACAAATGGCAAGCCAAGCTAAGCCTAGGAAGGAAGGATTAGATTGGTTTCTCAATGAAAGTACCTAAGTACACAAAACCCAAGCTCAACAATTCAAAACAAAGCATTTTGCTAGCTGGTCTGAGCCAGGTTAGGCCATGTTTCCGGTGTGAAAAACAAACAACTGAAAAGGGATTATTTTAATAATCAGACTTGTATATTATTTCAAATGAATTGAAATTAAAATTATATTTCTAAATTTTAATCGATTTTCTCTAATTGTAGTTTACAAAAATTATCCCTTGTGTCATTCTTTATGTCAAAATGCTATGTCCTTTACTAATCTGTACAGAATGATACAGCCCGGACTCTGAATTATTTGGTAGATACAGGCTTAAAGCTTAAGCTTTCTAACTTCGAGTATGATCTACCCCATTTTTAGACGTTGTGCTGCACGTATGTGTGGATCTTGAGGGCTTATAGATTTGCCAGTTCGATATGACTTTACAATACGCGCATAATGAGCTGGTTTATTGACTGATGTTTTATACGTTCTTCTTCTTCTTTATCGGCAAAACAATCTCAAGTGATCTAGGTCTGCTATTTCTGACTTTCTTTGACTTAATCTACCCGTAGCTGGATAGTCAGTCCTGCGTACGGAGGATGGGCCCGGATGGGATTTTGGATCGGTCATGTGAAAACCAATACACCAACGAGCCGCGTTTTATACGTTGTTTAAAAGTTCACCAACTGGAGCCTGTCAATGGTATTTTGATGTTTGAACTATTAGGACTATCGAATGAAGCAATCATACAATCATAAAAGTACCGGGTAAAGGGAAAAATAAGATAAGGTAAGAGCTGTAGATGAATTACGAATGAATTGTTTAAGAATTTTGACTAAGCAATTAAACAGTTGTAATTGAACCTTCTGTGAAGCTAGACCACGTCACGAACTGTTGGTAACAAGTCCATTAAGATTTTTAAGAAATAGAACTTACTGGAGAACTAATATCAATTATTTTTCCTAACTGCCATTTAATTTATATTTGTTTTACTAATTATTTTTAATTTAAAGCTCTTTCGACTTCTTATATATATATATACGCTACTTTTCATATTTGTTTAATTTTGTTTTTCATGTTGTACCGATTACGGATATGCTACATGATTTACAACTAATCAAAGCCTTTATCAACGCCTGCTTCATAGCAGGACTAATACTCTAGGAACGATCGATGATCTCTCTCTAATAAAAAAAGACATTCAGCCACCATCAAATTTTTCATGAAGCTCGCGTTAACACCTTTTATGGCATTAACGCCTCTAAGCCTCTAATGTTCGGTGATTTCATCAACATTCGTCACAGTTTGATTTCACAATATGAATGTCCCGGTCTTAAGGTTTCTTGCGTATAATGTAATTTAAAGTGTCCGCTGTTAGTTTTTACCAGTATGGATTGGTGTGATTGTAAAATTAAGATTTCCATCGGTGAACGAAACATCAATCAATAAACATCAAAGCTATTTTTGCTAGATTTTCCATTTTCTGCCTCCTGAGTTGGTTTGTTCTGACGATGCAAATTGTGTAGCATAATTGCCAGCAAAAGGTACGCTATTATTAGCGTGGTGGGCATAGCACGCTTTGATACGCGTGTTCTGCCTCCAAGCATAATCATTCCGAGCCACGAGGCCGCTTCGCAGTCACCGGTCGACGGAACATTGTGCGTGCAGCACGCGGCGTACCACTGCCATGCGAGATATCGTGACTTATCGAATGCGTGTAGCAGCCATTCGTCGGACGGTTGTCGTCATCGTCATCGACCATCTTCGTCTCGGGATGAGTGTGTGTTTTTTTTCCTCCTTTGCTAAAGCCTACGTGCGCTTCACGTGTTCCGCGCTGAAAAAACGTGATTTTTACACCCGTGATAGAGGAAGGGAGTCCCCAAACCATGGCAAACAGGGGGGGAACTCTTTCGAATGGCGACGCTCGCATTCTCGTCCACCATTCGGGACAGGTGACTTACGGGGAATGGTGCAGTTTTGCATGCTTCCGATCGCATGCGGGAAGGCACTGGTTGGCTTTAATTAACCCCCTCGACGCATACCTCCAGGCGCTAAGGGTGGTACGAGTAGGCATGCCGTTGTCTAGGTCTAAAGTCTAAAGATGAGTGTGCACGTTCAACTTTAAAGTTCAAATCGACCGGCACAGGTTTGTTCTGTTTCTGGTTCACATTCATCACCATACGATCCGATCAGGGAGCGGGTCGTTTGGTAAGGAAACAATTATCCCGACCCGACCCGGTCGTACCTGGCTGATGATATTGTCTCCTATGATTGTACTTCACCACTCACAACAACCACCATTACGCCTCGGGGGGTTTCTATCCCACCATCGTACAGCAACAGGCGATTGGAGTTCAAAGTTCGCGAAACAGATCTTGTTCAGCTGGACAGGGTGACGACATGATTCCCACTCGTATGGAAGAGTTCTAAAGGGAAACGGGTGGTGCTGGTACGAACGATCAGGGAATATCTCAGGCAGTAAGATAATTTTCGTTTTTCCCACCGTTACCGAGAGCTATCATTTTACGATGATGAATTGCTTTCAAGCAGAACTCACGCCAGTCAGTGTACTTGAGTTGATGTGGTATTAATTCGTTTAAATAAGCTTTGCCCTTATGCGACGCACACAAGAGATTAATCGTTTCTATTTTGTAGAATTTAAAATGCTGTCGATGCATTTTGTTTGCCTTTCCCTGTGTGGTATCGTTCGTTGCGTCGCAATGAACGTTATAAAAAAATCAATAAAATGTTTCGCTCGTGCTATAATTCAATCCATAAACAAACACACTGCCTAGATTTAAGCTTGCCGGAAATGTTTATCGTTCCGGGTTTCTCTGGAAAGGAATTGAAAACACTGTACATCGTGTGTGGATGTTGAACCGGTTTTATATAATGTAAACATAGCGGTCAGTTTTTATTATTCATCGTTTGCAGCGGACTGCATTTAATGCACATGAAATCTACTTGCAAAATGCGAAAGTGGAGTATTAGAATCTGTTCAATAAGTAATCGGTGGGACATTCTTTTTTTTAGCCAATTTATGACTGTTTAGTTAATTATCGGTTTCAATGCAGCGACAGTCTAACTGTTCATGTTAATTCTACAGTAGCTTCGATTTAAATAAACATTTTTTTTTAGTTAATAGATGCATTTGAAATTGTTAATGTCTGTAGAAAATGTTTGCATCGAAATAGTTTTAATCCATAGACCGTATTCGGCTAAATTAATTCATGTTCCCTAATCCATCGTAATTTATTTCAATTCCTATTCAATTCTTATTTATTTCAATTCCTCATCATTCAATTTTGTAATTTCAAAACCTTTACCCTAACCAACAAAACATTTTCAGAGGCGAAAATAAAAGGCGAGCTAGTTATTTTTTTTTCTTTCTTGGTTTTTCTTTATTCTTCATTGGTTTCCTGTTCAACATTGAGCAGATTTTTTTTGCGAATCAAATTTTATTTAATTCCCTCATTTATTTTGCGTGCACATCGGCTGAAATATTGCATGAATGCTTTTATCACTCGGTTAATCCAACTAGAAGGGGTACATGCACATGGTGTAGATGGGATTAGTGGTTTTATGTTGGTATGGCAGTCAGGCGATGCAAAAACAAAGAAGTGTAACGCGAGATGATGCATCGGTTGGAGATTTTTATGCATTCTCTGTGCATCGCAGCATGCATGACACTCGCCCAAACCACGCAAAACATATTTACAATTTTTTTATGACATTATACACACACAAAGTGTTGCATTTTATAGCAGATATTCATGTGTCTGTCTAAGCTTGAGGCGGAGGTTAAGTGCGCTTCAGTAATCATGGGATTTAGTATAATGAAAGGTTACATGTCTAGACATAGAGCTTCGAAAGCTTAATAAACTGCTCCATAGACAGATTGAATGTGCAAATGCACTGTGGGTGAATTTCTTTGTTTTATGCGCTTAAACCAATGCTGTGAGATTGTAACGTCTGAAAAAAACTGAAAAGAACTGAACTGAGTTGATAAACTGTTTGTTAATGTGTATGTGTCCATCCAAAAATTATAATGGATAGGTTTATTTCTATGTCCAACGCTAGTACATGATCTTTTCTACATTAGTTTTTCCAACAAATTCGATTAGGCTGTAAGTTTCATTTCTTATCCGAATGCCAAAGTGCTTTATTGACAACATAAAAAACCATTTTGAGAACTGTTCCATTTTTCATTGTTTTTGAAATGATTAGTTTTACTTAGTTCAAGCATTCAACAACAATGTTAAGTGCATTTCACGGTTACTGTTTGGAACCACCATATGTTTATCAGCGTTCTCACTGACATCAAGTACTTGATTTATTCCGTTTCGTGTGTAATGTTTAGCGAGATAAGATAGCGAAGGTACAATTCAATTGGTGATTGACCTCTTTCCGTCTGGGTAAAATCAATCGTTTATTTTAAGAAGTACAATCGCTCGTGTACAAGGAATCAATATGTTCTAAAGATATGATCGATAAAATGTGATGTAATGCCGCGATAAACATTTTTAATTCAGGTGAAAAAGCGTACTACTAGGGTATGATATGTTATGTATTCTCGTTTTTACTTTCCCCCAGATTGCGAAGCAAATAATTCTATATGTTTTCTATCGTGTCGTATCTTATTGCGTTGGGTTCGAAATGTGTTTCGAAGACATGACATTGACGAAAATATGCCATTCGAAGAAAATTTCATCATTTGTTTCTTGTAATCCAATCGTGTGCCGTTACATGGAAAATTCGCGCGTTTGTATGCGATTTCCATTCGACTGCTAAAACGGTCTTTGCGAACGGTGTAGCTTTTCATCATAAGACATAAGACAAGACAACACCCGACATGGACTGCGGCATTCAAAGTAGATTGTTTTCGTGTTTTCCGTCTAGATTACAAGTTACAATTCTGTGCCCAGCTCTGTTTCGGATGTTCGCAATATTGTTGTTGTTTATATTTCTAATGTTTCAGTAGAAAAGAGTTGTATTTCTTACTTCCAACATCTTTTTCAAAATTTCTTGTATTATCCTGCATTAAATACTAAGCAAATTTCCTTTCCAAAAGGGCTTTACTTAAACATAACTCATACATTTATTTCAAATGAAATCATATGTTGTATTCTAGATTGGCTCGATGATCATTTCAAATCAAATTTCTCCGAAGGTTGTTTTTCTCTTTGACGGGTCTAAATCCACTAGCAAAGCTTGCGGTCGGATGTTACATAATAAATTAAATTTCCTTCATTGCTTACCATATGAAAGAATACGTATCAAATCGAAGCGCACGGAAATCTTTCGTGCTAGCGGAACAATTTCCGGCTCGTACACAAATATCCACCAGCACTGGATAGCGCTGCGGGCACGATTTGTGAATAGAAAAACATCCGCCAAACGGTGCAGATGCGAAGATCCGTGATACGGCGGAAAATTACAACTAACCAACACGTGCCGTAACGCAGAGAACTGTTGGAAATGTTACGCTTTCTGCTGTTTAGTAATCCGCCGCCCTATATGATACATTCCTTATTTTTCGTTAATCCAAACAGAAATGGAGATGGAAAATATGCTAACTCCTTCATTATGCGTTTTACAGAGTAACCATCACGTTCATACCCTTTGCCATTGTTCAAACAACAAACAGATGGTGTGACTGTTGTGTCAAAGGGAAGGAATTTTAATCACTGTGAGCATTCAGATGATGCTCAATATTGTACTTTAAGTCGGTCATGTTTTGCGGATTATGCATTGGGAGCCCTTCTTAATGGAAAGCGATATGGGTGACCTTTTGCGATTGAACGATGTGTAAGCTACAACAAGGTCATAAGGGTAACTAGCATATGATCAATACAGATACTCTGTAAGGCGTTGATAGTAGTTTTTTTTACATTACGCTAAATTGAAGCTGATGAGAGTCCGTTGCATGCATGCCACGAAGTGCCGCTGTTTGGCAGACAAAGTTCACAAAGTTTTGCTGTAAACATCTACGAATATCGTTTAACTCAACTCAGTAGAACTTTATTTTCGCACGACAAAAGTTTCCTTTTATGTGGTTAGTTTGGTGAAGTGCGGTGTGTTCATTCATGGTAATTGACTAAGGGAAAACTCATTGTTCTTAACATTGACTCTTCTTATCAATGGCTCTTTATGGTTTTTGCAATTTTCTTAGAAAAATTTCTTTTCATTAAATAATTGTTAATTTACTCAATATTGTATTACCATCGCTACAGTTCGTGTCAGTGCGTCAGATGTCTATTTCATTGCAATAATTTAATAATCGCTATAAAATAATGTTATTTTATTTAATCTAATACAGTTATAATGGGTTTAGTTAATAAAAAAATGCATTAGCAAGCAGTTTGTTGCCACACGGAAACGAATGAACAACAGAAAATCCAAAACCATCGAACCAGATTTCTTTCACCTTTTACGCTATATCGCCAAGGATAAATTCGAGTCAGTTTAAATGTTTCGACATCCTCCCGCCTTGGTTCGTTCTCCATCCACCACGTTTGCTTCATCAGCGCTTAATGACTTGATTGGGATGCGGTCACTCTTTGAAGGTGATAAGACGTTCGATAATGAGCTGATGGCACAGCAGAGTGACAATCAGCAGTCCAGGTGTTCATTCTCCCGCCGTAATAATGGGTGAACATTGCAAATGTAAATGTCAGATTTAATTTTCGGAGGCGGCAGACCAACCTTTCAACCTGCCCTACCGCCATACCATCGCATTTCATTGAACTGTGGTGCAATGGCGCGCAAAAATGAACCATTTTTCATCGTGATAAAATTTCGGATTCGGAATGTGAGGGGCACATTAAATTCCTTTCAGCACTCGATTAAGGAGAAATTGTGTCCCAGCATCGTTTAAAAAGTTCATCTCACTAGCTCACGCTTAATCTGTTGCCCTCGATATAAAATCGTTTAGCTTCAAAGCGGAGATTACCTTTTACGCTCTGATTGATTGCTCCGTTTCACCTTCCACGCTATAGCGTAACTGAAACTCGTAGATTTTTGGCAACGTCAATAGTAGGGATGGCTTTCAGGCACAAAAGATAGAACTGCCCTTGCCGTAGCCACACTGCCAGCGACGACGAACAAGCGTTCAAATCGATGAAGGTTGACTTCACGGTGAGCAGCGTTATGCCTGAAAATGGTGCGCAAACGGAACATTATTTTTCGCTTGGTTTGTCTCGTGCTACGCTTGCAGTTGGTCGGAATTCGAAGCGAGCATTTTGGGAGTGGTAATGGGTGTTGGAATGAAGACGATAGAGTTTTAGCAACAAAAACACAATCCAACCCGGTTACAGATCTAACTTCAAGAAGTGACTGTCCACGGAGTTTGAACAACTAAGTGAGTGGTATTTAAATTGACATACTTTATGGTATGCTATTTGAAGTTCGCTCTTTTTGACTTTTTGGCTCTTTGGTTCCGTCAATGGGTAAATAATGTGTTTCCGCTTTGCAGAAAAACAAATTTAATTTTAAGAAAGGTACCACTTTTGTCAAAAATTGTGAAGATTGTCAAAAATGATTGGACCCCGAATGTATATGATGCGTTTTATACAAGAGGATGATCATACTTGCAACAATCGGCGTATTCGACCAGATGTCGAGCCATGATATCATTAGGCTCTTTCTTGCCAGCTTATTCATTCGAAATGCTAATATCAACCGTATCGATGAGAAGACACACATTCCGAAAAACAAGCGAAGCGAAAATGCTTCGTTCGAGTAATAAAATTCCTGTTGATTATTATAATATCTTTTTATTTTAAAGTTGTATTATTTTTTTTTTCTTATTCGCTTATAATTGTTGAGGTGACCAACTTTGTTTGTTTTGCGCTGTACGTACAGGTTGGCCGAAAGAAGAGCTTTACAATTGACAATGGCAATACGACAATTTTTTTCGTTTTGCCCGGTGTGTTTTTGTTGCGCCTTTACGTACACACTTGCCTTGGGCTGCTCTTTTACGATAGCAAAAACAAAAACACTAACTACGCATCCACATTATTCGTTTTATTATTCACTTACAAAATCGTCCGTTTTGCCCATTAGCACATCGCGTTGTTGGCGCCATTCTAAGGGGGGCACCGTTCTACTTTATTTCTTCATGCGCTTTAAAAATGTCAGCACCGTGTACCGTGATGACGCTGTTGACTCATCTGAAAAGGTAGATGACCAGCGACACGGATGACACCTGGATAATCAAGATGTATAGTTAAAGTCAGTCAAGGTGTCGTAGTGCCTCGGCGACGCTCGTATAAGACGGCCGGGAACGACAAAAGGTGATGCGCAATTTCTAACGGTTACCGTGCCGAGACATGGCTATATTTCCTGTTTCTTTGTCGGTTTGCGCGACGGCAAAGTGTTTGTCTGCATCGTACCATGCTCGAAACAGAGCCAAGAAGGCTTTAGGCAGGGGTAAAAGAAGGCTTAACATAAAGCGGTGTTGAATAAGATCTGGGGTGCTTTATGTGCTGAAATACCTCATTAGGAGTGATAATTTTTGTGAGCTTATTGCGTATTCAGCAGATTGTGTGTTTCGAAGCGTGCTTCACGATAATCGGAAGAAATAGATTGATTTAAGTCCAACAAGTTACGAACCGAACGCTTCCGAATAGTACAAAAACAATAATCAGAGATAAAGGCATTTCGTGTTTCGTGAAGCATGCAGCTACCATTTATCGAATGCATGCGCGATCGTGCCAAGACCAACAGCGCGAACAAAAGGAAGATATTGTACGATGGAGAGAAAATTCCCTCATGTATATAAGCCAAATGATATGCACCGAATGTCGGCAAACGACGACGGCTTATCAGGAAGGAAGTTGTAGCGCATAGACGTACATATGCGTAGTATGTGCATGCCCACATATGCGTGCAATCGAAGCAATTTTCCGTCTTGGCTTCCTCCTCTGGTACTTTACAACCGTGCCAACGTTGTTGGTGCATCGGCTTCCGTCGCAGTAAACTGCTGTCAGTGCATTCGAACACTATTTGAACCTGTGTCACGGTCGAATGCACGATCACGGCTTGAAGTTGACGTCACTTAGAGGGTGTTAGGCCGTTCCCTGTTCTGTTCGCTGCGAAGATTCAAAGGTAAATGGGGTAAATGTATGGAAACGTTAATCGCTTTGTTTAATAATTTTGAGATTATCTATGTTGTTATCTAAATAGAGTAAACATCTATTTTGCCATAAACTTCGTAAAATAAGACCTTTCATGTGATGAGTTTTTCCCTGCAATGATGTGCAATACATGAAGTTATAGGGTGCTTGAAGTTACGTTTAAAGTTGGGTAAACGATTTCGCTCATGAATCTGACATGTGACACATAATGTTGGAAGTTAATTACAGTTCATTTGGATTGTGTTCACAGCACACGCACAAGTTGTTCGCTTAGAACCAAGCTTAGGGAAAACAGTGTAAGTGTAGTAGTCGAAAGAGTGTAGTATAGCCGAGATGAAAAGATTGTAGTTGATCGTTTGTCTGTAAATGATGTTTCGCGTGTTATGAGATGTTTTACTTGAACGTTTTACCGGTAAAGGTCGCTTACTTTCGGCTAGACTGTGTAGTTTTAGGCCGTTGCCGGTGATCTGACCTTTCTGGGTAGTTTTGAGGCATCTTGACATTAGAATTACCAAGTGAGTTAAACGTTTTTTTTTATATTGGTGGCTACTTTTTGTACAATTGTGAAGAGCGGGAACATGTTTCAAAATTTTATGGCAGTTTTTACTACATAATTGATATCTAAAAGCGCTGCATAAGCTACTGTTGAATAGCTTATTCCCAAAAACTAGCCAGTACCAGACAAAAGGACTGGCTCAGTTAAACAAAAAGCATTATGTTACGTATGATTTGTAATAAATGAGGTATAATATTGTGGTTTGTTGGAATATTTGGAGCACTTCGCACACAACAACTTGTGATGTTTGGTTTTTTTATGATAAAAAAATTCAACAATTTACTAAGCTTAAGGTACCTCTATTATCATGTTATATAACTCTTAATATTTGTAGAGTGACAATTATTCAAGCAATACTTTTTTATTTCTTGAAGTTTTGAGTAAAAATATTTAATTATATTGCTCGTACCACTTCAGCTTATCGCTATGCGTTTGTAAGCCCTTTTCTCAGTATGTTTATATTTTAAATCTATCAGACACAGTTGCTCGCCCGGACACAAAGGCATAGCAAACTGGAAGAAGTTCTGTTCCCCTGTGTCACCTTGTTTCTTATTTGAGCAAGCTGACTCTATCGATACTTTACTTCCCTCACAACAGCAGCTCCCGTGGCCATTGTCGTCGTCCTATCGATTAGAGTGTATTTCGTTAAGGGTTCATGTAAACGCTGATGGCCGAGTAAAGCACAACCACGGGCAAGATTAAAGTGTGAACCAGCAGAATGGATTCACATACACACACATTCGTATCCAACATAGTCTGTTGGTCTTATCCAAGGCGAGTGGTGACGTCAAACAGCGATCGGACAACGACAGTAGCATTATTATCAGGGTGGCCCGTGCGATACTTGCCGGGTGTTGTCATTGTCAGCGGATTTTGCTCAACCCAATTTCTTCGTCTCGGTAAGCAAGCTCGTTACACTTTGGAAGAAGCTGAAATTACATCTCTATTTAAAACTTAGCAGCTTTTCGTGGTGTTAAAAAGTAATAAGAATTAATGCCATCTCGTAACCTTACTTTGTTGTAGCTGTGCGTGACGTTTCCAGTGAAGAAAAAGAGAAGCTTTTTTGGTTAGCATACTTGTTGGAAGCATGTTGGAAAAATAAGAAAACGAGTTGTCAAGTGCTGTTCTGAAGCTACTATCGATACGCGTGTCTCTTGCAGCGTTCAGTTGCAGCGCAATCGAGCCGCGCGTAAATATTTGATCCCACCATCGATCGGAATGTGGTGATGATTGCTTTCCACTCTAGAAACGACTTCTCGAGCTTCCAGCGCGAAGAAGGTGGCCTGTGCGGAAATAAACAGCATCCAAATCAAATAGCTTACCGTGGAGAATTCCCTTTTCCGCACAATATGTTTTCCGGTTTCGAGTGTGCTGAAAGGACCTTGGTGAAGCAAAATTGTCGTCGTTTGTCGTCGAAGGGTGCTTCAAGGTTTGTTATCTTCTTCAGAAGATGATAGTTGTCACGCTTAGTAAACTGTCGATGATTTTTTCAATCATTTGAAGCATGTAACTGCTTTTTATAATAGCTATTATATACTTGATGTCTAGAAAGATGGACATTAAACCAAAGCGATGGTGTATCGATTTATTTACAAACGTTTATCGATCTTTATTATACTGCTAGGTAATCATTGCAATCTCAACCATCTCTCAAAAGGTGCTAATTTGTCACTTGATCCTAAATGGTTCGGATGGTCAGCGTAATACGTCTATACACCATATACGACACAAATCTGTCGGCAGGACTGCGCTCTAGTATATGGTGTCTAATTAAGTTGTTGTTGGTTGGTGTGCACGCATATGGTAGCCCATTCGGCTTATGGCTTCGTTAGACGGACTGTGTTGTGCATGGGACCCAGCAATGTGTCGCGGCAGAGATAAATTACGACCTGACCTCGGCCGTGATATTGAACGACGTTTTCTAACGAGGTTTTACAAACGAACAAACGAGACCCGTCGGAACTGAGCGTACGAACGAAGGTGGAGGACATCCGTCATTAGGCAGGCGAACTAAAAATAGTGTTCCCCGCATTGTTTCCCTTCCTTTGCTTGTTCCTTTTATCCATTCGTACATGCTTCTTCTTCCGATAGAATAATGTTGAGTGAATGTGGGTGTGCAACTTATCATCCCTTCTGTTCTGATACATGTATGTTCACATGGGTTGTCCAAAACCAAAGTCAATTAGATCAATATCTCCACCTGCAACCATTTTAGTTACGTGATGTTAGAAGTGACAGAAGTGCTAAGTTTGCTGATGTCTGTCTGGTACATGACACGAGAGTGAGAGAGGAAAGGCAAGTATTAAATAGAGCTCAACCGTTGCACAGAAGTTCTGACACGTCTACGTCTAATCATATCTGTTGCGAAAGCAAGCACACCATCATGGGACACCACATCCGGCGATGAAAACAGTAGTGGGCGCCATGGTTTTCGTCGGGCAGAAGGGAATATTTGATCTGATAACAGAGCATCACGATGCTACATAGTAACAACACGACCCTTACCACCATGGGTGTTTGCGCACTTTCATCTTGCCTTGCCGCTTGGTGACGTGCGAGGGCGTGTGAGAGCTGCAATTTATAGCTTGTTTACATTTCTATGTACCATCGCCTGGATGCATCTTGTTCGCTCCGACCTCGACCCAATGCATATGATGGGTGCTGATACTTAGCATACTGTAAACTGTTCTGTAAATACAAACATCGCATCTGGTGAACTGAGGTTGCGAAGGAAGCGGACGATAACGGATGAAAGTTTTGCAGTGATATATGAATTGCTTTTGCGACCAGTTGGTAAGAAATTTATCTCCATCGTAAGAAAACTAATTGAAATAGTTCCCAACAAACGTCCGAGGGGCGCTAGGGTTGTCAAGGTTTATGCTTATGCATTCCTTTCCGTATTTAAGAGTTCTAATCTAACTAATTTATGTCGTATGTCTTTCTTATCGTTCCCAGATCGCCGCACGTCGGGTGGAGAACACAGTTAATTTATGCTCGTACAGTTGCCTTAGTTCAAGATGGTAAGTTTCCCTCTAGTATATTCTTCCAAACACAAACTCTCGTTTTCCACTCTTTCTGTTGAATTGGGTCTACAAGTAAGTTTACAGTGTGTTTTGAAGGACACTTTACTCTGAATAATGTTAAATTTCAAACCTTCCCTTGTATTGTAATATTTGATGTTATTCATTTATTACAATTATAACGGGTTTTAACCATATTATTAGCCTTATGTAGAGAGCGGAGAGTACACATTCCGTAAGCCATTTCCTCCTTATCTTTTGCCTTATCCCGGGCATGCTCGGTTGATAATATTTATGTTATGTATTAATTGTATTCGTTTGTAATAATCGAACCAAACTAGTACCAATTGGGCTCTATATGATATGATTAGTGTATTGGAATTTCGCATCCACTTTTATGTAAACATATTTTGATAAGAAATGCCTTTTTATACCATGCAAGAAGTTCTGCTCTCGGTTTCAACTTACAATGTATATAATTTTCAATATTTTGGATAAACTAGTTGCAGTGCTTCATTTGTGTCCTTGATATATTAACACATCCTTTCTTGTCGAATGCAGCACATAATTTAACAGCCGTAAAAGACGTGTATTTGAATATAAAGTTACCTCGACTGCGCTAAAAAAATACATGAAACCAATAGAAATGCATAAATAAATTCATTTGGAACCTTACAACAGTCGTGAGAAAGGTTCTCAACGTTCTGTCAGATAGGTCAATATAAACAGAAGGAACGAAAGGTGGGGATATCTCATAAACGATCACAGGATGCACCTGCGAGCTCTTGCAAGATGAAACACGATAAAATAAAGAGCAACTTTTGGCACACGCGGTAGCGCAGTGTCGACCATAAAGGTTATGTTTCCTCATTATATTAGAAAATCCTAAATTTTCTAACAACATGATTGCAATGTTATGGAAATTTATCATTGCTATCACCTTGATATCAGAGATAACGAATTCCAATCCGTATCTCAATGGAGGCGCCCTGTAGTTTGTTAAACACTGGAAACTTACTGGTAAACCCAAAGCTTGCAAGTCCAAGATCAAAATTCTCAATTCCCCGTCGTTGTATTGTTCTATTTTTCATTCTAATTAATTATTAAATTTTTATATCCATCAGGCCAAGCCACCGACAGAAGACGCATTATTCGTCATCTCGCTAGACACTGCGAACACTGATGTTAGTAAGGAAATCGAATTGGTCAACTCCGTAGACACCATCGTGTCCTTTCCTTTTCCCCTCTGCTACCGTCCATACAGCGATGACATCTACAACTATCGCAGCCGTTGTTGCACCGTCAGCGCCAACGCTGGTGGCACCCTCTACCGCAGCACCGTGTCGTTCTTCCGTACCCGTGGTTTCGATTCGCAGTGTTGATCTACCGAATACCGTTGGTGACGGTATAGGGGGCAGTTCCAGTGGGGGTCGTTTGATACGCAGAAAGGAGTTTCTTTCCGAAGCAAACCGTACAACATCGCTGAAAACACTGTCGTGTGATTTGAGTGAGATACTGGTGAAAAATCTAAGCTTGAGACGCAGTGAAACATCCGAACGGCGCCCGCAAGCGGACACACTTGACGTGCTGTCGGCAGCGTCATCAGGTTCGGTGCAGCAGCACTCACAGTGCAGCATCATCACTGCAGGAAGTGGTGTCACCGACTGTGTTGGTAGTAGTAGTGGTTCCAGCGTTAGCGCGTTTGATAGTGGCAGCCGTACGCAAGGTACGCTGTGCGATACGTTCACATCGGTGAACAAGTTCATTCGGTTGAAACGCGTTTCGAGCGATGGTAACAATCTGAGCCGGCTGTCCGCGGTAGTCACGACGAATGCCGGTGGTGGTGCGAACTATACCAAAATCGTAAACCAGCCTGTGCCGGGCAAACCGCCGCCCGGGTCTTTTAAGCGGGTGGAAATAAGTGTGTGTGAAAGAGCGCCCAGTACGAAACCAATTGGCCACAGTGCTCAGCCCACCGTGTGTGAATCTGAGTCCGATAGTGGTGAAGAAGAAGAAAGTAGCAACGAACTGTCGAAAGGAGGGGTAGTGCGCAAAAGTGTCATAGTGAACCAGCTCGATCAAGTAGACGAGCACTGTCCGCTACTTGTGGTGGATGAAGATGGCCGTGCACCGACCATAGCACTTCAGAAGAAGAAAACGACCCTGGTATTTACGAGAAAAAAAGTTCCGGAAGATACTAGTAGTGCGACAGCGACGATCGCCCGTAAATCGAGTGATCGCGATTTAACGTCATCCGCGACCGGTTCTTCGTGCGGTGCATCCAAAGTGCTTCTTCGTCGCCGTGTGCGACTAAGTGGAGATTGGTTAGGGAAAAGTGTAGAAAATAGTGAGAAACGGGAAGTGAAAAGGCGCAGCTTACAGTGGCCAATCGGTTTATCGCCTGCTGCTGGTAGTAGTGATAACAGAACGGCACAGTTCTCCGGCGTACTCGAGTGTGGACGGCGGAGTAGAGGTGATACACCCAACAAATTTCGTCACTCCTGGAACGCACCGGGATACGATATTCTCCAAGAAGAATCTGGCTTAGGAGGAAGGAGGGGTGCAGATTTAGGAAAGGTAGGTGTTCTTGATATGTTCTTTTTGAATTGCAGAAATTGGTCAGTGGCGACAAAATAATTGATTACAATGTTATGCTCTGTGCAGGATTTTGCCTCCATTATTCACAACCTGGCTGGGCTAAGGAATCACCACCTTGCGAATGGGACACATGAGTCCGTGTCCCTGCTGGAGCAGCACTCGCCTCAGATTGTGCCGTCGAGGGCAACACGTCCTACCTCACTCGGGGGCTCCGGCCAGGGGCTCCGACGGGGTCCATCGAGCTGGATCCAATCGTCCCCTATGGTGCCCACGAGTGGGGTAGGCGCGGTAGGTGTGGTCAGTGGAGTTGGCGGTGGTGGGAACGGCGAAAGCAGCCCCCACACAGGTGCACTGAGCGGTGGTCCGGTACCTCGCAAACGGCGCTTCGAAGCATTTCTCAAGAATCTCGTCGGGCGGCGGCCATCGAAAGAGCCACCTCCGGCAGCACCGCCACCACCGCCGCCACCGCTGCTCAGCTCGCCGGAAATCAAAATCAGCAAGAGCCCGTCCGAGCACAATCTTGCCGAAATAACGCGCAGCCGGTTGAACATCTCAACCACCTCGCTGTCATCCGTGCATCAGAAGCTGTGGTCGGTAGTGCCGCTGCTGAAGCGAGACGTTAGCTGCAACAGTCTAGCGTCCCCGAAAACGACGCCTCTACTGCTGGATAGTCAGATGGCGTCCTCTGGCGAGTGTACCGGTGGTCCTGGATTGCTCACAATCGGTGGTCTGAAGGGGACCGGAGGGCCCGGCGGGTTGCGGAAGTGTGAAACCGTGCTGGCACTCACAAACGCAACCTCCCAAACGTTGGAACCAATACGGCCGCTTAACCGGCTGCGTAACTGCGCCTCGGTAGCAACCTGTTCCCGTTGTTCTAGTCTTCTTTCACTGGCCGCGGCTGGTTCGCGCTACTCGCTCAACGCCTCCAACGGTGCGTTCGTGCCCGTACCCTTCGGCGGTTCACACGACGAAAACGAACCGCCTGATGTACCGAAACCGAAAAAAGCTTCGATCGATGGCGGCTCGAAGCGGAAGTACGTGGGCAATCTGCTGCGGTTAACCACCACCAGCTGCTCCTCATCCAGCTCGTCCTCGGGTGCGTCGTCGCCCAGCTCATCGGCCACACCGTCGTCATCCTCGTCCGGGGCCTCGTCGCCGAGCCCAAACTCCGCAACCGGTAGTCCGGCCGGTGCATCTGTCTCGTCCAAAACCGTTATGTTTGCCCCTAGTCCCACGCAGCAGCTGGTACCGGTATCACCGATCAACAGCAGCGCAACGCTGACAACGACAAAGGCCTTAACGCCTACGATTAAGTTCACCTGCAAACTGTGCCTTGGAGAGTTCAGTGCCGAGAACCTGACACGTATCACGCAGTGTGCATGCTCGTTCTGCACCGAGGTAAGTTTGAAACATGTACAACAGCAAAAACACCTTAGAGCACTTGTTCTGATGTGCAAAATTTCCAACTCCAGTTGGAATTGGACAAACGACTTGAATGTCCGCAAAATAACCCAGACTCCAATAATGACTTGTGGCTGGGGAGAAACCCCAGCGTGATGTTGTACTGTCTGCTAAGTATGTTTCTTATTTCCCCAATACAGTTGAAGTTTAATTGAATGTCATTGCGTCGAGAAATATGTGGTACGGTCAGCAACTCCACAGCAATAGAGTGGCACATTGTGCGTGCCGAGAGAGTGATACGATAGCTGGCCGGCGGTATTAAATGACGGATAGCCTCCAGCACGACAAGTACCGTTTTATGCCATCGAACTTCCGTTGCGTGTGCTCTCTTTCTATCTTGCGCGATCCTCGATTACAGATATAGTTGGCTTTACACTTAACGTCGCCTCTTATTCGATCCTACCCTATTACGGAAGGATCGCGTACCTACCGTTGGGCGTTGAGGAGGGAGGAGGGGCGACACACGTTCCACGGATGAGACGGGTGTAATGAGGGGCAGGTCGCGCACAAGATAACTGTAGTACACCGCGCCATCTCC
This sequence comes from Anopheles marshallii, assembly GCF_943734725.1. Lineage (NCBI taxonomy): Eukaryota > Metazoa > Arthropoda > Insecta > Diptera > Culicidae > Anopheles > Anopheles marshallii. Next base: position 46,199,251 of record NC_071327.1, read on the forward strand.
TTGCGTGTGATGGCCGGTTCGTGAAAACCGGTATCGCTGCATCCGGCGTTGTGAGGAGTCATTGAGTGTTGAGCGCACACATTCGGAGTCTCCCGTGTGTTGGTGTGGGCACGACCAGGAAGCAGTTAACAGTTGTGCAGAAAAGTATTAAGGCAGCAGCGGCGGCTGACGGGGGTTGAGAAATACAAACATTTCGCATCATAAATAAATGACGATATTCGTGCGCGAGGATCTACATTTCCCCCTTTCGCAGTGGATAAAAAGAGGTACGTCTTATTCGCACGTATCCCCCGTTGTACAATCTCTGTATACGACGCCCCATCATCACAAGGTGTGTGTCGTAGTATCAGTTGTTTTGAGGGTACAAAGCTCGGCGTGCTAATAAAAGTGAAGACCACATTATGAATGGTGCTAATAAAACCGAACAAATGGAGCATCCCGCACAATTGGGATTTGCCAGCACTGGGGTACTGTGTGCACTAAGGGCATGTAATAAAATCCATGTCGCGAGTAAATTACATCCCATAATTCCGTCTTCCATTCCTCCTTGGGAGACACTTTCATTTACGACTTTGGGTAATATCGAGTGGAAGCAAAACACCATCCGGACATGGTGGTGAGTCAGAAGCAATTGTGTTATTAGCTTGTACTCCGGGTATCTCGGACATCCCAGAACTGCTGGGATATCGTACTGGTGGTAATCATACTCCAACCCGCCCATACCCTTTCAGCTTATGATCTTTTCCAGTATTTCTAGTTCTTCCGCCTCGACCTGTGTGCACACACCAGGTAGTGTCGTTGAAAGCATAAAGATGTCGGTGTGATAAGTTTTATGGATGGGGTTAGCCAGTATCTCTATAAACGAAGTGCAGCCATCCATTCACAGCATTCTTAAGTCGGTCAGGTTTGCGGTATAAACCAAAATTAACGGCAAGATTCCGGTTACGAACCGGTTTGCGTGAGGGCAAATATTTGCCATTTGACGAATTGCAAGGCTTAACAGACATTCTTATTCACCGGTGCGCCTGCTGTTACTGTCTTGTCAAAAACTCATCAAAGTCGTGTTCGCTGTACTGCGCATGTTTTAAATAAACGCAAAAACAGGGCTTCTGAATTCTCGTCATTGTTATCATTAAGGATTTTTTGATAAGGTGGGCTACACATTACCATTGGAAACGATTGGAAAGTGTGCTATTAATAGAATGTGTTTACTCACTGTTTTCATTGGTTTAATTTGTTTTTTTTTGTTTATCTAATGAAGCTTAACCAATCCTTCGCCGCTGCATTACGAAGCAGTTTTTGAATTGAATTTGTTGAATTGAGTTTTTCTCAATAAGACTACTCCTTGGTCTTAGGTAGCAAAATTTGTGGTTCGATTACATCTGATTCGGCTAACCCGTATTAAGGACTGGCCCTACCCAATCAGCTTCGTGTTAGGAAAGTCATCAATAGGTTGTTATAAGACAGATTATTATTATTATCATATCAGAAGTATATTAAATCATGAAGAAGTAAAACGATTTTGCCACAATTCAATTGGTCATAAAAAAATCGTCCTAATGTGCGTTTCTGAAAAAGCTTTTTATGCACAAATAACAATATAAACAGCTTAAACCAATTTACTTTGCTTTGATTGTATTGTATTGGTATTGTAAATGTAGCTGAACACTTTCATGTGCATTAATTGTGCATAAAGTTTTATCAGTACGTGCACAACACTTTCTCTTCTATTCTGTATCTTGCAATAGAGACTACAAAACGCTGGCTAAATTATTCAACACGCCAAACACAACACTTCATGCCATGGAATAATGTCAAGAAGATTTTGTTCCATGGCACACAACACACGCTACACGGTCGTCTTCGCGACCATGTTGAGCGTTCAAGTGGGTGTGTGCCGGTGATGTCAGTGAACTGCTTAAGAAGTGCTCAGTGCACGGACTTGGCAACTAAGATGAGAAGCCCCGTGTGCCATGGAGTTCCAACACAATTTCTAAGTGCAGATGTATATACTATCGTCTGTGTGTGTGTGTGTATTTTGTACGTTGACTGTGCAATGAGATTATGCATACGCCATGCGCCTCCATCATATGCCCTGAAGCACACAGAAACGGGAGCTTGTTCCTCATCCAAGCAGAACCATCTAGCGTTCTTCCTTTTAGTATCGTTCTGAATAGTTTTGCTAGTAGAACCGGTGTAAATTAATCCAACAGTCAGCAACATTCTAGTCTCTAATGATGTGCTGTGTGTGTTCTTGGTTTCGTGCGTTTTGGGGTTGAAGTTGCCGTACTCAAACGACACAATGAAGCAGTATTAAGCCCGTCCCTACCTTCAACAGTAGGTCCGAAGAGAGCTCAACCCTGGCAAGTTGTCGCATGCAATGTTATTATTCAGCCTAACTGAGCGAAGAGCCATAACAGTGCGCCATGCTGGGCAATATGTACAGTTCTTGGAAGAAATCTAATTCGAGAAAGAGCAATAAAGCGCCACATTGTAAACTTATATCTCTGTAAGATAATATCAAGCAATGTAATGAAGCAAAGAAGAATTTCTCTATAAAACAAATAAAATATTATTCTACCGATCTCGAATGCAAGAAATAACACGGTTTCTGTTTAAGTAAATATAGAAACACAAAAAGGATGCCCCACGGCAAATGAAACCAACAAAAGAAACACTTTACAACAATTTCATCCTTTTTTGCCGCTACTTAGCTCAAGTAATTGAAACTTTTTTAATTGTTTGCATTGCAAGATCAAGTTGTTTGTGTGTAAAAATAGTAGACCGAAAAAAAATCCCCCCGAAGGTCAGTTTCAATTCCTTCTTCACACACTCGAACCGATGAAAGGAAATGATGAGCAAGTACAACAAAAAATAGGAAAATTAAATGAACCCCACTTACACGCTCTGGAGGGTACATAGGGTCTTTTTAAGCAGATTACGTAGGACATTGGTTGCCTTCTCTACCCTTCCGGGAACGGCGATGAAGCGACTTATTCGGAACGATATTGCGGAAAGTTTTCCTTTTTTATTTGAATTCTTTCCTGTTCTCACTTTGCTCACTGCTCTGCTGCAGTATTACGATTTCGGTGCACATTTTTTCGCTGCTGCCTTCGATCTTTCGTCTCGGGTCTGGGAGCCAATGTTGGCATGCACAGCCCTACCAGAGTGTTTGGTGTGATTTAAGATTCCGAACAGCGGCACTCGGATATGGCATTTTAAAACGATATCTTGGGGGATAGGGAACGTGGTTTAACAGTATGAATTTGTTCATTTACTCTCAATCGCTCGGTCGCTGTACATTGCATTCAGTGTGAAATGAATGGCCTAGTTTTTTTTTATTTTCTCCACACTATTCTTTCTGCGAAGTTGCGTAGGATCCAGGATACCGTTCCAACGCCCTTGCAAATCTGAACGTAGACGGTGGAATTGATTAAAAAAATGCATAACCCACAACACAATTGAATGGCTTGTTTTCTATGGAACATTCTTGTACAATGAACGTTTCTTTGTAATGTATGCTTAGCAACCGGGTGAATAGTGCACTGAATTCAGTTTTAGATTATCTACAAATGAAAATAAATCAAGTAATACGGTCTGGCCGTCCATATTGAATAAAAAAAAAATGAAAATAATTCATTCCATCCTTGTTAGTTCGTTCTGTAGTAATGCAAAACAGATTGATTAATTTATTTATTTTGTATATTAAGCATAACGAGATTGCTGTATAATCAAAAGCAGGGTTAATTCTCAAGAAAATTAGATTTTTAAGTTTTTGTGATACGCAAATCAGATTCGTTTGATTGGGATTTAACATTATTCTTGTATTATTTCACCAATCGAGAAGATTACATTAGAAAGTTTAACGCTTTTCGGCTATAATTTGCCTTCAAGGTAATTTAACCAATGTGACTTTTTTGTGACCTTCGAAGCGGTAGAATATGTTTTCATTTAATAGTGATATACTCAAAACACTAAACAACTAAACTGCGCACTTTGCTGAACGCTGCTATTAAAGCTGTTATCTGAGGCTTTTCGACGCACCCATCTGCTAACCGTTCTTCAATCGATGCCAAATTGATTAGCAACTGGGAGGACACTCGTGGTGGAATTTCCAATCGATTAACAACCAAATGTATCTCCGTTAAAATGTCTTCCAACGCCAAACCTTTCTGTGTCTTAAGCAGCTGAATTTCTGTAATATAAATGACGCAAATTATTATTCTCTTCGACACTTACCGCGTTAAAAGCAAACGTACTTTCATAGCATGTTTTGAATGATTCCTCGTTAAGCAACCAGAATATAATGTCATTGATGTCCTCTTTTAGAGGATGCCCAACGCAGTTGTACACGTTCACCTCCGTCACTTTTTTATACGCCATCCAGGTGCTTTGGAGGACGTTGAGCACTTTTCTCATATCGCCACCAGCTAGAGTCATGAGTGCCTTTTTGCCATCGTCAGTCACGTCGATTCTAAACAAATAAATAGCTTATATAAATGTATCTCATCGACACTGAACCTCTTGTTTGTTATTCGTTTGCTCTTACCCTTCCGCTTCGATAACGTGCTCTAACCGGGGGAGAATCTGATCAGGCGACAGTGGTGCGAAACGGAACCGTGTACAGCGCGACTGGATGGCCGGAATGATTTTGCTGAGGTAGTTGCAAATAATGCAGAATCGCACATTCTCCGTATACTTTTCGATGATGCGCCTGAGCGCATTTTGCGCGTCATTAGTCATGGCATCGGCTTCATCTAATATGATCAGCTTATATCCACCCTTGAATATGGTTTTCGTAGAAGCGAAATCCAAAATTTGGCCACGCACTATGTTGATACCACGATCGTCGGACGCATTCAGTTCGAGCACCATCGAACCGAAGGATTGCGGTTTGTACAGCTGTCGGGCACAGGCAAGGATAGTACTAGTTTTGCCCGTTCCTGGAGGCCCGTAAAACAACAGATGTGGTAACTGTTCTTCCTTGATGAATTTGTTGACTATTGAAAGAAGGTAAAAAAGCGGTCAAGCAAACATGCGAACATTAAAGCTTCTAGCCTCAAGAGGCCCAGTGTTACTACCCCAACTCTTTTTACTTACTTGTGCCAATGATTTCCTCGTGCGAAATAAGGTCCGTTAGTTTGGCCGGGCGATATTTTTCTACCCATGGCAGGTTAGACTTTACGTTCGTATCCATCTTTACAAAACTTTGAACAAACAACACAACGTAAAAGGCCAAATGCGACTGCCGTTCTGGCAACGAATGAACCGCAAGCACGCACAACTAGCACGAACGTCAGACAGGTTGTGTTTGTTTTGGCGGGCAACACCGCTTTGACAGTCATCGTTTGAGAGCTACCGTCTATAACCACTGGTTCAAGAGTGCTCCCTTTGTGTTAACCCTTGAAGAACAACGAACACATGGCGCGAATGAATATTTGAAATGTGTTCGCAATTTCGGTTTGATGTGATGTATATATTTTTTTCGTGTTTTAAATTTGGTGTTTTTTTTTATTTAAACTTTTTTTTATACAATTTCAGTAATTTAATGTTCGTTTCTAAGCTATTTTGAATCTACTTTGTTATCAACATTTGAAAGTTTATGAAAGTTACGGCTCATATTAAAATACCATTCATTCTCGATATAAATGATGAAAATTCAGCATCAATGCATCCGGTTCAACTCCGCAGACATCGTATGTTCCGCTTGCACGAGCCAATCTTTCTCACCCGTCCGCAACACTGGATGATCAATGGGTTTACTCCAACTATTCTGCAGTTTCTAGCACCCGATACGTTTAATTTAATATTCTGAACGGATAGAATAGAAACTGCTTTACGGGCCACGAATACTTTCCCGCGGGCTTCTGAATGGAACTGAACCATAAATTCTCCAATTACGACGTGATCCTATTGATGGCAGATCCTTCACCGGTGAAGCTTACGTTCGCCTCTTCCGCTTTTGTTTTACCGGCTATGGAATAAATTGCACCATGTATGGTGCACCCTTTTCAGGGCGATCATTTAATCGAATATTCATTCAGTCGTTTCAAACGATAGCGTGGTATGGAACGTGAACCGTATTTCTTAGCAGTTTCGAGATGCAATAAACATCCGTAGTATACTGTCGTTGTAATTTAATGTACAGCTCTGGTGCTTCTATGTGTGCCCTGACGACCTGAGACATTATTAAACTTCGCCGTTTCCTCTCCACCGTGCGGTACGGCAGCAGATAAGGATGTTTTTCTTTTCGGTACACCATCTTCATATCACACGATACGGCACTTGAGTGTCATATATCGGGCCGACATTCCAAGAAGTTTTTACTCCGCAGCGTTCAATGGCATCGCATCGCAATGGCATGTCTACCACCCGCTCTTCGCCAATCCGATGGGTCGGTTTGGATTACCGAGTCTTAGCTAAACAATTTGACTAAGTGGTCTCAACGAGTAGACTGGAGCAGCGTTCGTTTCGTCTAAGCTTACAGGATGCTTTGACGGTATCGTCATCATCTTTTAACTGTGCACGTCATTAAAGGCCAACCCAGAACTTGACTGCTCAACATGCAGGATGTTGGTTTTGGATTATGTTGTTCGTCTTTTTCAGTTGCCATGTTTATGTAGAATACGTTTTTTTTAAGATAAACAAACTTTACGGACGCGAAAGGCCGAAGTATTTTTTGGGAAGTCCTAATCGATACGAATGTATGATGCTGACGATGCAGAAGTCAGCCTCGAGTAACGTTTGCTTGGTATGACTCGTTTCGATGTGAAATGTGATGATGATTATCGGATCCGCAAAATGACGCTTAAGCCACTGCGGCAATCGTAAAACCGAAGCTCTTGATAAAACGTTCTCTCAACGGTAACATTGAGTGTCGCGAAAGATTCAATCAGCAAAGAACTAAAGCATGAATAAAAAGAATTGAAAGCATTTGTAAAATGTATATAGTAACTATACCGAGTTTTTTGTTCTATCGGAACCATCAACGTTATATTTCACAACAACGGAATAAACAAGACACATCAGGATCAAGCAAATTGAATTCATCCAATCCAATACGGTGCATAACATAGTTAAATGGACATTTGTTATTCGAAATTTACTTAAAATCCTTATATAAGTTTTTATATATCTTATAAAAAATGTTTAAATAAGTTGTTTGATTCAATTTTACCTCTTTCCAAAATTGTCATTTTTTTCGAGCATTATTGTATGATTTATTGCAACATCAAAAAACGGTTTTTGTCCCTTAACGTAAATATAGACACATAGAAAAAATACGATTCTAGACTTAACTGATGTATTTAACAATATGAATAAAAACCAGAAGGCTAATTTCAACAAGTTTGAACTAAAAATATTTTTTTGGAAATTTTGAAATTTATTTGATATATTTATTTATTCAATTATGACACTTTACTCAGTTTTAGGCATAGTAACGACAAGTTACCTTAATCAGGTATGAATTTTTATTTCCCTTTTTAGATTTTTAGATGCACATGAAACGTGCTCACGTATATATTACATTATGTATCCATCTCTGAATTATTTTAAGTAAATTTCGATAAACAGGTATACACCTAGTTATGTTAAGTATGTGTATTACTATTGAAAATGGGTGTAAGTTATTAATTTTGCAATGTGTATTTTACATTTTACATATTAACTAATATATCTTTTATGGTATATCATAAATTCCTATTAGTTTTATGTTATGTAATTATAGGCGCGATCACATAAAACATAACTTATTTTTCGGTTGTATGATCGAAATCAGTTAAATTATGTTAAAAAATAAAAAAATATTCAAAATAGCTCAACTCGTAAGTAGTGATGGGAACAATAAAGATTATGTCTCACGACAGGGATAGCTTAATTAATGGTCTTTAAAAATGTGAAAAAATTTAGTTGTATCTATATCATGATCCGTGGATTTTTGTACATTTTTGTAAACGACATGTACCATGCCAATCAATTTTTCTTGTGTCACTATAATCAATTGGGTTTTGCCTATATTGCCTATATAACTACGGGAGGAGAACAATACATAACATAACTGAATATTGTCAAATATTGTACAATGATTTTGTTTCCTAACTCTCTGATCGTTCTAGAAAGGTGTGCCTCTTGTAGAAGATTAAAAAGAATTTAAATCTGATTGAATTGAAATTAATTGACTCGTGCCCAACTTATGAAACACTTATTTTTTGCCCAGCCCAATTTGATTGATCGCGAAAGCAGTTAGAGGGTACGTTTTTGTCTAATAAACGGTGTGAATGTTACACTAGAGTTGAAGCAGCACCGCATTAACTTTGCCGATCACCGATCGTATGGATGGAGGAACCGTCCACAGGCTGGCTGTCGGTGGGTGTTGATCGTTTTGCAATTTCGATGCACAATAGCACAATCACGTAGCGTTGGCCGTTTAGGGCCCTTTTGCAGTAGCATAGTACGCACGCTCCTTGCTATCTTGCAGCTGAAATCTCGCGGCTAATGTCCGGTTCGTCATGGCGTTTCAAATCGGAACTGGTGTAACAATTACCGGGTGCACACCACCGTCGGTTGCACGAAAGGGCAGTGGACAGGCAATTGCTAAACGTTTCATGTCGATCGTTTTGGGGACGTTTATCTTGATAAGCGTTAGAACATTGCCAGTGCGCCGGAGGTACATTACTGAGCGGCCACCTTAAAGTCGATCTGATGAACGGTCGATAAACGACAATAGGTGCGTTACGAAACGGTTCTCGGTTTCGATAGGCAGTAATACATCACACTTGATGAAAATGGTGAATAAGACGATCAAAGGGCAACTAGACGTGTCGACAAGAGTCTGGAAATACAATGAATTTAATTGTACGTTGCTGGCCGAGGGCCCGGTCCGATCGTCCGGAACATTTGCATCATATGGTCCGGGCAAGGCTGGAAGGGTTGCCGGGGGGTTGAGGGTAAAGTCACGAAGTATCAATTATCATTCCGTAATCACAGCTATCGAGCACTAATGACACATTGTGATGAAATATTATATCTCTCCGTTATATTATTTGTTTTATATTTACAAATTTCCCATTAAATTGCGTATCCTTTAAATACTCTTTCTAGCAATAGAGCCATCGCTCATTAAGAAACTTCCTTGTCAGTTTCTCGATGAGCATTTTGATTAAGCCTTTCAGAGTATCATTAAAACAAATATCACTTTCCCACCACGGTCAAGTCCCTGTAGAGGGCTGTAGGCTTTTTAACTTTACATCTTTATTACGATTAAATGGCGCTCATCAAATCGTGACACTTCGGATGCTGGTCGTCCCTGAACTCAGTCCCCTTAAAAAGTCCTCACAACAACAAAAAAAGGAAAATGTTTCAGCATTTAAAAGGATAAATTTAATAACGAGAACCATTCGACTGTACCATCGAAAAAAGAGGAAGGGCAAACCTTCTGTTATGTGAGTAATTCAGGATTAGGGCTTGGAAAGATTGTGAACGATGCGGTGCCAAAACGGCAACGAGCGAACGAGTGGGCTTTTTGGGGTTGTGACAAATCATTACTTTTTGGGGATGTGAAAAATTAAAATAATTACTCAACCTACTATCACTTCATCCATCCTCTCCCTGGTTGGAAGTAATTGTTTTAATTGATTTAATTTTGAACATATTTACTTCACCATTTAAACTTGTTTATCGTGTCATCGCGCAATGATGCAAAAACGGAACCGTAAAAAAAACCAACAAAAAAACCTTAAAAGAATTAATTATAGAATCTTTGCTGAGCATCCGTGTGTATCATAATGTTTAATGATTAAGTTTTGCTAACCAACAAACAACATTACCGTAATAATACCGTTTGTCTTCCCTGTTTCATTCGTTTTCACTCCTCAGTGCATGACGGCCTACATCGAGTTTGAAATTTCCGAGGGTGCATACGAAGTGTCCTGTCCGGATGCCATGTGTCCCGCCCAGGGCATCATAACGATTGCGGAAATAACGGCGCTGGCCTCATCATCCCTGGTGGAGAAGCACCACCGTTATCGACTGAATAGAGGTAAGCATCGGGTGGCGCTCTTCTTTCCGGGCAAAAATGATTTTAAGGACGGAAATGTTCGAAGGCATTTTACTTACATCTTCAAAGTAGCAAGAATTTTTCTCCTGCAACTGTGCGAGGTTTTCATATAGGGTTTCATGAATTTAAAAGCTATAGCTACAGATATTCATTACGTCCGATATAGTTCTGTGTAGTCATGTGTTCGAATGTCATGACAAGGTGTTATGGAAGAATGTCTACTTCCGCGTCTATATACCTTTATCTCTTTTTATTTTGGGTTTAAGCCTAAACCCCGAAAGGGATGAACTTTTGCATGTCCTCAAAAGCCTCCAAATGTACATCAGTAATTGCGTTTGACGTGATAGAGCTTTCCTACTCATTTGGGGTTTTCCCACGTAATCTTTATCCCGAGGTTTACGACGACGCTTGTTCACAAATATCACACAGGATGACAAAAGATGATACCATGGCAGAATATGGCAAGATTTGGGTTGACTTATATTATGGTCTTGGAGTGGCAGACAGAAACCGACACCTAGTAGTTCGTGCTTTTTCGTTTATCTTACCACACGCAAATCCGAATATTCTTTCAACATTATTGTTAACTTTCCATGATTAAAGTAGTTTGCATAAGGGAACACAACAGTAGAGATAGGCAAATTCATCACCCAACTGAAGCAAAGAGTTGTAGAGAATTTTCCTATACTGAACACCACTCGTGTGATGTTAGTGAATATTTTAATAGGGACCGTTGATACAATCTCCTTCTTTCCCTGCAATGTTTCACGAAAAATAGTTCAGAGGAATAATAAAATTTTAACAACACCACGCTCCATCGCTTCACACGTCGTTAAGTAGTTAAAGCTTAATGCCACCCCCTTTTAATCTTCTACCAATTTACCTTTTTTTTTGGCACGCACAGAGGAGAAAAGAAGGCAGAAAAAAAGAGAAGTGAAAGTTCACGGTAGTGATGAACAAAAATGTCCAACCCGGAACTTATCCCGTGGTCTCGGAAGTGGGGTTAAAGTATAATGGATGGAGTATGTAGAAATGATCATAGAAGAGGATTGAGTACATTGACACAGTACAGTTTGTTAACTAAAATATTCCATTCGGTGTTAGAGTATTTAATCCGACAAGAATTCGATCCTACCGAAGTGCTGACGAAAGCTCTGTAGCACCGTAATGCAGATCGTAAACGCCCTTCTAACATATCGTTCTTTCGCGTGGCTATTAACAAACCACAACCGATTGCTCCACCGATTTCTCGGTAACATTAGAAAGCAAACAATCGATTGATGAAATATTTCACTCAAAAGTGATAAATCAATCGGCCAACCGACGTCAGTCTGCGCACATTCGCACACCGGATGTGTCACCACATGGCGCACAACGCGTTGTCGGCAATTTACGAATGACGACGCGGTTGGACATGTTTTGTGTACGGTAGCACCAAATGGGATGAATAATTTATACAAATCATCTGCAAATAAACAACCCAGTCCCAGTGGGTTTTGATTTATTATGGACCATTAATCCGTTCTGACCACCCCAGCGAGGACTGAGCAGGTTCCTCTCCTTATTCACCGGAAGCTTACACAGCGTTTGTCTTGGGGATTTGGCTGTCAAATAAGTTTTCGGTGGCAGAGATTATCTTCCTATGAAGCTATCTTTTTTTATTTGCGTGTAACGATTAATGTTTAATATTATTGTATTCTCCATTGTACAGAGGTAGAACTGGACCGATTCCGGACCTGGTGCCCAAAAGCGGGCTGTGAAACAATTTGTCTCGTTGGCGCAAGGGATCAGCAGGCAGGCCAGGCAGGCGCTAACCAAACCGGCTCCACGGTTTGTACCGATCGAATCGTGCCACTGTCACCATCGTCCTCCAGCATGCCGTCACCCTGTGCCGTACACTGTCCTACGTGCCGGGAGGATTTCTGTTCTGGCTGTAAGAAGACGGTAAGTTGCACTTGATGGTGTTCATCACATGTTGTATACGGAATCTTGGATTAAGTTCGCGCATACATCGGAATACCGTCCGAGTGTGAAGCGGGGCAAATATTAAAAATTGTATTTGTGGTTGTTCCAAAAGTTATGAATAATGCAGTAGAACCATATCAACGATTCCGGACTACGCAATCTTCAGGATATCTGGTATGCCGTACAGATCAGGTAGTTCGTGGTCCAATGTTGTTTGCTCTGAGCGCGTCGAGCAGAAGAATGCACCACAAGCTAGCTGAGGCGCTGTTTGGCGGAGCGGACATCCTGATGGTGGTCATTGCCGGATGACTGGGGCATGTCATTAGAATGCCGGATTCATTCATGTCCTACCAGGAAGGTCCTCGTAAGTGACCCGTTCAGCACGAGGTGTAGAGGAGCGAATCGCATCGTTGGTTAGATTAGGTGTTCTTAACCTGTCGGAGATGAAGAAAAGCAGTCATGAATCGAATTTCCTAGAAATGGATTAGTGCTCTACTAGCTATAAGTGGTCCAAAAAGAAGAAGTGTCATTTTTTCTGTTGAAAATTTTCATTAAAAATAGTCCAAAGCATCTGCCGCTCAAAAAAGGTCTTAGAGCCCTCTACTCTTCTACTAACCGTTGAAGACTCGTGGCCATAAAGGACTACCAGACGTATCACATTGCAATATATGCTGCATTTGGCATGGCATTAAGTCTTCCTGATCCATACAGGAATCCATCCATGAGTCCAAAGCACGATTATCCATAAAAATGCACCTCTGGAGTTCGCTGCCTTTTCTTCATGTGGTAACGACCTGGTAGGTCATGCCTGTTATTCCTCTCGCTAGTCTTTGTTTTACCACATACCTGTATAGTAAGTCCTTGTTACGGTTCGCTGGCTAGGTGGTAATCCGACGATCCTACCAAGGATGCAAAACTCCTCGATTACTTCTAGATGGTGATCGTCACACGATATTTCGGTGGGACATATCACAATTAGAGACTTAGACAAGCTTTGAAACAAATGGTCTTCATACTTCGTCTAAGCCTCTTTTATCGTCCGTCCGATCGGAGATTGGAGAATTTGTTTTCAAACAAAACCCATGTTTTTGTGACTGCTTCGGACGAAATTTGTATTCCAGTACGCAAGATGGAAAGTTGCTAACACCTTTAACTTCCCAACTCCCACCTGTCCCATCAAGCGGTCACGGATAATGCCGGACTTGGATCATACTGTATACACTACTGTATTTGCCATTCGAGAATGTACTGAAATATTTTCTACAATTAAAACTCAACTCAATCCATGGTAACAATCAGCATTGGACAACAATTGTAACATGTTCTTTTCTTCTTTTTTCAAGTGGCATCCAACGATGTCTTGCGAGGAGAATTCGCGCCGCCTGGCGGTGGACGGCCAAACGGACGCTTTGGGCATCCCGTTCGACAATGATCTCATCAAATGCTGCCCAATGTGCACCGTCCCGATCGAGAAAGACGAGGGCTGCGCGCAGATGATGTGCAAACGCTGCAAACACGTCTTCTGCTGGTACTGTCTCGCTAGTCTGGACGTGAGTATGGCTCCACAAAACGCTCGCAAAAACGCTTCCCAGGTGTTCCTCAAATAACACGACATTTCTATTCGCAGGATGATTTCCTTCTCCGTCACTACGATAAAGGGCCGTGCAAGAACAAACTCGGTCATTCGCGTGCATCGGTCGTGTGGCACCGGGCACAGGTGATTGGGATATTTGCCGGGTTCGGTATACTGCTGCTGGTGGCTTCGCCGCTCCTTCTGCTAGCCGCCCCCTGTATCGTGTGCTGCAAGTGTCGCATCTGCAGCGGTGCGGCCAAGCTGGAAGAAACCGAGGTCGACTATGATGATGCAGCCGTCGCCCTGCACAGTAGCAGCGGGCTGCAGCGATAAGTGTTGTGCCGGGTGTCGTACGATCGTACATCGAAAGGGACATTTAGGGCATGCGTCAATATACGTGTGGTTTCTTCGTTTTGCGCTTCCGAACCGAAAGGTTTAAACCAACACACATACAACAGTAGCTTAGGGGAACGGATTTGACGGACGTTTGCTTACGGGTTAACGGGTACTACGTACCTCACGTACCTATGTTGATGTTTTAGTCCAAGAACAACTGCATATGCCAAGACAGGTGTTTTTTTTTTCGAACTTTAATTTCTGTGTGCACTACAGTATTGTGGACTTTCCATTGTGTGTTGTTTTAGACTGCAAAAAAACAAGAAAATGGTTTGCGCTACTGTACCACACAACAAATAGTGGTAGTGTAGTGAGTTTCGTTTAGATTTGCGTTTAGTTCACAACGTTGTTCAACACAAACCAGTGGAAATGATTAAGTTGGTACCTTCTACCGTGTATCTTCCTAACCTCGCTCGCTAGCAAATGAAAAGGTTAATGAATCGAGCATTCCGAAAGGGGAAAAGCGAATTGATTGAGGTGCTTTCATGTGTTGTAGATGTTTACAGGAAAGGAAACAAACAGTTTATTCGTTTATTTTGCTAGCAAATGAAACAAATTTCCCCCGACTTGATTGCTGGTGTGAATATAATATAAATATATATATATATATATATATATATATATATATATATATATACAAAACCTATATATGTATACATAAACAACAGCAAACCGGAGTAAGTAAAAACATAAGCGTAAGCACAAGCATTCGGCAAGCATTAAATGAGTAATAAATGAATTGTGATATTTACAAACGTGATTGTTTTGCGGTGCATTGCGCAAACTGCATTGATCATGCAGTGATCCGGGTGGAGAAAGCTTGCATCCCGTCTCTCAATATATTTACTTGGGTGTACCGTAATACCTGGGTGTTGCTATATGCTATGGCCAAACCCATCTGAAGTCTGCCTGGAAGTGTGTGCAGAATGTGTAGTACTCCCGAAATATGCTTCACTATGCGCTGTTGTACTTACGCATTGAACTACAGCCCCATCTTATTAGCTGTGTGTTGTGTGGCGAAACCGAATGTAAGTGAAAGAAGGGGCGTCAGGGGGGTATACCCATGAATGGAAACAAAAGCTAGGTGAATGTTGCTGTGTAGGTAAACGAGAAGCAACCTCCACACCCATACTGGATGCAAAGCGCAGCAGCAGAACACAAAAGAACCCACCCGCTACAGGGTGTTTAAACGTGTGAAATAACTAAAAAAAAAGTCAACCCGTTGTAGTTAAATTATTCAATTGTACCGTATTAGGAACGTATATTTTAACGCGTGTAAAGGCAAACCAATTGTATAATGTACAAAAGAACGAGGAATTGCTTATCCTTCCCCCCCTTTCAGTACTTATAGGCAGTAGAAGTAAGCGAGATTTACTAAGTAAAGAAGTATAAATGAGAGAAATAAGAAAACAAAAATTTTAACGCTTGCTTTGTACTTGCATGTGTGTATTTGTGTGTGGGGATCGTGGAAAGGACACGTCTGTAAAAATGGAATAAAGTCATTCGTGTTTTTCGTTTCAAAGGGCAACCCAGTTAAAAAAAAGCGTTACTGTGCTAATGTCCAACAACATTGCGACAATATTAAAATTGTTCCTAATTGTTGTTCATTTTATGTTAAAAATTTTGTGTGCTGAAGAAGATTGATGAAGACAACGTGATTAAACCCACACATATACACACATACGTGCATGCACACATGGCGAATCGGTAAGCGGAAAAAAGGTTGCGAGCAAAGCACACGACGAAACATTCTATCGAACGATCTGGTGATAATTTTTAATTATGTTCTAGACGACCGAAATTCAAATCTAACTGTTAAATAAACTGTATTCAAAAGTAAAGCGCGCCGAACAATGTTTCAGTTTTGTTACACACAAACGGGAGGTAAGCTTTCAGATGAACACCAAACAATTCGGTTTTGTAAAAATTCTCGTAAAATCCGTATAAAATTATTAGGTGTGTTCCATAAGGAAGAGTCATCCATTTCCAATCGAAAAGTTGCAATTGAATATCATTGTAGAAACGGTTGATAATTTCTCCTTTTCAAACGCCAAGAGAAATTTACAAATCAAGAAGCCAAGTCTACAGACCAAGAAGAAAAATACAGCCCAATGGTGGCGCCCAGTCGCACAGCGTTCCTCGTGACCCGCAGGAAATCACAGACGGGAAATCGTGACAGAGGCTCAACGCAGACGCCTACGGGTTAGGGGATGTTCTGTTATTGGCTTTCAAATAGTAGATTGTAAACAGATAGATAGATATATCTAGTGCTAACGGATGAAATTATTTGGAATTATCCGAAACCAGTACACTAACCACTTGATTATAGAACTTTATTAGAAGGTTCTTGTTTTTCTTTTTCAATTCATTACACTATTTAAATGTGGAATTTTCTCCCACATGTTTCTAGTTTAGCTAAACGTGTCTTTCAAATTCTTACGCATATTTCTTTTACACAATTACAAAATTTAAACGACTTTCGTAAATGTTCCTTCCCTATATGCATTACAATACAGTTTGCTTCAAAGTGGACCCACCTATTTATTACATTTGCTGTAACTAATGATAAATTATCGGTTACATCCGCAACGATGATTGAACACCATGACAATCTGCTTATCTTCTTTTCTTACACACATAAAACAAACAATTTTACGGCGTTTTGAACCTAAACAACCAATAAACACAATGTATCCCAACACATAACGTATTGGAATTGCGAAAGGAGTTATAATTTTCTTCGACCGAGAGAGATATCAGGAAGACAAGTGAGAATCTACCCGGTCCGGCTGCGATCTGTTAATTTAACCATTCGAACAGTTTTCATTGTCATGCTGAGGTGTGGAATGGGGTTTCCCTTAATTTGCCAATAAATTCAATGATAAATTAAGCGAAAATCAGCATATCCTATATCACTCATGTCATCTTGCCAAACTGTACGAATGGGTAGATTAACGACACCTAACATACCTTTCATTTACCCAGTAAGTTAAGAGTAATTTGGAGGTGTATTAACCACATGGTAACGCAATGTGGTTAGTGTGTCATTCGCTGTAAGGAAGGAGCTGTTTCCTATTTTTGCTGAAATAAGCAGCTGCTTACAGGCATTATTAAAATTTTGTTCTTATTGCCAATGCCAGTCAAAAGTCAATGTGCGCCTTTAATCTCTACACTCAGCCTTCCTGTTTGCTTGTTGACCGGCTGACTCAGGAGGTGGTGGTGGGGGCATCCGAATGGAATCCGATCGATAAGCCTGCTTCTGGATCAGTGTCAAGAGCCGTTCCTCGGTAACCGGATTGCGGATACTTTCGTACACATTCCTGGCCGTTTCGTAGCTGTTCGGGAACGATTTATCCGTGCGCTCACGCATCAGTACCCATTTGCCGTTTTCGAATTTGCACTCGATAATTTTGTTGTTCAACTGTCTTAGTTCGCGCGTCAGCTTGATCTCGCCATAGTTCTGGTCCATTCCGCCAACGTACAGCAGCCCTTTCTTACCCGGCACCATACCATACCCGGTCTCTTCCTTGATCATTAGCCGGAAGTCGATCGAGTTCATGTGGTGCGGTTTCCACTTGAGAACGCGGGGACAAACGCCCGACTCGTACGGATCGAGCGAGGGCTGGTAAATGAGCCCATCAGGTTCGTGAGGCAGCTGTTCTTTAAACTTTGGCCCGAGCAGTGATTGAGATTGTGAAATGTTCCAGAAATTTTTTAACCGCACACTGAACGGTTCCCTGCTGCGGTCCAGTAAGCCCTGCTCGGTGGCACGATTACGCGCGTCAATTAATTCGTTATTGATTAACGATATCCGCTCGGGATGGAACCGTTGCTTCCGAACTTCGCGGCCATGAAGATATATTATATCGTACACCAGGTAACGAGGGTGGCGTTGCTCCCCGTGTATGTCAATCACCATCTCACCGTCTACTAGCGTGTCCGTGATGTGCCGATTCGGATCCGCGAGTGACGGAAACCGCATTCCCTCCACGGCGAACACCGAATTGTCACGATCGAAGAAATAGATCTCCCCTTCGCGGTGTATCAACATCATGTAGCGCGTTCCGTCTGCTTTCCACGACACCCGGTATGGTATCTCGGTCAGGTAGCGTATGTTGTTCATGTCCATCGAGACGGGCTGTGCACCCGGAAAGCCCTGCAGCTTGCTGCCACACATCGCGCGGACTCGGTCTTGAAGTTTCATGATTAATGGTTCATCTGTCACTAGGGACACCTTCGGCACGCCGTCCATGAAGACCGCATTTGAGTTGTACGAAACTCGCTTCCGCTTGAGACTGGGACCTTCTTGACCATTTTCAGAATCGTTCATTCGCTTTCGTTTGTTATTGCTATTTGCATCATCGTCGTCATCATCATCCTCTTCCTGATGGTTCTGACGATCTCCGTCATCATACTCCAAGCACCAGTCCGGAAGTTCCGGGGGCAACGGAACATTTCCATCCGGTTCGTATCGATCGTACAGCTCCTTAATGTAATCATCCTTGTAGATGCCGGGCGGACGAGCCTTAGCGAATGCCGCCAGGGCCGCATCGAGCGCACAGTCCAATTGTTCGACCATGTACGAAACGACCAAGAAACCCGTTCGATTAAAGCCGTGCGTGCAGTGCACTCCAATCACATCTAACGGCCTTTGCACTTTGAACTCTTCCACAAGCTGAATGAATGATGCCGTTTGCTGAATAGACGGTGTTTGGCCGTGGCCACGGCACTGCAGCTTGATGTACTGACAGCCAGCGTCAATGACCCGGTTCTTGTCGTAGAAACGGTTTGTGTTTGTTAGATCTATCCACAGCCCGATGCGTTGCTTGTGTCGCTTCATTAGATCGAATAACATCGACGGAGTGAAGGAACAATTAATGGGCATCTGAGATTTAAACTCTTCCTTTAGTGGAGTCTTAAAGGCCAGAAAAAGTCCAGCTATGAGCGTTTCGGATTTCCGCGGGCAGTGAAGCCAGCGGGCCGGTATGCGTCCAGGGCCACGAGACATTGCAGCGGATGAGATTTGCTCGAACAAAAAGCTGGTAGACAAAAAGTCCCCAATCAGTTCTGTCACGGGAGCCGCCTAACCGATGTATTGGCCGATTTTCACCTCACGAAATCGAAATCTGTAAAAGGAAGAACACCACAGCCAGTAAAGGAACAGGTAAATAAAAAGAATATTGTCCACGAACCTAAGGTCGCTTCCTCAGAGCTACTACCCCAGAGCTCAACACACTGCCACCATCACTTTTCGATGTACCCTAATATGCTGCGATAAGCACTGTTGCTTTGTCCACTCGTGTTTTGGGTCCACGGACGTCCTGCAATTCCTTTCTATACAGACAAATGGTGAAATAAATTCTTGATTTTTACTACGCAAACAGTTGGGCTAAGAATCGGAAAGTTTCTTCAATAAACTCGACCACATCAGGCTACGTATATGAGCCATGACTTGACAAGCAGAAACTCACGTTTGACAGCAAAGTTTTGGTTTGTTGATAGTTTAGATTTAATTACAACTGTCATGGCTATTTTTGGCTTGGTGATGTACAATACCGCGAGAACACCCGTTCCTAGCCAATACTGCGGAACGAATAGTTCCGACAAAAAAGGGACATTTCAAACGGGTATCGTTGCATACTCACATCGTTAAGTAAATGTGGTTGTAGTTGTTCCAACTACATTTGTTTGGTCTTGGTATGCTGCAGAAATGTCGAAAACTGCTAACTTTCAAAACTCACAGATCTACTACACCTCTGTTCTTGTGGATGAAAAAAGAGATCTTTTGCTCGATTTTATACGCTTAACTTGTTTGGATCGTACATCGCAAAACGGACTAATTGAAAATGACAGTTTGCACCAATTCTAAAAATGAAATTACAGAGAGAGAACCCTCGGTTCTGCTATTATTGAAACAATTGAACTTGCGAACGAAATTAATTTTTCGATTTTTTCTTTATTACACATGTTTACCAGTAATTTGAAATATTTATATACCAAATGAAGTTATTTAATGAACACGCCATTACTATACGCTCGAAGAAGCGATAACCGAGAGGACTCGTTCCATCCTAACACTCTCACAAATACACACACGTATTACATATTTACTTTTACTATTTTTGCATTTTTGTTTGCCATAAGTACACCCATAATATTTCAGTGCAAAATGTATAATTTAAGATTTACTTTTCTTGGTAAGCATCCCTTTGCAAGCCGGATAAAGCTTAAAAATGTGACCCTAATAATCACCTGATTTGAACCTTTTTTTTTTTTATTTCCTATTTGAGTACTCAGGCTTAAGAAACCGATGTAATGTAAAAGTGTTGTCTGATTCTTTGCTGCATTCGAAATTCCACAACACATTCCATGTGGATCCCGTTCTACAAAACGTAGTGTAGTGTAATGTAAGTAACCTAGCAGCGACAGTACTAGTGGGCGAATTATGTTAATTCTGTTCTGCTTTCCTTAAGACTGTATGGAAAATTAAATTACATCTAAGTACCTTTCACAATGGCACACAACTTTGAAAATGATTCGCCTTGGAATCACATGCATTGAGTGTGCAATAGAATAGTGGAATGTTGAGGATAGGGTAGGTTAATAATCAGTTGCACAATTAGACGAATAGCATGGGAGAACAATGTATCGAACTAGCATGATGTATCCTTTAAACAAGAAGATGAAAAAAGGTAAAGTAAACTAAACATAGAAACCCGCAGAAAAATAAGGTGCAAATAATAACGGTGAAAAGGGTCTGAGGGAAATCTTTGTAATATTCAGTACTCGAACGTATCGCGAGGGCATCTGTTTTAGAACAACGAACAAGACAATCTCGTTCTTCGGCGGCATTAATTTCAACTCACTCAAAAAGTATATGGAACCTAAATAATCACAGATAATGATAAGAAATTGTATCCGCACGGATGATTTAACACTGTTTTTTTTTTGGAACATTCACCGACAAGATGGTTTCACGATCGTTTAATCATGAATTTTGCTAAACTCAAGCATCTCTGCATTTTGAAACGGTTCTGTTTCCGCTTCCGAGATAATTTGCTTCAACCACTGTTGAATCTGCATTGTGTGATCTTTTGTTTTACCTGGGCCGGAACTTGTTAGAGTAGCCGCACCATTACCATCCAACCCGCCCTGCATTCCGTACAGTTCACCCAGCACAAATGAAAGGCTTTTTTCGTACATGGAGGTAGGTACCCCGTCAAACATTTGCTGTAATTCCTGCTCTGAAAGTGGAATGTTAAGATTGGTTTCTTGTACCACCGGAGGAACAATGCTACTGCTGGTGCTGCTGCCGCTACTCGAAAGACCATCGGTGTCTTGAGATGGTTGCTTAGAGTTTGTAATCGTTTCATCGTTCGTAACCGAGGATAACGAGCGACCGACGGACGCGGAGGAGCTCACCATTGGCTGTTGTGATTTTATGAAGCGGGATCCTACTCCTCCGCCCAGCTTCGACTTGAGTATATGGTTGCGTAGGATTTTATTTTCCGTTATAAGCCGCTTGTAGAAACCACACTCCGGACTGCCTTCCTCTGAGGGACATTTGGGATCCGTCTCCGGTATTGTTCGTTCTTTTTCCTTTAATTGTGGTCGTTCCGAGCAAGAATTAATCGTAAGATTAGTGACGTTCTTCAGATTGATCGTACTACCACAGCTGTTCATCGTAACATGGTTTACATTTTTCATGCGCTTATCTATTGCCGCCTTGCAGGTCGTCGGTTCGCGAATGTTCCCTTCCGAATCGGTGGCACTGGCGACAATCAATCCATCCGTTTGTGAAGCTTTCGGTATCATGCGCTGTGGCGGTAGCGAAAGTGAAATCACTGTTTCACCATCACGCGATACAGTACGGATGTGCTTCGAGTTGCCATTGGCAACGCTAACTACGTTGTTGTTACTACCATCCTGTTCCTGTTGCTGATCACCTTGGAAAGAAAGTGAATCGAATGGTATGTCGGTGAGGGAGTTGCGACCCCTGTTCAACCGATGCGTTGTTGGATCGATTTTACATGCACGCAATGAAGATTCTGTGCCGTCGACTGTTGGCTGTTCTTCGTTGGTCACATCTACAGCCCCTTGGTACGGTCTGCTCCCACCGATGGTTCGATCGATGAGCTCGCGGCTTTCGTTCAATGTAAGGTTTATGATCGATTCACGAACCATTTCGGCGCTGTCCTTAATGAGGCTACGGTTGTTGAAAAACTCCACCACAATCTCCTCACTCTCCGGATTTCGTTCATCATCCGCACCTTGGCGACAGCTTTTGTGCATCAGATCGTGGTCATTCGATGGGAGAATGTAATCTTCATTTTCGTATGGTTCCTTCTGTAGAATTACGTTAAAGTTGTCGATGTTGTACCTGCCGTACGTGCGTATGCGTCCAACCAGTTCATCCTCGCCGTCGCCCAGAAAACGTATACTATCGTACTCGAACGTGATGTGCTGGGCTTGTTGTACCAAAACGGTAAGCTGTCTGAGCAGAAGCTTCTCCCTCATATCAATCGCTTTTCGCAAACGGTCGAAAGTATCCGTAACATTTTCTTTTAACTAAGCAGGGGGAAAAAAGTCATAAAAAAACCATACCAATGAACACACTCCTTTCACGGTCAAACAAAAGAAACACCTTTTCATTACCTTTTCGAAAAAAGCATTATTTCTGTTAATATCCATCGTCACGGACTCGATCACCGTTAGCTACCGAGAGGCGGGAACTATATTCCCCACAAAACGAGGAAAATTAGGAACAGAAACTACAAACTATTTTCACTATCAAATTTGTCTGCTTTTCTCTGCGCGAACATCACTTTAATTTTTCGACGATTCGATTGTTTACATTCTGTCAGACGGCTGTCAGTTCTACCATGCTGGACAGAGTACGGTTTGAGTCATGAAATTGAGACAGTTTTTAATCCATTTTCATTTGAAAGAGTTTTTACAAAATTATTTGAGACATGTTTGATAATAATACAATATCTCATCATGTATAGTAGCACTAGCTTTATTCATTTTGAGTAAGTTCAAAATAGGAAGGGGGTATTTATCCTTTTGCGAAATGTCACACACGTGTGACAGGTGAAGTAAATAAATAATCCTGGCAAAAACGGCAATCGTATGTACCCGGTTGACCGCAAGGGGTGGTAATTCTTTCCGGCTAAACGCCACTACGCGTTTACTGTGCGCAATTGCAAGAAATGGATTCGTTTTCGTTGTTATTTCTTTAACAATCCTGCTCACTTTCAGATACATGTGAAGAAAATGTTCGAGTGCATCGACTAGTTGTAGTTTTGCTACGAAACACTTCAGCACTACGGTGAAGTGAAGAGTTTAAGGATAGATGATCCCGTAGGTCACCGTCGTCATAATCCTCGTCTGAAGCTTGCCAAAACTGTCGTCCTACGTCATCGTCCTATTGCAATGAATTTTGCACCTGATTGAGCAATGATGTAAATGAGCGAAAGCATGCCCAACCATGCCCGTGAGTCTCCGGTGTATGTGTGTTGTGTTTCAGGATGAGTACACCGAGTCAACAAATTGCGGATAGATCCAGGGCGTTGAGAAGAACGGGATGATGCGCGGAGCATCTTCCCGCATAACCGCCAACACACCCGTACGGTGCCAGTAGAATACGAAAGAAACAAAACGAAAGTGTCCTGCGATTGGCTGCCGCCGTCATCGATGGATCTGGCTGTTAGAGATGTATCAACACCATCAGCTTTATCATATGTATAAATCAAGGGCACAGCTTGCGAGCAGACCACCCGTTTGGTGGCTAAAAATAAACAACAATGCACGGAGAACGTCGTTACTGTCCCCGACGTGGTCGTCGTTGTCGTGGCCATGAACGTCAGCTCGTAGTTAGTTCCCAGATGCAGTTGAACCCGATCGTTGCAGCCACTTTAGCGTCCTACGTTCGGGCGGCATGTTTACTGTCTTATGTAACGGCAGTGAGTGCAGTGATACAAACAGCAGCGTCGCTCGATCATATTCGGTCTCCAGTCTAAGGCACGGTGTAAGAATTACTAGGAAAAGCTCACGATGGATAAATCCGTGCCCGAAACAAGCGGTTCCAAGCCTTCCGTTGCAAACGCAAATTTTAGCAACAACGTTAGTGGCAGCGGAAAGGGCAAACGACCGTTTCTCGGTTTGCTGTCGAAGCGTTCGTCACGTGTTGAGCCGCAACGATGTTCGGAGAGTGAAGACGAGCAGCAAACGGTCGACAGTGGATCGAGTTTTAGTTTGCTCGGGCATCATCACCCTATTCCGCCACAGCACGCAACGAAAGCAAATAGCAATAGTAGCAGAAACAGTAACGGTGGTACCGTAACCGCTACGACTACATCAACTAGCAGCACCAACCAACGGCAAGATTCGTCCAATCCAAGTGATACCAACTCATACCAGCTGCTCTCAACGTCATCAACGACGACAACTACTACCACCACCTCGTCAACGGGACCGGAAGGCTCAACTGCGACGAAAATTCCGACCGCGGTACGAAAGCGAGACAATTCCTCCACCCGTATCTCGCTTGACAATCGTTTGAGTAGTTATGTTGCAGGAGGAAACACATCCACCACTAGCGGAGGCGGAGGACAGTTTAATCTCTGTTGCTCGATCGACGAAGCAATTGTGAAGTCACCGCCACGGAATCGCTACTCGCACCCAGCTACGGGCAGTTCTAGTGCAGGCAGTGATTCGTACGATCTTGAAATGCAGCAGCGTCGGCAACAGCTGAAGTTGGAACTAACGGCTAAATCGAGCACCAGCTATCCAATAGAGAAGACAAGCCCATTGCGCCACCGTCGACCACTGGAGGTGGGGCCACGAGTTGAAACGCCGCAGGAGGAATACGACGTCAATGGACGTACTCCGAAAGCGACCGTATCACTCGTGAACAATCGTGTGGTAACGAAACCGATCGTGTTCCGCGAATACCAGAACCACACGCAACGTGCAATTATGTCGAGCAAGTCAAGGTTCAAGGAACGGTTCCTGCCACCTCTGCATCGCTGCAATATGGACGGTTATGAAAAAATGGAACAGCACTACAGCTCTCCGAATATTGCTGAAAAGGAGGACGATTTATTACTCCCTGGTGGATGCGATCCTCACGATCAGCGCGAATCTCGCAAGTCAATGTCGTTCGACATGGTAACCACTGCATCCGGTGAGGTCGGGATCGGAAGCAGTGTACACGAATCGGAAACGAATGCAAAAGCCCCTCCTGGATCGGCCGATTCACTCGCTCGCCAAGCACTGATGGCAGCACACGTGCTCAACTTGATTCCGGCAGAAAAGGCACGCCAGCGAAACTTCTTACATGGGCGGCTCGGATCGACTTCGCTGTTAGGTGCAACGGAACTGGACAAGATACTTCCGACACGTGAAGTCACCATCTTTATTGGCACGTGGAACATGAACGGCCAGAGTCCACCGCGCCAGATGAACGATTTCGTGCTACCAACTGCGCTCGAGCACGTACCGGATATTATTGTTTTCGGCACACAGGAGTCCTGCTCGGAACGGTTCGAGTGGGAGGTAACGTTACAGGAAACGTTGGGCCCTTCGCACATACTGTTACATTCCACCAGCCTAGGTACGCTACATTTGGCAGCCTTTATCCGACGCGACTTGATATGGTTTTGCTCGGAACCGGAAGATGCCTGCCTTTCGGTACGGCCCGGTACAGCGTTCCGTACTAAGGGTGCGGTCGCGATCTCGTTCTGCCTGTTTGGCACTTCGTTCCTGTTCGTAACGTCTCACCTGACGGCACACCAGCAGAAAGTGAAAGAGCGCGTATCGGACGTGAAAAAAATCATCCATGCACTCGATCTTCCCCGCAATCTGACTGTGAAACACCGGAACAAGGACGTTACGCAAAACTTCGACAGCGTGTATTGGTGTGGGGATCTAAATTTTCGTCTGGGCGAACCGAGGGAGAAGCTGATGCAGTGGATCGAAACGACACAGTTTCCGCTACCGGCCCATTTGCCGCACGGGTTTATGCATACGGATCAGCTTACTTCCGTGCTATCGGATGGAGCCGCCTTTCGTGGGTTCCGAGAGGCCAAAATTACCTTCCCGCCGACGTATAAGGTAGCCTTGAACTGACCCGTGTTTGTGGTATACTTAGCATTAATGTACGGTTTTGTTGCTCATTTTCACTTCCAGTACGATCCCGGCACACAGCGTTTTGATTCGTCCAGTAAACAACGTGCTCCCGCGTACACTGATCGGATTTTGTACAAATTTAAACCCTTGCCAGTAACTACCGTTCATCGGCGTAGCTCAAATTTACCTCCTGGAGGAAAAATTTCGCACCCTCCTTCGCCGGTTAAATGTTTGGCGTATGATTCGGTACAGAGTATAACATCATCCGATCATAAGCCGGTGTGGGCACTGTTCCGCAATATTATCCGACCGGGTATTGATACGTAAGTTGCGATTTTGTTTACTCTTTTCTGCTGGTTGCTAACTATTTGTTCATTCTACACAGCATACCACTCGCAGCAGGACTGTTCAATCGGGAGGTTTATCTAGAAGGTATGAAACGCCGTTTGGACAATTCTGGAGCGGGATCTTCAGCCGTGTGCAACATACAATGACGCCGGTTATTCGACCGTTAAGGTAAGAAGTATCACTCACATGAAATGGCTAGCTGATTCAACAGTCCAGTTCAGGAAGCGGGCCTGATATAGTTAATGCGAATACGCAGGGAATTAAAGTGGAACAATGAATTGATCAAACCATGCGATTTGACAATGCGCAATGCCGGAGCTTAGTAATGATAAGATGCAATACTTTCCCAAGATGAAGTGTAGGACTTAAGCAGCGGTGCTACCCAAACCCACAAATTTCGTATAAAATTAACAGTAGCAGACGAAGAGCAGTGCAAGGACCGCATGTGAGCAATTCGAAAACATGTGAGTCTCGTATATTCCTTCGCAAAACCAACGCAATGGAAAAGTGCAAAGTAGCACCTTCGAATAGTTTCCTCACTCAACGGAAAGCCTTAAGTGTTCCTTCTCAATGTAGTCTAGTCAGAGGTGCTGTTGCGGTTTTTCTGAAAGCGAGCACCATGTTTCTAGTCATTTAATACACATCTTACTGTAACATGGTAACGCTGTATAAGCATCTATAAAATGGAACTTAGAGGTCCGGCTCATTTAAATAGATACCAAATATTGGAACAAGTGTTTAGCACGAGTGTATGTGTGTGTATGGATAGAAGCGTTACTATAATGCAATAGAATACCAAAATATAATAGCGTAGAAACAAGTGCAAAAGGACTTGCAGATGATAAAAGACCCTACTTCTACATGATAAAGCGTACAAGACAAGATTGCCATTGACTAAAACGAGTTAAAGACAAAAGAAACCTGTAGCCTTTCTCTATTGTTTAGATGAACTAGAAACAGTGTATACAATATATAAAAATAAGATAGTAGGGCAGACGACGGTGTGTGTGTGTGTGTGTGTGTGTATAGGACTCTATATGAGTGTCATGTGTTCCGATAGATGTTTAGGGTGAAGATATAACTAAGGGAGATATTCGAGAATGAAATCATTCTTCTCAATAGTGCTTATGGAACAGTATAGAACAGTGATCGTACATCGTTCGACTTGACTTATGGAAAGGAAATACGTGTCGGAGGTTAAACTTTACAAACATATCTAAAGCACTAGGCAATGTCAATTCATATTTAAGGGAAAATTTTTCTTGTCAAACCGCACGTTTTTTTCAGTGTGTAAGAGAGATACGGTCATGATATCAGTTTAATTTGCTGTTTAATATTGTGATTTACAAAATCTTGAAGTAACTACTAGTCATCAGCGTAACTGTGGATATAGCAAAAGAGATATGAGCTATTTATTATAATTATTATTTACTGTTCAGTGAGTTTTGTCCAAATTTTTAGAATTAATTTTCGTTTTTTAATTCATTAGTAGGATTGTAAAAGCTTTATCCTCTTATTTGGTGGAGTCTCTTGAGACATTTCAAGAATTTTTTAGAAGACCAGTCGTGCAACAATAATGTGTACATAATCGGTATATTCTTAACCACCGGTCCTGGGTTATGTGTTGTTCAAACAACAAACAAACTAATCGCGAGCATATTCTAAATATCATTAGCAACCGTGTTCGACCCGAACGCTCAACCCAACTATCTCGATGGTAAAAAACGAAGCAAACATCTATCTATCCTACATCTGTGCCTTTGGCTGTTTTACAAATAATACAAGTTGCTCCACATCTGTTGGACAAAAAGGACCATTAAGCAATCGGCTGTCAGACATTTTACGTACGAAAGTTCTTGAAACGTGGGAATTTATGATCTCGATAAGTTGAACTTCAGGTTCCGCGTATAGTTGACTGTTTGCTCTACTTGATCTAGTAAATACCACCGTTTTTTTTTTAGCATTATTGCATAACACACAATATTCCATAATCTCTGTTCCACTAACGATGCATGCATTCCTACATACATTCTCCAGTCAAATAAATCCCTGAATTTGATCGGACACGAGCGACCAATTACTTCGCAACTAGCAGTGATTAGCTTAAGAAGGAAGTCATGTTTTAAACGCAGCTTTAGATTGTTCGTTTTCAGAAAATGAATGGTAAAAAGCAATGAATTATAGCAATGCGAGCTACTGCAAAGAGAATAGACACATCTAATGCAACTACCCTAAGGTTGAATGTGTATAAGGACTTGAGATTAACAGATTTTACATCCATTCATACCCTCGCGCTGTTAGTCTTAGTCTTAGACATGTGGACGACAATGAATGGCCATCAACCAGTGTAACGATGTCCGCAGATAGGAAAACACTGCTTATCAAACAGGCTACAACAATATAACTCAAATGAGAACTGTATCGACATCTTCCAAATGCATTATTTTATAGAAATGTATAAACCATCAAATAATAGGCAGAAAAGCAAACAGCAGCAAATAGAGAGAGAAACAAAAACAAATTTATAGCATCTAAGAAACTGTACTCATGGAACGCTCTTCTTGGCACACCGATCTTAATGCCATGCTGAAGGATAAAACCAAGGCTCTCTAGAAAACTCTCAAGAACAATTCTAGAAAACAAATCTAGAAGAAACAACGTATCTCAAAAGAACCACACGATTTTGCTCATCTAGATCAGCAATAATTGTAAAGGGAATAAAACCATGCCACAAACCGGCGGTGATGCTGATTTCTTTTACCATTTTCACACTTCTCTAAATGCTTTTGCATTGTTTTTCCATTTTTAAAAACGGCTATGGTTTAATAATATCACAAAAACCACAGTTTGGTGTTCTGTTTAACATCGTTTCAATTAAAGTTTATCATCGGGCAACATACACCACAAGGTAAGCACCATGCCATAAACAATTTGACAACAAATGCGTACGCAGCCAACATAGACAGCGCCATCTAGTGACGGTTTGGATTGCATATAGCAGTAAACCGCGCCTTCTTTTTCATTAATCATACATGAACAGGGGGAGTGGTAACGATTTTCGAAGCTTTTTCAGGGCTTTTCATTTTTTTTTCGTTAAGTTTGGGTAATATACTAAACATTTTGAAAGCTCAAAAAAGCATCTTCTTACTCAAATACACTAATGTATCAGGTGGATAAGAAAGTTTTGACGGTTTTTATACATGCGTCGTTTACTTAAAATTCTTATTTTAGTAAAATCTGGCAACACTATTATTTTGAAGTGTCATCTTCAGGGTTTGTTTGCCCCTAGCGGTCATTTCATCAATTAGTAAAGAAAGTATTTTCCGCGTGGTTGCAAAATGAATACATTCCAGAAAAAGTGTTTTTGTGGGGAATTCTCCTTCATTACTTTGTGATGAAAACTTCGTCTACCGAGACCCATCGTATAATGAGGGATTATTATCACGCTTTATCGGAAAGAACGTGCCAGAGGTGGTTTCAACGGTTTACAAGTGGCAATTTTAGCATGGAAGACGAAGAACGCTCCGGGCGGCCAACAAAGTACGTAGATCGAGAACTGGAGACAGCACTTGATGAAGACCTGACCCAAACACAGACTCAGCTGGCAAATACGTTTGGGGTTAGTCAGCCAGTTACTCATAAAAGTTGCGTTTTTTACTGAAAAATCTTGGGTTATTTTTATCTGATATAACACCTCACTCTAACAACTTTCACACACTAACTACAAGTAGACATTCAGCAAACATTGCCATGAAACACATGAGTTGCTGCGATTAAAATGATTATATTTATTGCTGATGAACATTTCATGTCACTGATTGGAACACGTATTTACAATTTGAATCATGAAATTGGTGTCCAAGTGTGCTGATTGTTCAGTAATAGTTCCAACTCTAAAAGGCATACAGTAAAATGTGTTTTGAAGCTGGGTAAAATAATGACATTAAAGCTGAAATTCATCAAAACTGTTGAACGGGTTTCAGTAATAAAATTTAACTGAAACGAGATGAACAAAAATTGCTGTGGAGTCGTCACAACACATGAAAACAAACCTGTTAACACTACACGTAAAGCTATTGACTTGCGTAACTAAAATTGTACCAACGGAATGACAGGTAAAGTAAAAAAAACATTTCATTCTGCTAGGTTTGATTGTCACTTGGAGAGAACGATCATGACGCTTGTCGAATGAAGCGGCATTTCCGCTTCGATTTGCGATTTAGTGTTATTCAGGAGTCGGAGCTGGTTCCTAGGTTCGGTGATCGCAGATCGATCGCCTGACGAAATAAAAATCCAGGAATCGTTATCTAACCATCGTTTCAAGTAGAACAGATGAGCCAAGGGAAGTAAGCCCAAGAAAAGCTTACGAGGTAATTAATAGGCGTGGGTTCCCAAACCAAGAGGTATCGGGGACCTGGAGCGCACGCCAATTCGTCTGTGCGAAGGTGTCAACGTGTAGAATGAAAGTTTCGAATAGTGTATTTAGTGTTTAGCTGCTAGTAGAATTTACCACCGAAACCGCTGATCTCGGCTCCCTGTATGGCGTCGACGCTACACGAGTTTGTTAGAGAGGTTCTATCGAACATCGCATAGCCTAGAGAGAGGAAAAGGATGCTAAAAAAGAGATTAACTCTTCTCCACGCAGAACACAAACACTCCATCGAACTTTAGAAACTCATTTCTACGAAACACACATCGAACTTGCAGCTTCATACAACCGTGAATGAACTTTGCAGAGTATCCAAGCAAAGTACCATACGTGGAGTCAGTAATATGGGATTTTTGTTAGAAATACCTCTGTCCAAACTGAATTCACGGCCAAAAAGTGAAACTAAAACAGGAAGATTTTCGCAATACTCTTGTGCAGTACT
Source organism: Anopheles marshallii (assembly GCF_943734725.1). Lineage (NCBI taxonomy): Eukaryota > Metazoa > Arthropoda > Insecta > Diptera > Culicidae > Anopheles > Anopheles marshallii. The sequence continues at coordinate 46,230,593 of NC_071327.1, forward strand.
GCTGTGTGCGTACGTTTGTGCATACTTGCGATGGATACGACCGAGAGAGAATGACGTCGAAGAAACGAACAGCACGAGCGAGCTTTTGAGGGGTTTGCATCCCGAATGTGTGCAAGCAGGAGATCAATACCGGTTAGAGCGAGCACATTGTAGGTTTGTATGGCGGGAGTCCAAACTCTTCTCTTTGGGTTCGTCTTCTCGTGTGTGTTTTTGATCGTTGCGAGAATTTTATCATTTCTCCACGGGGTTTTCCGAACGAGAAAACTGGCTTTAACGTAAGAACGAAAAAGGCGTCTGTTCTGCTGCTATTTTCCGCTGGCTTATCCATCTCACTATACATGGCGCACGGTTTCCGGCGAATGCCAGCTCGAGAAGTGCCACATTCCCCTTCGAGTCCGTTTCCCCTTATTAACCGAAGTTGCGTTTCAAGCGACGAAATTGGGTTGTTTTGGTTTCTTACGCATAGAATTGTAACCTTATGACAAGATAACGCGCTACTACCAACTCCGTTCACGTAGCTTCAGAAGTTCGTCTGCCACCAAAATGGAACCCTAACCTCACGCTTAAGAGCGCTTCAGCGAACCTCTCACTACTACACACGGTAGCGGTGGTTGTGTTTACTAGAAACGGAACGAAGCCAACCGAACGGTATCGCGGCAGCATGATCAGTAGTCATCCTGTGTGCTCTGATGTGGGACCGTAGTGTTGGTGGCATTTTGGTAGAAGTAGAACAGCAGTAGTGGTAGTAGTAGTAGCTGTTGTTTACCCCGTGTGCGAGTGGTTGTGTCCGGCAAGGACAAAGATGCCGAAACAAATCGCCTTTCTGTGCGAAATTAGTGCAAATGCATTGTGAAGATACATCAGTAACCTAACCTCTCTGCTGGAGAGATATGCGTAAAAGCATTTTCCGCCGTCTCACTTGGATGTGTGTGCTGTAGCAGTACCATTGGTGGGTTTGAAATCGTAAAACACTGCCAAGGCGCAAGAAGATCGTGTCGATATCTGGATAGCAGCAGCGAAAGCATACAAAGAATACCAGACATTTGCAATTTCTCAAATCAACGAATGCATTGTCCAATGTGTATAACTTCGTGAACACGTGTGCATGCGTGTGGCTGTGTGTGCATGAGCGTGTTTTGATTCAAGTATTTTTTCTCCGCATGGTGCGAAAAGGGAGCACGAGAAAGCGCCATGATAGTAAGGAGATTTTTCCATTCCGTCGCCGACTAGATCGTCGACCAACGCGCACGAAGCGAACGAAACGGGGTAACCGCGTAAGTTTAACAATGTATGGCCCAACAGATTCCGTGCAATTTCAGTTAGTTTGCCCAGCTGCACGTAACTATGCGGCCATCTTAAAAGTTGATAGTGTGCGCACTCGTCGTCGTACGGCGTTAGCTTATAGTGCCGAAATGTGCTTGAAAGTGTGATGAAAGGCGTGAATTGGACAAGCTAGTGATTTGATGTTTTGTTCAAACAACCCATTCTAATTGTAACATGGAAAAGCTTTTTTTTCTATTGTTGGCAGTGCTTTAACGTGAAAGTGTACCAAACATGAAACTTATCGCTAACAGTTCGTAATGTGAGTTCGAATGCAGTGAATAATAATAGACGACATTGAAAAAGGTGACCACCCTACCGCAGATTGGGGTGAATTGGTTGCAACACTTTAGCAGTGATATCGGGAAAATGATTGATCAGCAACCAAAGTTGTCGTACTGTAAGTGAATTCTATGCACAACGTGTTTGTTCGTCTTTTTGTACAGCTCAACTTGTTAAATGTGTTAAACAGCAATTCATAAATGTGACATTAGTGTGTCGTTTCAAAGCATATTTGTTTGCAATTGTACAAGTTCCGCCGGTATTTAGAGGAAATCAACTATACACATTGATTATATAATAAATCCTTAATATCCCAGAGATATTGTAAAGGTTTAACAAAATCAAAATGCTTCATACGGTACCGGTACGGTAAAATGGTACGGTTCATACAAATTGTGTGGAAATGAACCTTCCACATAACGAGTTTTTTCGTATACCGAGTGACACACTAAAACGCAATAAAAGTAGTGTTGGGTGAATCTAATTCAGATGACTCTGAATCAATGAATCTAAATTTCTATACAGGAATCTTATGAAAGTCGATTCTTGATCTGAATGACTCCTCAATAAAGATTCATATGAGCCAAGAGAACCTAAAGATTCTCCCTTCAAAAGATACATTAAGCATAACTAGAAGAAAATTGTTATGAGAGGGTTGACTGCACTTTAATTCAAAACATTTTCTCATTTATACACATTTGTTTGTTTTTGTTTGTTTTGATTCAAAAGTTTTCATTTCTTGTACAACATTCTCTTTGTTTATTCTTGTGAGAACGACCATCTAACAATATACCTAATAATTTTGTTTGGTTCTGAAATAAATATTGTAAACCGTTGTATAACAATTGGTAGCATTATTATTATCTTGTGAAACAGTTTTTTAATGCTTTGCTTCATGTTAATAACTTACTCCAAACACGTGTTCATTGTTTTAATGTATTCAAAACAGAATAATGTTGTGCTACACAGGATACAAAAGATCATAATTTAATTACATTAAGCTCATCGTTTGTTGTCTGCCTCTATGAATCGAAGCGTTGGCAAAGGGTACAATGTCTCAGTCAGCAGAAATGTTTTGCGTGTGCTATTTAGCATATTTCACTAATTTTGTCGTCACGTCTGAGGGAATCGTTTCTAATTCGGCTTCAACTCCGTCGCATTTTGGCGATTGGTGCCGTTTGCTGTCTGTTTTGTAAAAGTGAGACTTTCTTCTGGCTAGAGGTTGCGTTGTGCACCATCGGGGAAACACGACACGTCACCTTTCCGTACCAACGGATGGAAGCATCTGGTGAAAGCATAAATCGATGACGTTGGGAACAATCCTGAATGGCAGATGGGGGAAAAGAAGTGTGTCCCCGAAACTGTGACCCAATCGCGGAGCCACTTGGTGACTTTTTCTATTGTGTTCTGTATCTCGGGCTTCCATTACGGCTGCTGGAGACCTCCCGAAGAGTGGCACTGGCAAACAAACCCATCCCGAGCTGTGTACACCCTCTAACTTTCTTCTTCGGCCCATCGTTCCAATAGCCCCGACGGGAGCTGAAAGATTTATAACTTTGCGAAAGACGACGCTGCTGCTGCAGCCCTCCGCCGTGGCTCATTAAGCGCGTTGAATACGTCGGGACGGTGATGATCGTTGGATGGGTTTTTAACTCTTTTTCTCACCCCCAGAAACACCCGACGGTCCGACGATTCAGCCGGTGGAAGGTGTTGATAGGAATAAATGTTACATAATGTTGAGCGAAATGTTTATTTAAGTATTTCTTCCTGTCGCGCGCCACATGTCGGTCGCGCTGTCATCGTTGCCGTCGTCAACGTCGGATGTACCGATTTCTTTTTGTTTTCCTGTATTCTTGTGCACGATGAGATTGGTTGATTATGTTTTCATGATTTTATTCTTCAAAATTGGTTAATGATCATGGTGATTTAAGTTGTTATAGTTAACCCTAGTATAACCAATCTACTAATGATGTAGCAAAATGTGGAAAAAAAACAAATAAAAGAATAGTCAATAAATCTGAGAATGACGTGAAAACACAATATTTTAATAATGCGTAATTTATCCATTGACATTCCATTATTTATCCATTATTTATTGACTTTTATCAAATATGCTTATGGTTTAAATAGATTGTTTAAATAGCTTTTAGCAAATCGTTTTGACAATTTTGGGGTTTTTTTCAAAATTAATTACACATGTCAGGATTATTTTTCTATCGTATAACTTTTCTCGTGGCACACTTACAAATCACACCAAAAATTAAATGCATACGACCGTGAGTGCATGTGTTCAAGATCAACGCTGCAAAGTAGCGTACACGTAGCGTAAGAGACATAATTATGACTATGGCTTGTCGGACAGCAAAAGGTGTTGAGTAAAGGAGATACATTTCAACGGTAACGCACAAAACCCGACCACCCTTTGAATGGTTCGAGGTGTTAACATTGCGCCCTTTGCATGCATTCAAATTACCACCCGACGCGGATTACCAAACGGGAATGAACCGCTTTTCCTTCCAACGATTCGGGTTCGGAAAGTGAAGAAAAGAAAACAACGGACCTTTTTCCACCCGACTCCCGCTTCAACCCCCACCTTGCAACAGGAACGATGGAAGGCGAGCGAAATTCTAACCAACTCTCTGCAGGAAAAGTTTCCGTCCCGTCGAAAACAAAACGAATTCCATAATTAACACCGACCGATGAATAGTGAATGAGCTGCGAAATGAGACGCGAAACACGTCGTCGGTGGAAACAAGGTGGTTCAAGGTCTTCGGAAGGGAAGCACAACGCTAGACCACCGCCGGTTCTCTGCCCGGTACCTGTCATTGTGTACGACTAATTGATACGTGTGGAAAAACATATTGACCAACCCGGGGCCAACGTCCAAAGGGGTAATGAAGGGTTTTTGGGAAAAGTTTCTGTTTTCCTACATAAAAGCATGGAACACTCATGTTCAAACAAATGATGGATGAAATGAAGGCGGGAATTATAAAAATAACGTGTGTGACATTCAATAGTACGAAAGATTGATATAAATTTAATTTACACTATGGAAAAGAAACACCTGTTGCAAATAATGTGATTATCAATGGAGATTAAATTACGTCAGTTTTATTTTTTTTAAATAAATATAAGGCAATATAAAGCAAAATATAAAGTTTATGTAAACAGGAATTAATTGTTATACTTATTGGTTATAATTGGAAATTATTCAACATAATAAGATCACATTTGCACATTTTTAATAAGAGTGCATCGAATGCCGTGGCCGTAGAATTTTATCAGTAGCGTATGAATCTTTACCACTAAGTCAACAATTTTTGATAGCGAGCATCAATTGTTGGCTCTATTGCATCGATTTTTGACAGTGTGTATTGTAAAGTTACGATTTAATTGTCCTTAACACGTTCCGTACCTCGTCACTCAAATTATGGGTGACGCGGAACGTTTCCAGGCGCCCGCGTCTTCCAATTTTTGTTTCTTTTTTGCTGCACGTTGTGAAAACAACCGGTCCAAATTCGTCGTTGTTCATTTACTCTGTTGTTAATTACGAACTTTTAGCTATGTTTTGTAAATTCCAAAATTAGCTACGTAGATTTTGGCTGACATCTAAGGCAGTTGTTAGCGCCAGAAAATTTTGCGAAACCTAATATTTAATAATCATTTCATGGATGTCTATGTTCAAGGGCGCTATGAACGTTTTCTTTTAAATTTCGGACAGCATCAAACCTCGTCAATAAGGTTCACAAACCACACATTTTATTTCTACAATTATCTCGTTTTTACAATTATCTCCATCCAAATAGCCCTCCTCTTTTTTCCCATTGATAATTATATCAAGAATCGATTTTGTTGTACTCCGATGCAGCTGTACCAGAGTAAACGGCAGCTCAGAGTGGTGGTAGTTTGGGTATGAACATATTCAGCTAAAACGTGATGAATGTCCGAAATTTGGCGCTGTCCGTAGTTTGATGCAACATGGTATACCCAACCTGGTTTTCATATATGCTGAAATGTATGCAAAATCAAGAAAAAAGGATTAACAGCTGGAATATTGTCATTTGAAACATCGATAAAGAGTAAGAGTGATCAATTGGTGACAAGCGCTAAAGTAATAGCAAATGAATAACGAAAAGGGTTTACGTTCTTGAGCTTGCTCGTCGGTAGCTCGTGTGAGAAGAAGCTCGTAGTCTAACTCCTCGATAAGTAAGTCATTTACCCAGCTTACTCAAGTGAACTATTGCTCACAGTACTACCGATAATACTTTGTGCTCGGTCGAAGTGTAGTACAACGTCAAACAAATTTAGCCCAGATAGACATATAACATACAATTGTTATCTTCTTCTCCGCTCCTACTCGTTTGTTTAGGCTTTGACTGTTCCGTAATCTAAGCCACCACCTACGGTGAGATTAGTTTCGCAAAAAAAAACTTACTACACGCAGCGCAGCGAACCCTCGTCCTTAGTGAGTCTTTTTAAAAAGAAAAACAAAAAAAAAAGTTCCCTCGTGCTTCAGCTGTTACCACTCGCGCAGCAAGTGCATCGATTTCCGGTTAGCTTTAATATTGTACCATCTTTGCTCCTCTGCTACGGTTGCGGACGATTCTTGAACTGGCTGTCAGGAGGTAAGCCAAGCAAGCGACAAGCGGAACAAAACATATAAGCCCACCCTCGGTGGTCGCGGTTTCAGCCGGATTCACAGCGTGCCACTTTTTCCTTGTTCGACAGCAAACATACGAAGGCCCTCGGGTTTTCCACGCGACGTACTGTGTACGGTCGTGAACCATTAGACGTGTAAAGCGCGGGAAGCGACGGGACGGAACCCGGAATATGTTGCCTGTCTTTCCGTCAGCTTTTCCCCGGGCAGGGTGTCCTATGATAAAGGGCAAAATAATACCTCATCGCTGTGCCGTGGTCCCGCTCCCTGTCTGGTGCATGTCTTTTGTTACGCTGATGCGATTAGCATAAAAATGGTCACTGGTATGTGCATGCATAATTAGGATTCTTTAGACGCTGAAGATGGCATTCTCTGCGAGATGGAGGCAAAAACGAATGAGAAGAACAGGAGTTGTTGCGTCACTGCATTCGTGGTTCGATCAATATGCTTTCGCTAAGTTTTTAGTTCACTTTTCAGATAGGGTTGCGCACACAACATTTATTTGCGGCACAGAATTACACACGCAACACAACCAACCAAGGACGATCAGAATTGTTCGGAACTGCACTGAAACAGATCATTGTTTTACTATCAATTCACTATTGTTTCCCTTCGTAAAATCAAATCCATCAGGTCTCGGTATTGTCGCGCAGGAGGCGTAATTGTTTATGATCGATTAGTGCCGGCACTGTCAATGCCGGTGCCTCTGAACCCTCTGAACCAAAAGGGTGCTAAACGTGTGACGGCTAATCGGATAAATCCATCAAACGGACACCGTAAAACGTGGGTTCGTGAAAATGGGCGAAATTAGACATTTCGGAAGGGAGTGAAGTGTTGGGAGCACAGGTGTCTTGAGCTGCTTAGGCATCAGTCAAATCCGATCATAACATCGTCAAGGCACGCCAACCCGGTATGTCTTCTTTTTAAGTTTAGCTTTCGATTTAATGCGAACCAGCACAGGAAAATGAACCGTAACATTTGTTCGTTTTGTGTCCTGCTGTTGACGGAATTAGAGCTTATCATTTGTCTCAGTTCAGTATCCCGGTGTCACTGATTCATGACAGTTCGACATATCTTATTCTGATACAACAAAAGAAAGAAGTGTTGATGATTGTCTCAAAAATGTTTCTGATGCCGCAGCTCGGACTAGGACGCACATCAAAGGACGCTGTTGGAACTACCGCACTAACATATAACGCACTAACACAAAGGTCCAGTGAAGTCCTGTGACTACTTACAAATGTTCCGTCAAATTTTTAAAGTGTGTCTATGCTGTCGATGTGTCAATTTGCAGATAACAATAAACGTTAACTTATTATCTAGAATACTTCTAAGAACGCGGATCTCTGTTACGCGATTAACAGCTTATCTAACAGAGAGGGTAATTATAAGCTATCGGAATGTATGTTCTAAGGTTACTCGTACGCGCAACATAAGTCAATAGAGAGGCCAAAGTTATTTAACCAATCGCAAAGGTTATCGCAGGTTATTTGTCAAGAATATCACAGTCAGTTGCAATTTTGATAGGCAGAAATATCTTCAGATTGTCTACATGCAGGCAGCAGATACTCTAAGGGATCACAGCTGGATTGAAGGGATCATATATTGCTGAAGAAGTATGAGAATAATTGCACTGAGCCTAAGTTGCACTGAAACGCCAGAAGAACTCACAAAAAGTGTCGAGTGTCATACGATTCATTTCACGAATCGCTCGGAGTCAGGGGCGCGTTCGAAATTCGGAATCGATAGCGACCCGTAGGTGCGAGCTAATACAGTGGATTGAATCCATTCCAAATAGATCGAACAAAGCATAAACGACGCCTGGCTGACTGGCTAACTGGGTCCGCGGCTCAGAGTCACTTATACGTTTTACATGCCCACTAGAGCTACTCAACCTACTTAGAGCTGATTCTGATACGACCCACGGGTGGAACTCACTAATACTACTGAAGCTACTTGTTTCTACGCGAGGACCTGGGAACAGCTGGTACTTGTACCTACGGGAGGACCCGAACAGAATCGAATGGCGTTAATGAATGGCTCCGACATGGTAGGTGCGAGTCATCCTCTTCATTAGCAAAGGATCCTTTCTATCCTTAAGCCTATCCTGAATAGTTTAAGCTGTATATTGATGTTGATCTTGTCGAATACTACTGTATCACTTTAAGTTGCACTACTAAAAGGTTGATGACAGATGCAACAAATCGTCAGAAAATCCATTCTGAGTGAGGAATCCATTCTGGCAATCACTAACCACAACATTTAATACGATTTGATCATATTAGTTTGATATATGGCTACTTAAAAACTCGTGTAGTCAGCCCGGGGAATGTGGTTCTACTTGGACTAGTTTATTGAAAAGAAAATGTTGAAAACACTCACGCACATCCTGCAACCCAATTATTATATTTGTATGATTTGCCGATAATTTACGCATATTTGATTAGAAAAGCTATGTTTACATTTAGTAGCAGTTTAATTAAGCGATATGTTTCATTTGCTTATTGCTCGTCCTTGCACGTAAATAAGATTTTATGCGAGGTTAAATCATTCAATATGTTATGCAAATTCTTACACTTTGTGCCATAAAGAAACATCGAATGTGACACAATGCAACTCCAACTCTTTAAATGCCACCACTTTACATGTGTAGCCGTTTGAAGTATGTTTCTGTGTAATGCATTTCCGCTGCAGCTGCAAAATGGCTGATCATCGTCCAGTGGCAGGCCACATCATGCCATTCTGCCTGGTATCATGTTTTACCACTCAACCACAGTATCACTTAAATTACAGTCAATTGCACAGTGAGTGCACGTGCGGCAACTTGCCTGCAGGACGGCACGGTAGCAATCCCTTTTAGCTTCGATATGCACTTGCAGCTTGCATCGGATAGGATCACAGGAAATTTTCATAACATCACTTGAGCAACATTGTAATGTCAATAAAATGCAAACCCCGAACACAAACACTTGCTGGCACACGGAATGTGCCATTTCATTCGCCGGGCTGCCAGGATGCGTACACGCACTCCGTGTGTACGGTTACGGTGAAAAGTGCAATTTTAAAACAAATAACTTCATCCTAGTGGGGTCGAAAGCTGGTGGAGTGGGAGTTGGAGCGGGAAATGTTAAACGCAACCATAACGACCGATACGACCGTTCTCGTTCGGCACGAGAAAGCCACCGTTGGTCAACTCACCGGCAAAGGACATTGCAAAGGGGGATCGGGATCGCATAATATCGTCGCCAGGTGCAACGAACGTGTAAATGTGCAGCATCCAGCCCAGAAAGGGCCCGGTTCAAACGGTCGAATCGTTTGATGTTCGCGATGGGGGCCAAGGCAGGGTTTTTGATTAAAATTAAATTTTTGCCTTAGCACTGATTACTACGGTCGTCTTTCAGACCCAGCTCAGCATAACACGGTCGCGCACATCAGGGATACGAGCTTCTTCGGTTCGGAGGGACAAAAGGGATCGATTTCGGGCAACAAAACTACCAACCCCACTGGGAGAGCACTACACGAACGACACGAACGACAACGACTCGAGCACAAGATTCGAATAATTTGATAAAATTTACATAATACTCCTACGGCGTTGTTTCACCGCATAGTGGGACAAAACCGGAGTGACTTTCACTGTAAGGTTACTTCTTTGATTTCAGGCATTTCTGGTTTCAAATCTGGTTGCAAAATTTTAGATTAATTAGAGGAAATTTGCATTCAGTTATCCAAGAAATAGGTTTTATCTTACAAAAATCTATCTGTTTGTTATAATGTTTTTTTTTTATTAGATGAATTCCCTTCAACTGTCATGCTGTTGTTACTTGTGGTTAAACATATCAATCTTATGTGAATTTATGTGACTTACTTTTGTAACTAAAATTATTCTGTTCTATTATATATAAATCAGTATATATCCTCAATCTATACCGATTCTTGTCTAATGTTTGTAACTACCGATCCTTAGCTTACATACAATGTTGTTAGTTTTTTTATTATTGTGTTTCTAAGACACTGATCGTTTACCACTGTTTATTTGACTACTCTAGCAATTCACTCACTATAATTCACGTACAGTTCAGCTATAATACTATCTCTCATAACATACGTATCTGCCATTAATTAAGGCAGAAATACAATCATAACATATTTTTAAGTGCTTTCGAAGCAAATCTAAACCTAAACATTCTTTATTGACACAACAACCTCAAGGAGGCCTAGGGCTGCCAATTTTGGCTTTCTGTGACTTTATTTACCCGTAGCTGGATCGTCACTCCTGCGTACGAGAGATTGGATGGGATTTTGATCCGGTCCGTTCGTGTGAAGACCGGTGCCGCTACCATCATACCACCGGGCAGCCCCAAATATAATACAGTCAATTAAAATAATTTTTCGTTTTGGTACATTTTGGCCTCCAAATCTTTCACCTTGGACCTATGTCTTGCGATAAAAACAATCTGTTCCATCAGAAGTTATACCACGCGTTGTGTGCAATGTCGGACAAACAAAAGTAAAAAAATGACAAAATAACCCAGATTTCCCGTTCCCCGACCCCGTTTCCCGTTCCCGTGGGGTAGCCAAAACTTGTTGGTATGAAACACACACCAACACACAGAAACAGTTTGAAATGAAGCGGGTGCAAAACACAGCCACCTTCGCTGTCGCGACCTTTCGATATCTATGTTTACTTTGGTTGACTGCTTGCTTAGCCTCTTTTTCCATTCTATTTACACGGAGCAAATAACATTTTCCCGCCTTCAGCCGCCGCTTTTCACAGCCCCTCTCTTCGTTCCCATCCCGTTATCGATCCCACGTGGATATGATTATGCACTGATAGGCACCCCGAGTTCGCGTTCATACAGCAAACAACCAATTCTATTGACGTACACAAGCAACATCGGAAAATAGTACAACACACATCTAACCCTTCATCTCTCATCTGTTTCAGTTCCCATCGAGTCCAAGTGCAGTGCCGGCCAACCGGAACCGGATCCGGGCGGTTCGCTGACGAACGAAAACGCCAACAGTGCGAACAGTGCAAACATCAACGCCAATGTGACCGCCGACAGCAACACGGTTGCTCCCGGTCCTGGAATGAACGGTAGCAAAAGTAGCTGCAGCGCAAAAACACCAATTACGACCCAACCATCGGTACCGCGGTCCTCGCAGCAAGGCTATTCATCCACCGGCGGCAGCGTAACGGCACCTACGCTGGCCGAAGGACAGAGACTGTTGCTTGCCGCAGTGATGACGGCGGGAAGTGGTGCTGGTGAGTTGCACGGCGAAGGGAACGGAGGTGAGTCGGAGCACCTGGCCGGGCTGCTGGGGACGTCCCTGTGCGGGCAGTGCTGTGGTCCGATCTGCGATCGCTACATCATGAAGGTGGTCGACATCACCTACCACGAACGATGCCTCCAGTGTACCTCCTGCTCGATCCGCCTCATGCATTCCTGCTTTATGCGCGATGGGAAGCTGTACTGTCGCTTCGACTACGAGCGGTAAGTGTATGGGGCCGGGAATGGGGATGCAACGATGTTCTGGCTGTCGATCTAACAACCACCATGTTTCGGGTTTGTGATTAGTACATACATACACGCACAAACAGACACATCAAACTCCAGGGAACCGGGAGCAGAACTCGCAGTTTTTGTCCGTGTCATGTGTTACGGATACACACCAACACAAAATTAACCACAAAATAGAACCGTCGATCCTTGTCGCGTAGAAGGGAAAACTATGCATGTTACTATCCGTTGCATGTATTACCCCGAGGATGGATGAAAAGGATGTTTTGTGGGTTGTTCTGCTGGACAGTTTGCAAGCTTATTAAACATCGTTCATCCTATTTTGCACAAAAATAGAAACATGAGGCAATCGTGATACCCACCAATAATACTTTAAATGCTGTGGCGTATTTGAATGTTACAACGTTCCTGTTTGAATAGTTTGAAATGCTTATTAAATGTGTCACTTACGGATATTCTAACGCAACTCTATGTGAACAATAATCATCGTACAAAACGAATACAAATAATGAGTTGATTTCAGAAGGATCGAATGCTTACATTGACATCGTAAATTAGTTTGAAGCAAATACTGAGTGGGGGTCTAGTTCCACATATGCGCCATATATCAGAAAAGTAAGATGTGATACACATTTCCTTTCCGAATGTTCTATTTCCAAAGACGAGTACCATCCAGGTGGGACCAGCTCGGTTTTTTGTATTGTGAGCTGTTACAACCTGCAAGCAAAACATTGGTTGAGTTACTCCTGTTTCCACCTACGTTCGAATCTCAAGCCGCTTACATCGAATAGCGTGCCACTTGCTTGGATTCGCATGTCATCTTGGTTAGATGCCCGCACTACGATTGGACTTGTGATAAATCTTGCTTGGAGCAATGTTTTGCTACATTTTAACGCTAGGTCCCATGTCGTTCAAGTCGTTTTAACGAATCTTAGAATCTTTTCTAAATGGCAAACAGCGAATGGATTACTTTTTAACAATATTTTTGTTATGCAATGAGCAATACTTTAAATTAGCAACTTGCTACCATTTTTTTCCCGAAATTGAGTAAAATTTATGCTTTTGTACGTGGTTTAGTTTGCACGTTTGACATTGTTGACTAAACACTAAAGAGTCCTAGATACAATCAAACAAACAAAGTGCGGGAGAGAGAGAGAGATCGAAATGCAAAACATTTAGTCTGGATTAATAAATCACGGTCTATGAGAAAATTCTAATTAATCGAAATGGAGCACTGATTGCGAAGTGTATTGAATATTTCCGTCGACGATCAATTGCCGTTGATGCTTGGAACGGTTTGTTTGCGTGAACCTCAGAACAACCTTTCAATCAGAATGTCAACGATTTGCATTGCGGGACATCACACTCATTCCGGGAAGCGCACAAAATACACTTCCATCGTTCTGATGAATGAATGGCGTTTGCACTGTCGATGGCGAAAAATACGGCGCCATTTTGCCCACGCCTGGCTTAGTATTTCCTCGTAATTCCTCCAATTTCATCCATCACGCGTCGTAATGATTATTTTTTTGCTCTCTTTTAACGATTGCTCGAACGATAGAAGAGGTTTTATTTTCTTTGCACCACCACCAAATACCGCATCATTCAGACGTCCCTTGTTCCAACTGGAGCGCACATAAAAATGTCTTCATTCTCGATACATGCCAGCATTTTGCACAAAGCATATTTACAGACGAGTAAGGTAATCGGCCAGCCGGAACCAAACGACACCGAACCGGTATCGCACCGTACCCGGCGTCCCGGCACAAAAGATGGCTCTTCAAGATAGAACAAACAAATAAATTTGAAGATTTTATTGTTATACTTGTTTCGCTTCCTTCCTTGCTTCTCGACCGTGCCATCAGCAGCGCCGCCAGAAAGTTCATCCTTACCGGGACCCGGACTAGGAGTGGGGTTTGATTCTTTAATCTTTGCTCCCTGCCGGTGAACATGGCGGTTGAGTTCGAGAGCGACAACATTTCGGGTGAAGTCATGTAGACATCGTTTACAACCTCCAGTCACCGGCTCACACCACATTTTGCCTCGCGAATGAATCTTTCCAAGCGAGAATCCTTGTGCCACAGCCACTACTCCGAACCCCAGGCCAAAAAAGACATGAGTCAACCAGCCCCCCCATCAAACTGACTCGTTTTGCCGGCTTGTTTTCTCGCTGAAGAAAGGCAAACACGACGCGAACGATACACTCCATTTTATTATTGTCTTTCCGTTTCCGAATGAAACGTCTATCGGAACGTTTCACCCACCGGAAGGATCACAACCCATTTCTCCTTTCATTTTACCGCGTACCTCGGGACTGAGAGGATTTTCCGTCGAATTTTCCATTCGCGCGCATGTGTACTATTGTGGGCGAATGCGGTATTAGGGGTACCATGTTATCCTGAGTGGATGTCGTTGGATCGTTGAATTTGAACGTAGCTAGTGTGTCTTTTTGTTATGGCGTCAGTAAGTTAATACGAAATATCGGATTCTTAAAAGAACCTCTTGACTTATCGGAGATATATATACATATATTTTACCTTGTATTTGTTAGCTTAACAGACGGATAAATGTGAGACTTCATTTCAATTAATACATTCTATGTGCATCCAATGATAAGTTTGCCGAATGTATAGTTTAGCCTATTAGTTAGTTTACGATATCTAACCGCTTTATCGTTTCGTTCGAATAATCTGGTATCAGATGGATAGTTCGGTCGACACGGGTATCATATGAATATCGTAAAACTTGCAAATCAAATCATTCCTATTACAAACGGTAATAAAATCGGTCTACGTTTGTTTAGGTCGAGGATGTGTACATACACATAAACATGCAGCTCATAGCGGCAATGGAAAACATAATTACCAGAAGAAATGCTGAATGTGGTGCAGTAACACCAGAGTGAAGTATGTGAAGGACGCTTGTCCTTTTTGTTGTCTGATTGAAGAGATTATAAGATTCTTTGAAAATGGGTTAAAATCACAATAAGGAGCACCCAATGTTATAGCACCCAATAATAATAAGAACGATAATAATCTGCTAGTTTCAAATGCTATAAGCCATTAAATCACATCTTTTATGAACATCTTTTATAAAGATGATAGACTTGTTGCACTTATTTGCTAAGTACGTTAAATGATAAATTTGGTGCAAAAATTTTAATGCTGTAAGGCAATTGGTGGGACTGATTTGAAGATATTCATTATGAGCCAATGGTATGCATTAAAATAATAATAAAAATAAATATTATTAATATATACCTCACTAGATTTTTTTTATGTGAATATTGAACAATTTGTTTTATTACTCCTTCAACAAATATTGTTAAATAAAGTAAAAATAAAAACATATTAGGCTGGTAACACAACACAGAACATCTTTGCTAATCACTTTATTATAATGATTTAATATTAAACATTGGTTTAAAAGAATTATATTTCTATTTGTTAATACTTTATCTCTTTGTCCATTATGTATTTCATAATTCTATGTATATTTTATAATAATTTTATAAATTACTATACCTATTTAACGGTTACTGTCCCAGACAAGTTTTGAGCAAGTTTTTGAGTTCGTTTATGTTGTGCTGAGGGCACAAACTTGTAGGACTCGGTAACATCCCTCTAACAAAATCACGGAAGGTACCCCTTTAGCAACTCGCAACGGTTCATAGAGCACGTACCTTTACCATACATTTGCAAGCAACCCTCGCATACGATCCCGGCCCGAAATCTCACCCATAAAAGGGAAATAAAAACAGAGAAGGGAGCGTTTGCGTATTGTTTGGTGGATATGATAGATTGAATTTTAATGACAATCACAATGTGGTGTAAAATAAATTATGGGCAATTTGTCAATTCTTGCGCGCGTATGTGGACCTACAATGCAGCGAGATTGATTCATCGCAGCATCATCCCCACGACGTCCTGTGGTCCCAGGATCGTCGAATCGTGGCAAGTTTACAAACCCATAGTTAGCCATCGACAGAACACGTGGTTAATGGTAGGGAAAGGGCTAGCGTTAACAAGACGTAAAACATAATCCATGGCATCGCGGCACCGAAACATCGAACATGCAGACGATAAATGTTCCATTCAACCAGCTTGTTTTGTCCGGTACACAGACGATGATGGTACACTATTTGGCGGTTCTTTTCGTCATAGCACCATGACTAGTTGGTTTCATTTTTTTTTCTTTTTTACGCATTTATATGTGCGGAATGACGGTAAAATGCTGACATACCTAAAAGGGTAATCGGCTGTCGCCAGCAATAAAATCGATGAACATACATCTATCAAGCGGAAGGTGGAATAAAATTGTCACATTGTATTGCTACAGACAGTTATTGAATTTTTGAAGAATGAATGAAGACACTTCCCTTCAGCGAAAACTTTGTAAAAATAATGCACCTAAACAGATTTCAAGAAAAAAAACAGCAATGTTTGCTATAAAATAACAACTATTAATTGCTGCCAATAATGAGATACATTATTTTCGACGTGTTTTCAAACAATAAGCAAACATGTGTAAAGTGATATGAGCGTCTATTTAACGGCTAGTTTGATCACTTACGTCAGTTTCGTTCATTGATTCAAATTGCCCTTTTATAAGCATTCAAATCATCGTTACAATCGTTATGATACTTTCTATTGATAGCACGACGATAAGACAAAAAGTTCCAAATTCAACGACTTCGAAGATTGCCGCCAGGGCACCCGGGTACTTTTCCTGCCTGTTGGCGTATTGCTTGTCGGAAGCAAAAGTTTTGCAATGATAATCTAAAACCGTTTAGCTAAAAATCTTTACCCCTTCCATCCCTATCCGGTTGCCCAGACTGTACGGCCGGAACAGATGCCTCGGATGTGGTGAGAAGATTGGTGCCGACGAGCTGGTAATGCGCGCCCTGGATAATGTGTTCCATCTGAAGTGCTTCATCTGCGTCGTTTGCGGCGTACGGCTACAGAAGGGCGATCAGTACGTCATCAAACAGAGTCAGCTGTTCTGCCGGCCCGACTACGAGAAGGAGGTGGAAATGTTCCAGGGTTACAGTTACGGTAAGTATGGCAAGATGGGTGTGCGGCACCATACCGCCACAAATCGGTCGGGCAATGCATGGAACTAATGGCAAAATGATCTTTTCTCATTTTTTCGGTCTGTTTTGCTCGCAGATGATTACTGCTGTGATGACATGTTCCAGACGCGCATTGACGGTCGGCGGGGTCCGAAACGACCTCGGACTATTCTAACGACACAGCAGCGCCGTGCCTTCAAGGCTTCGTTCGACATATCGCCCAAACCGTGTCGGAAAATTCGCGAAGGATTAGCAAAGGATACCGGGCTTAGTATAAGGATCGTACAGGTAAGGGTGAATTTATTAAACCTAGCGCTAGAGTTTAGATCAATTAGGTCGTACGAAGATTTCTTCAAGGTTTAATAAACTATCAAATTATCGTGTGAGACACGCTTGCGTGCCTCTTTAAGCAGATAAGCCTTTGTTCAATTTCAAACGTATCTTCAGTATAAAGGTTAAACCTTCACTACAAACTATCAAAAACATAATCTCATTCATTGCAACCATTTCCCATTACCAGGTATGGTTCCAAAACCAACGCGCCAAAATGAAGAAAATCCAAAAGAAACAGCTCAAGGAAGGTGGCAAATCATCACACCACGGCGGTGGCGGTGGAAACACCGGTAGCAACAAAAACCACAACGGCAACAACGGTAAAGGGAACGATTCTCAGGAAGAGCTGTCTGATAACGAGAGTGCCGTCGGTGGAAAATTGTCACTTCGCATCAAAGACGAAAACTCGAGTAAGTACGAATTATTTTGTTTCCAACCCGGAAAATGTGCGGAAGGAGTCAATTTTTCACATCGACAGCTTCTAGTTGGTTTGCCGCATCCGTACAAAGAATCTCCACTTCCACCGGTGCTGTTGCCCAAGTCTTTCGGTTTTCAACGAGTTGAAAGTCAATTTCCGAATGTCTAGCAAACCGGTCCTCCTTTTCCCGGGGAGGTCGGGTCGGTAGAACGTGTATGGAATTTGTACCTCTAGCGCCAGGTTCGCTCTATTTACCACATTTGCATTTTTACCTTCCCGGTCCTTTCGAAACCTACAAGCCACCGGGTGAGCAACAATAGACCTTCCGACAGTCGGCACATATTTCAGACACCCACAACGTTTAACACTTTCTCTCCCAGCGTAGCGTACGTACAGATCAACACTTGGCCGCTGCAATGGCAGCTTTGGTTGCCTTTTGAGGGATGACTTGGGTGAAGGGGTGGCTTTCAATGAGCTTCCAAAAATAAATATCATACAATCGTGACACAGCTCGGAGCCCACAACAACCTACACCAGGGGTGGAATTCACGGGTGTCAAATATGCCTTTCCCAACGTTTCCCTTATCGGTACCGCACTTTGCAGCGGCTTTGTATTTTACATCTTAGCTTTGTGGGTGCTATTGTTCGTCGATAAGGTGTCGGAAAAGGATGAGGATTTTTGACACCAAGTCTGGTTATACTATTCCTTTAACTGCATTCACCATGAAGAGACCGTTATGAGATATCTCTTAGGTTCGTTAAATCGAATCGAAATCGAATCGAAATCGAATCGAATGATCGAATGATTTTTAAGCGAAAGAAGATCTCAATTTCTATTGCTTCGTATAAGTGAATTTTGTTTTTTTGTTGTATTTTATAGCGTTAATTATTCACTTTTACTATTTTTAACATAAAATCGAAGGGCCTATGTGAATATTAACTAAAATGAATTATAAGTACAACTTTAGTGTACAAGTTCAATACAGCAGATCATGCAAGTGAATAAGATATAAAATAAAAAATGTAATACAGTCTTTTCTCGAGTTAGGCGACACTCGAGTTACACGAATTCGAGATACGCGCATCCCAAAATTTTGACAATTTGTGTAATTTTGTATGTTAAAATTTAAGTTTCTATTTGTTAAATTTGAAATTTTCCTAAAAATACGATACATTTTGATATAAAAACATAAATTTTAGTAAAAAACTAATTTTTGTAATAAATCATTTTCGAAAAAATATCAATTATTACTATGCTTCGAAACGCGAAAAGAAGAATCGATCATTGAATACTAAATATAAACGATATTATAAAGGGAATTCGAGTTACGCGAATCTTATAAGATGGCACATCTTATCTTATAAGAATTAAGAGAATAAATAGTTATCTAAACCATTTTCCGGCAAGCCATGATCAAATACATCAACGAAATACAAACCAATTGTTTGTCTAATTGTGATTGTACCCTGCTCAGGATCAAACAATTATCTACACGATAGCTGCAGTGACAACGAGGGAACCGTTACGGACAACGACGGAGGTCCGTACGGTGGAACGGCTGCTCGACTCGGTCTTGGAGGATCCGACCCATATAAGATCGTGAAGGAAGAGCTGGACCTCGAGGACGACTACTTTCGCATGGCTATGTCAACTCCCAACCAACACCTACATCATCACCATCATTTGAATCAGCAGCATCCTCATCATCATCCCCAGGCGCCGGGCGGACGATTCGGTGGGAAATCCTTTGCAAATGGTAAGCAATCCAAACAGTTGCCAACCTTCACATTATCCGCACACAATTATTCCTAAATTTGTCAACCACAATCACCTGCACTTTGTCATCCGCACTTTTCAACTGGACGATAACGATTTGCGGGTGGGGAAGTGTGTGGAAACAATGTAAACAAAACACATCCACTCACATGAGGCTTATGTTTTCCGTTTTAACCACAACAGGTAGCGACTAAGTTTGTTTTTGTTCAGGCGTGTCCCCTCACTTTGTGTTGTATGAGGGACTTTTTTCACAAAACTTTATCCACACCATCACCATAATACTTTCACTTTTGTTCCGTCTCAAAACTCGCTTGTTCCCTCACACGTGCGCTTATAGCCTTGTGGGTGGCCAAAACGGCCAATTCTGATACGGTACCACCGGGGAGTGCCAGTGGAGATATAAATAAAACAGCAAAAAAATGGACAAATAAAATAACTCTATGGGCAACTTTTGCTCCGCATGCATTCAACTATGGCTTTGGAGAAGGGTGTTAGTGGTTTAACGTAAACAGTGTCACAACAAACGACCGTACACAAACATGAACGGTGTCGGGAGACAAAAAAAAAGAATGTATGGTCGTAAAAATGTGTATCCTACCATGCTGGGACGCGTGGATGCGTGGAAAGTAAAAGCATTTATCCTTTAATGCGAAAAATCCACCCACCACATTCAGACAGTACGCCATACTTTTTTACGCTACTCGTATTGTAGGTTGTACTTGTCACTATTGAAAAATAAAAAGTCTGAATAGGTAATATCATACAACTTTCACTTCAGGTATTTGTTCAGCACATGCATTTTAGATTTCAACATTGCTGTTTTAGTATATACCTATGACACTCAATTTTGACAGATTCATACATTTAGTAACTGAAATTTCCGTGTATAAAGTTTATAAACTAAGGTTTATACTATAAACTTTGCGTGAAGAAATCTTCAACAAACATGCAATACACTCTTGGTGATTAAAATGATGCATTTACAACGTAACAAATCGTAGAATATTGTATGAGACATTAAACGGTTTAATGAGATTGATAAAAAATATGTTGATATGCCACTACACCATGCGCAGTACGGTCTTAGTTATGAAAAAAACATCATAAGCATGGTCCAAAAGGTCTAAGAAGTTAAAAATTAAACGTCGGTTGTCATTTAATTTGATTGCTGGAAAAGCTGACAAGTTTTACCTTGAGTAGATGAGTAGTAGATACAACATTATTATCTTTCCATGTGTCGGTAACAGTGCCGGGTAAGTTTGGTAACAGCGACCTGAAGAAGTGTCTGTCTGAGAGCCATTCGCTATCTCCACTATGCTCCATTCTTCAAAACTAGATAAACGCGTTTGTGTAAAATTGTTGGGTTTTAAACATAATCAGCCTAACATTTTGAACATTCTCATTGAAGCTTACTGTTGTATAACTTGCTTACGTGCTTTATTGCACTATGTACTCTTTCCTCTGAATGTGTGAGCGATCTAGTGCACGACGTTGTCTTACAACTTATAGGAACTCGTGTCTCAGATTCACCAAGCCTTCTGGTTCTGTTAAGACGGATTCTGACCCGGTGTTCTCTGAATATGGCAGTCCCCATGCATCGAGCAGGACTTCAAGAAGAACTGCATTCCCTGCCTGATCGGTAACTGAATAGTCATCAATTCTTTTCGTAATTGATTACTATGTGCGCGGAACAGCCGTCCACCTTCCGGTAGCTACATATTATACATGAAGGTTCCAAGGCATTCGACAACTTCTCCTGCGATCAAACTCCAAGAGTTACCTTGATGCACTTGCACGTACAGCTTATCACCTCTGACAAAATGCTTTGATTTCGTACCATGCTTATTTTTGTATTTGAGATTTTGAGGGTTCTCATTATCCTTATTAAGCTGTGATGGTGGACGAAGAAGATGATTTTCCTTTAGGTGCACTTCGACATGGTGTAGATCTGTAGTATATTAGGACAGTTTCTATAACTTCTTCATCTGGCATTTGTTAGGAAAGAGCATGCCTCCGCAAAACCAACACGATGTTCTCGGCGTATCAGTTTTATTCCCATTTATCCAGTTGTGGCGGACACCATGTTTAACCGAACGATCGACTTGCGAAGCTAAGGTTGGTTGAGTAGAGTTAGACTGGCAACCAATTCGTACGTTGTCCAAATTGATGAGACTTGTGCACTCCTCCACTATCTACTACAAAGTGATTACATTAGGTGTCTCAAGGTTCTACGTTTGGTAACCGTTTCCTCGAAATTAAACTCTTTCGAGAACTTTGGCAATATGAATGATGTATATCGCTCGTGCGCCGCTGGGTTAAGCTTCCGTAGTAAAAGCCATACTTTTGCCGTGTCGTCCAAGTTGGCTGCATACTTCTCGAAAAGATCCGCATACCTCGAACACCAAGAATTGATAGAAGGACCTTATTCAGGATCGTACACGAACTCCGTGATGTTGGTAGCGAGTGAATCCAATATCAGCTCGTTGTGTGACGTGTTCCGAACCCTCATGTTGGCCAATTGCTGCCACATCCCATCCAACAGCTACTGCTGATTATTTAGATTTGCAAAATAGCCTGTTGAAACGAATGATCTGTACTTCCTGATACTGGAATCGCCATGATGCATGCGTAACTTTCAACAAAAAATCACAACGATTTTTTCAACCTCCTTGTCATCACTTGTTGTGTGAGTAGCTTATGTGGTTTACTGCTCTCTATACTCTTACAACTATATGTGTGTGCTGCTCAAGAAAGACTACTTGATATGGGATTGTGTTGTGGTACATTCTACTGCAACACTTACATTACAGATTCAACCCTTATTTGTCACTGTATAAAACTACCTTCATAAATATTTCACTTTTTATATGCACTCTAGGTGCCTTACTAGCTACCACCACTATACTGCAGTGTAATTTCCACAAATTCTCCACTGCTTGTTAAACCGCTGCAGAATTTTCGCTGTGTTTTTGTCTATTTCGTGTGGTTTTCAAACCAAAACCCTAATCCAAGGAGTAAATCAAAGCCCTTACCACGTGATCAAGCAAAAACAAATTTCATCTACTTCGCAGCACAGATTATCGCTTGTGATCACTTGACTTTTTTCCCATCTCGACTTGGAATAGTGAAAAACGGAGTGAAATCCCCAAATCACCCAAAGGTACGCAACGTTTGCTAAACACACACACGCCCGGAACAAAAAGTTAAACAACCATGAGTTGTTCTATGCCATGCAGTCGTAAATATCGCAAATACCGGTGGATTATGAGAGTTATGTAGCGGATAAACATTCAGCAAAACATTTTGTTTTCCGATCGGTGGGTCGAATGGTTTATTTGCTTTTAGTATTTATGCGTTATCTAGCAGCGAGGAAGTATGCTGGTTTACAGCTATGTTATACATTTTTACCTTTGATAGATATATTTTTTATATATTTATATAGATATATTTTTATTTTTTTAAGTATGATAAATTTTACATTAAAAAAACAAAACTCTTGTTTAAGCAGATCCAAACTGTTTGATCGACCAAACAGCGTCACGAAAAACTGAAATTCGTCACATTCTTTGTCAGACGGCTTTTTGCGTGTGCTTCTTTTTTCGAGTTTGCAAACACAAAAATATGCTCCGTTCGGGCTTGCACGCCTTGTCTGCTTAGTCAAGCAATGATTCGAAACTTTTTCAACAACAAGGGCAGTGGATTCTTTTTTATATGACACAAAAACGACCAAGAAGTAATAAATAAGAAAAACCAAACCAAACTTCTTCACGGTTGAAAGGACGTCTGTACGTTCCTTGCCGTCATGGAGACAATTTTCTGTGCTCGAAAAACATTCCATCGCTACTGTAACCGCCTTTCTATCTTTCTCTCCAAGTGCCATTGCTTCTTTTCTTCGCGAATTTTCCGATCAAACGCGCGTTGCTTTTCCCGTACTGAAAGAAGACTGACGGGCAAACAAGCGATGTACGATTCGTGACATTTCCGTCCCGATTCCTTTCAACAAACGATCTTGTCGGGCAACGCCGATAGAAGCCTTTTCTCTTTACTGGATCCAAACATACAATGAACAACACAGCCATTCAAAAAACAAAACAAAATCGACTTACACAACAACAAAAAACTAAATAGGAATGGTGGAAAACTTTTCCTTACTTTCAAACGGTTTCAAGTTGTTTTTTTCTTGTATTTTAGGGTTTGCTTCTGCATTTTGCCTTTGCATCTGCTTTGCATAATAAAACAAAGCATAGTATATTGTCTCTGATATCATAGAGTGAGAGAAAAAACAGAGAAGAAAAGTTTGCAACTTTTAACACCCTTAATCGACACCTTAAGGTGAATAATTTACGTGCCCGGAAATTGTTTGGAAATGTCGATCTTTAGTATTGCATTCATATATTTTTTTGGTGAATTTCGATTTTGAAATGAGGATGAAGGGAACGAAATTTCGAAAGAATCATCGACATTATTACAAATTTGCAACATTACGACTGCAAATAGCAGAGTTCAAGTGTGTGTTGTTTTGAATCCTATATTATTTTACATTATTTTAATTTTTGATTAAGTTATTGAACTATTATTTACAATCAACGGGCATATTTTTGTTACGGTTCATAATCGTTGAGAACATATTTGTTTGGATTTAGCGATTGAGATAACATATTGAATTTATATCTTAATTTATAAAAATATAGGAAAACTTTGCAGTTTTTGAATACTTTTTAAAGTTATTTTAAACATTTAGCAATGCTTTCTGCACAGGTTTAATGGTAGTCCACCTGTGCTCCAACGCCAACCTAAAATCCCGCCGAATACACCGACAAAGACAAGCATAAAAAATCAATAAAACTGCCTCACCTATCTTCAATCATTGCCCAGCGTGCTGTAAGTTGGAAGGGAAAATGCTTCCATACCAGAAAAACGAACACCCCAACCCGCTGCCTTCGTTCAAACAAAAACACCAAGAGCAGACATCAGATGTGCTTCCCGTAGGATTTGGCTACTAACTGCTGCCATGCAACATGGGTGGCAACGTTTCCCTTGTTTCATGGGGTTTTTACTCTTTTTTTTGTTGGAAAAGTTGTTCGTCTCCCACTGCTGCCTTGCTGCCCTTTCCCTGCATCTCTAGGTAGTCAAACACGAATGGCCGTTGGAACATGCCGGTCTGGCAAAAGAAAAATTCCTCATCCCGGCCATGGAATGGAAAAAAAGGTTCGTCCCTTTTCTCAATGGGGTTCCCGCAAAGGACGATACGGTTGGTTTGTGTGTTGGAAAAACCCGATTTTCCGAATGGTGTGGAGTTTTCTTCGGCCAGCATGGCCGTCTTCCGATTCTGTTTCTACCGCCATATTCCAGCGCGTATACACATCCTTGAAGGAGCTTTGAAGACAGTAAAGAATGGAAAAGATAGTCCACAGTCAGACACACACAGAGCGGAGCGCCCTGTGACGCTATTTACCGATGGTATTAGCAAGGAATTCATGCCGCGTTTCTTTGCGCACACGAGAATACACCCAGGCACACAAGCACACAAAGCCACAGACAAACACCTTGCGTCCCGGCTGTTCTGCCGGGTTCTTCTGCGATTAAACCGTAGTTGGGAAAACGCTAACCGAATGCCGAAACGGACGAAGATTCATCGTTTGCAAAAGGAGCCATCGTTTGAAGAAAATCCTACAACATTATTCGTTTGGTTCGTGTTCATCCCTTCACGCAGTCCCGGTTCCGTGGTTTGCCATCGGTTCGGAGCTTACTCCATCATAAACGAGCTTAAGTCCGAAGGATTTTTGCCTGAAATGTGGCTCCCCTTTGTGCCCGAGTGTCAGTAACGGGTAACCGGCGGGGATGATGTTGTGATTTATTAAGTTGCACAGGATTTTCTCACACCGGCGTCTCTCGCTCTCGGTCTAAACAGGATGGAAGAAACTTTAAAGCTGATCGTATCGTTTGACACCAATGGAAGCAAGCTTCACGACTTGCTGTACCGTACCGAAAGGCACATAAAACCTGGAAGATATGGTACATTCCCTGCCATTTGTGTGCTCATGTGCTATAGCTCAAATCGCATAACGCACACGGAATAGCCCAGCACCATCGATAATCTGCAGCAAAATGTTCACCTTCCCGACCGAACGGGAATGTTTCCCGGTGGCGCATCTTTTTCGGATGTGATATAATTTTACACCATCACAATTCTCGTTGATCCCATGACATTACGAACCATCTTTGTAAGAAGTCACGTGTGGGCATTACGAGCCATTGCCTTAGCCATGGTGTCTTTCGTACAAATAGTGATACTATGCCTTGTGGTTGGCCCGTTGGACGTAAATTGAATAAATCGTACAATTTCTGCACGGCCTTCGTCGGAAATGCATCAGCGGGTTACCTATAAACAACAGGTTGTCCCAAAAATAGATCGCCCAGGATGATTTCCGGAACAAAGTGGGGTTAATGAAAGATAGCAAAATGATTCTATAAATAAAATTATTAATCTACGAGTTTCTTCTAGCAATTCATAACACGAATAATTTGGTATACAAGAACACATAAGCTCCATGAAGCGCGGGTTTGAAAAGGATATTTCATATGTTTGTAGACAAGTATATTCTGCTGATATTGTGGAAATATTTAAAATCGTGCAATGTTCATTTCTATGATTAGTGTTTGAAATTTGATATGGAGTCTACAACGTTTTTATATTATTTATCCATTACATTCCAACATATGACATTTCATACGCAAAACTGCTCTGTGTTACAAAGCTGTATTTATGTAAGCTGTGACTAAAGTGTCCAGCATGTTTTAAATACATCCAGCATACCATTGTTAAAGAGAGCGTTTAGTGCCAGTAACAACTGATGGGACTATTTTTGGTCGTTTACGTAATGTTTTGTAGTGCATTAAATTCGGACAAAATCTAGTCAAATTTGCACATCATGGATTTTAGACTGATTTTAATTTGTGATAAAATGATATATTATATATCATATATTTTTTAAACAAATATGAAAAATAAATACAAAACAAAACATGTTTTTGCTTCTTCTGAGTTCTGCAGATGACCAAATGAAAATAATGACCCTAACCCGTCGTTCTGGGTCATTTCTAGAACGGCTACAAAGTTTTATACCATTTGAATTCAGTTTTCGTACTATTGGGATGAAATGGGATCATAGGAGCTTTGTTTGAGGAAAAAATTCCAACTGGAATTGTGGCACTTTCGTGTACGTGTATTATATGAAGATCGTGGTAACTATTAAAGTAATTAAAAAGTAGGCAAAGCATAAGTCTGCTAAGCCGGCTTGTAATCGTAGGTTGATACGGTATACATGAAGCTACCACACAGTGACATCAATTTTCAGACGCTAAAATTAAACAACGTTTTTTTCATTACACTGTTACACCAACATCGTTGTAAACAAGGTAAAGTTCTTAAAACTGGCGGCCCGGTGGCGTGATGGTAGCGGAGCCGGTCTTCACACGAACGGACCGGACCAAAATCCCATCCGGGCCAATCCCCCGTAGCAAGGACTGACTATCCGGCTACGTGGTAAAATAAGTCGATACGGCCAGGCCGTTCTAACGAAAAAAAAAAAAAAAAAAAAAGTTCTTAAAACACAATTTGATGCAACAGTTATAGGACTAGGGACTTGACTACGGGATGTAGCAAAACTGTTATGTGGATGTGTGTAAAAGAGTTTACACCAACATTACCCGCAACATTACAAAATAGCTCTTCTTCCAAAGTACCAAGTTTGTACCTTAACCAACCCTAACCATTGGTTTTTCATCAATTTCTATTACATTTTTTCATCGACTCCCCCAACTAGAACATCATGCAAACACTAGCATTAAGACGGAAAACATGGCACTCGACTCGACAACGATGCTACCCTCCAATGGAACCAGCATGGACTATGGAGTTTCACTGCAACAGTTGGCTTCGTCCATGAACGGAGGCTCCCTTCCGAACGGTGGAACCGGTAACGGAGGTCCCACAGCATCCCATGAGCCTATCGGCCCAATGGTTAACCCGATTGATCGGCTTTACTCGATGCAGAACTCATACTTTTGCAACCAGGACAATCCAACAATCTCGTGTCCTTCCACACCGACCGGCCATCCAGGTACACCACCGGGTTCAACTCATCATCGTCCAACACAGCAACCGAATCCTATGCACCTTCAACATCCTGGAATCCAGCAGCAATCAATCCCATCGCACCACTTCCCAACACCGTCTAACAATGGTCCGAACATGGTTAGCTTAGGCGCTCCTAACGTAGGGATGGGTCAACATATGATTGGCATGTGCAATCCAATGCTAGAACAACAACAACACCAACAACAGCAACAGCAGCAGCAACAACAGCAGCAGGAAAGTGTAATGTAATAAAGAGGAACAGTGGTAACCGAGAGTTTAACTGTAAAATGCAGTTGACTACGAGCATCAACTTAGCATTAACGATTGATTGGATTTATTCTTCTACTTTCATTTTCAAAACGTTAACAAACATTTTATGTTACCAGGTACTCATACTTTTTATAAATTATGTTGTTGATGTAAACCGCTTACACATAAACGTGGTTTGCAATTTAGATTTGAATAATATTTACAACACTTTAAACTACTTGTTGGTAGATGAATATTATTTTGTAAGAGTTGTGATAGAACAAAACAGTTTCCATTTTGCTAGAGTTGTTGCAAAAGCTGAGCGATCAACTCAACGAAGTAACGGAGTGCTAGCTTACACGAGCTCTTCAAAGCTAGCTTATGAGTATTGTGTCATAGTTCCATACTTTGAGTTACAACCGACCTACCCTTAGCCTACTTTTTCGATATTCGTTGAAATCTCAGTCCGTTATACAAAAACCCTTTGTCCAAAACCGCTCAGTGTCATATTTTAGGATAACAAGAGTACATACTAGAGATGATATGATATCAGATCCAATCTATTATCTACCATTAGCTACTCCTGTTATCGAGATATTTTTTGGATACTTTCTTCTTACAGGAAATAACTCACAAAACATAATCATAGTGCTACACTCTAGCTCGCGGTTGTAGTTCATGTGAGCTAGCTCACCATCGTGACAAAATGCGCTCGTTCAGCTCACTCATGTAAGATATTTGACAGAACAACAACCTACGAATCGTTCCAGTGGATGCATTCGACCCTTTCTTTCCATCATTAAACAGAATGTCAGGAGAACCACCATAACAACACCAACAACTATATACAGGTTCACTGAAAACTGATCATCCCAACCACCTCCAAAACTCTGCCATTTATCATCCGTCAATTTCATTATCATGAATGATTTGTATCATGATTGTTGGTACATACTTTAGCCACAAGCAAACAGAAACAAAGACTCTGACTTTGATGGACACTCAGAGCTAATTAGTTCGACCTTGCATAGACTGTCAATTACCGTGCGGACGAGTTACACTGTTATCGAGCTGTATGAAAGCCTTTCGTAAGTCAAACACAACATACTAAACAGCGAGAGACGAGTTAGAAGTGATGACAGCCAGTGACAGATAAAAATGTCATTCATTAGCGCACAGCAGTACAGCTGAACAAAATTTGTAGCTTTTGTATTGGGCTTTAGAAGGTAATGCACGTCAGTAAAGTGAATGTGTTTAGAGCAATGTAAATCACGTCAGAAATCAACCATCCGTCAATATTATGTCTTGCGTTTGTTAAATCCTTCGGTGTACGAAATACGAAAATAACAACATAACATCTATTGGAAATGTGGTGACTAATGCGAGCTTTATCTTTATTGCTACTTGCATCGAAAAGAAAGAAAGAAAGTAAGTATCTTTTAAATGTGTTCGTCCTTCGTCTTCCTCTTCGGTTTTAGCATACACCGATGCCAATGGTTTAAGGTTACGGAATACCTCAGGTTGGAGATTAACGAGGCAAAAAACAAGTTGATTGTGTCACCACCATCGTCCCTGCTAACAAATCCTAACTTAACTTAGGGGTGATGTTCAGATAGATGAGCGCCCTTTCAAAGTCGTCTACCTATTTTTCAAAGTTTCACCCATCTTGGGTTAAAGGACAACAACATTGATGTTGAAATTCGCGCTAGGGTGCTGGCTGCCAACTGGTCTTTCTACAGTTTGAGTAAACTTCTCTACTCAAAACACCTGTCGCGACGAACAAACCTCGCTTCGTTCCCAACCCTGTATAGTTCTGTACAAAAATGACGAAACCCTCCTAGTCGCATTCGAGAAGATTTTCGACCCCGTAGGTGTGGAAGAATGAGGGCGGACCGGTGGCATGATGGTAGCGACATCTCCACACGAACGGATAGGAACAAAATGCCATCCGGGTCAATCCCCCGTACGCAGAACTCACTATCCAGCTACGGGTAAATAAAGTCACAGAAAGCGAGAAATGGCAGGCCTAGACCTCTTGAGGTTGTTGTTACCAATAAAGAAGAGAATATGTGTGGAAAAACAATGGATCAACTGCTACAATGAGGAGCTCTACGAGTTGTAAGACGAACTACCTATCTGGTCATGACATGAGAATGACACCGGACGATCTAACCCGTAAAGCCCTTTTAAGTCGTCCGTATGGACAAAGATGCCGTGAAAGGCCCAAACTGAGATGGAGTTGATGGCGTTGATGCGTCCATCAGGGAGAACTCCCGAAGCGGGTTAAGAACGTGGAGCTGTTCTAGCGCCGGATTCCTTCGCCTGAAAAGGATGACTCTCCGGATCCATTACTGGAGGATGTCTGTAAATAAGCGACAAATCTTAGATGACTGATGTATGTTATTTATAATCAATCAATTAATTAATTCTTATCATCACCTACTCTTTTACTATCCTAAAACTTTACCAATAACATTTTGTACTTAAACAGCACCTTTTTATGATTGGGCCTTTAAAAGGGACACCACTAATTTCTTTGTTTTTTTTGTTTTATTCTAACTATTTCTTTCTATTTCCATAACTATTTTTCTATTTTCCATTCCTACACTGAATCAATAGGATTCTTATCAAAACAACACGATTTCATAAAATAATCTGATTATACAGAAAAACATTACAAACAATCTAAACAGACTTCTTCTTTTAGCAGGTTAGGGTCTGAAAAAATATGTTGATATAAACAATAACAATCCATATGTTGGCTTTTCTAGCAACTTATTCTCTGGACTGTTTAGACTTCAATGCACGTCGAATGTAATGTGCGTCGAAGGAAACCGCACCTAACAATTTTTTTGTATTTTAAGTGCACCAAACAATAGGATCTCATTGATTAATGAATACAACGTAAAAAATCATCCACAATTCAACGATCAGTATTAAACATTCAACCATTACTCTTAAACAGGGTTTTCTTCTTCGGTGTTTAGCATCGATTTGCTACGAGAATCCCTCCAATGACCCAGGATTTGTCTTTTCTTTTGCGCAACCAACGCTTACATGCTCGGTCAACGGTGAAACATTCGCGGAATGTCATTAATTATCGATGCAAAAAAGGGGACTACTCGCTGCTCGGAAGGGTCCGATTGCTCCGAGTTTCCGAGAAAATCCTACACTGCACAAGAAAGGTCCTTTCGTGTAAAGTTTTTGCGTGCGCTAAGCGAAGCGCGAGGGTTCTCTTGCTAGGAATGGTCCGACTAGCCTCCATTACGGAACAGATCCGTGTGGAGTACGAAATGGTTGCCCACTCCCGAAACTGTGCAACCCATGCTCGTTAGGAATAGTGAATTGTTCGACCGGTGGCATGAATAAGCAAACGATGCACATTCCAAGAATTCCATTCCCGCACTGGCTCTGCTGTTCGCGCAGAGTGTGTTCCATTCTTTTTTCCCGCTTACATCAACCGACACCCTCTTGCTCACGTCATAAAAAAGCAAACGCACCACCCATTTACTGGACGATTTGTTACGGCTGCTTAGAACTTCCTAACCGTATCCGTAGCAGTTCGCTTACGAGGTTGTGGTGCAACATCAGGAATGTGTCCCTCTCGGTCGAAAAGGGGTTGTGTATCAGGACGGACTAATTTTTACATCCAACATTCGTAAGGATCTTCAGACGCAAAAGAAACGACCATGCTGGGGGCAAAAAGGGATGGACAGAAAAGATTCCTGACTTCTTCACATTTGGTTTCTTCTTCGTATATCACATCACACGTCCCAGCTCTTGAAGGGGGTCCGATTCCGCAAATGTTACTTCACCCCTTAAGGACGGTCAGCTAGCCACCGGGCCATATAATCTAACCGTCACAAACCGAATGAGGATAAAAATGGTACATCATAAAAATATCACCCAACTAAAGCCAACATTTTCTCCGCGCACCAATATTCCTTCGTGCAAACGTAACCTCCAACAACCCGAACTGGACGAAAAACCTCGATGCCTCCCTCCCAAAAAAACAAGGATCCGATTTATCAACCGAGCGATCGAATGGTTCAATAAAAATAAACGAAGCGATAACGATAAAGCTCTCCCCTTCATCGTTTCGGTTGACCAGTGACCATTTTGTGATGGACGAAAGGAAGGCACACAAAAACTTTCCAAAAATTCCAAGATGCAGCATCCCACGGACACATTGGCCTCGGGTGCAGGCGAACAACCATAATGGTTTCGGTTTTTTAAAGGGCAACGAGCGAACAAATTCAAGATGTTACATCGAAAGCCATTGTCCAGTGTAGATGGGGAAAGGCCTCGCCCTGTATGCCACAGCTGGGGGTGTGATGTGCTCCGGTTTGAGCATCGTATCGTTATCACATTAGGAAAGACTTTCTACACTGCATTGGGTGAAAGTGATAAAAATGGACGTAATGGATATGAGTGCGTTTTATGAGCTTTATCTTCATTTTTAATCCGAACCCTGCACCAGCTCCTTCTTGATAATAATCATTACTTTGGCACTGCCATTTTAGGAAACAAAATTTGTGCGCACTTCATTTACCAGTCGGTCGGTCGGTCGTATAATGCTGGCATTTAAAATAGCGTTTGGGTTTATGGATTAATGAAAATGCTAACGTGGTTTTGATAAATTGCTGTAGGATGCTAAAATGGATCAACTCGGATACTAGATAGAGAAAAACGAGAAGCGTATAAGCGATAGAAAACATTGAATTGTCTAAATAAGGCATCAATCAGTAAAAGTATCCATTTTTCATTTAATTAGTCGTATTTTTAATTCACAGGCATAATAAAATATTAAAGTGACGAGACGAGACGAGAGGCATATTGAATCTGTCATTCTTTTTAACAACTTATACGCAACAGGTAACAACTAATCCAAGAAGTAATGTTGACAGTACAATGGATGGTAAAGCGCCAGTTTACTATGAAGGTTTACTATTATAATTTTCTCCACTATTACTATTGACTATGTTCCTATTCTTAAAAACAACTTAGAAATTTAGTATCCTCGTTGACCGACATTATTGCATTACATTATAAAAAAAAAAACAAATATTTCGGAGACAAGGGTGTTCAAGACAGAGAATGCGAATGTTCGACTATACTAATTGCTTAACTTTGGTTATTAAGTATAAAACTTTTATAGTCGGAAAGACGTGGAAACATATTTCAGGAATTTTATCCATTTTGCGGAAGATTTCAAACACAACTTGTTGGTTCATTGGTCAATGGAACAATTTTGGCACCACTGAAATATCTTTAGTGTATTGTTTTTTTGTTTTGTTTTTGTCTCCATGATCCCGACAAATAACTTATTATCTAATGATAGTTGATTTAGATGAATGCTGGAAAGATATTGGGAAGATTTCATTTGTTTTTTTTTTGTCAAAAATCTGTTATACACCAACGAAGGATACGAAATGGAAATCTCTATAACAGAGAACACGTATCAAAAAATTGTTGCAAGTTGTAGGCTAATTATAGATTATTTATCAAAAAATAATGTCTCTGAAGTGACGAAATCGTTTTTAGCCCATAGTTTATCATAATCATATTTTCAGAAACCATGTGAATGGAAAATTTGTTTTACGATTTGACTTTGTAGAACATTTTCATCGAAATTGAGAAGCATTTTGGATTACCGTGCCAAGTGATAAAAAATACTTGTACAACAAATATATTTTTAGTTTTAGAACGTTTGAATTCAAACGCTACTTGAACTCAACTTGGTGCCACAATTTTGTATAAGCATCCATAAGATTCACAGATTTTTCTATAAACAAATTGCCAAAGGAGTTCCCTTGGTTAACCGATTATCCAGCTACTTTGTATTACCATTGTTGTAACCAGCTCGGTCGATACAGTTCGCCCTTTGGCTACAAATCAGTTGACATCAAACGATTGTCCCGTCCAAAAAACACGTGACCTTTTAATAAGCCAGCTCGAACCAACGGTGGGATCTTTGTGGAAATTGTGTGCCCCGCGGACAAACCAATCGGTTCCGTAAGCTAGCACATCAAGCTGATACAAACAATAAATTCATCACCGCGCCACAATGCTAAGCTAGTGCGGGACTTTATATTTATTTACCTTCGCCTTTGGTGCCTTTGGTTGATCTTTTATTTTTACGACCAACGGCCACGACAACGATGAGCTGGTGTCCTGTCACTTGTCGATGCTGGTAAACAAACAAGGGTTGACCAACGCCCGGGGGAAGCGCTGTGGTAAAGCACAAAAAAACCATCCCACGATTCCAGCCGGGAAAGCGACTATCGTAAGTAAATATCGAATTGTTCCAATTGTCATCATTGCATTGGTCCGTGGCCCGTACGGATCACATCCAAAACGGGGTGAGAAAAAGGGCTTCAAGGACAGTTCTTCGACAGCATAATAAATACGACAACAATAATATCGACCACAAGCCCGAACGAACGAGTGTGTGAATCTGTGAAATGAATCAGCGCTTGACTGGGGTAAGTAAAACAAACAAACGATAGTAGAATTGTTCTCAGGGTAAATACGGTTCACGAAAACTGTGCGAATTTTGTTCACGTGTGACTTGTATCATGGTGGGAGAATAACGGTTTAAATTGTGTTGAAACATTCACGTCTATTGCGCAGGGGTAATTAGTCTAACTGTATATAACAATAAGATTACTAGTTACTTGAACTAATGATATCTTCTAGTGTTGTACGATGAAAAGGCTAGGCGTGAAAAATGAATCTATGAGCTAAAAGAAATACTCATCACAATAGTTCCAATATCGAACCAATGGTTTAAAGGCACTGGTACCGATATTCATACCACAGAAGCAGGACGGTATGGTCCCATTCAGAAACTGTACGCGCAGGATTGAGATTATCCAGATATGGGTTAAATTAAGAAAGTGAAAGCCAGAAATGGCAGACCATGACTTTCGGAGAGCTTTGATAATTCGCTCTTCTACCTTCTGAACTGACAAAATTATTTCTAGATATCACCGTACTAAACGGAACACCGTGATAATATACGAATTACGAGTTCAAATACGAATACGAATTCGAGCAGTTCCCACCAAACTGATTCGATAACCTTAGGTATTCTATGCGCCCTTGATGTTTAAACCAGGCGAAGTAATTGAGAAAGGCCCAAAGAGTCTTCCAACATGTCTAAAATAAGAAATAGAATTTCTTCTAATCTCAGAATAAATGAATGAACAGATATTGCTCCTTATATTGTACTCTACTGGATTATTGTATAAGACCTCAATGTGAGGATTTCGGACGAATTTGGAAAAGAATATGGAAAATATTTATTTTCGGTTCAAAGCTAGGTGTGGAGGTAGGAAGTACTTCAATAAGAGATTTTTTTACCACTGTTTGTACCTCAATCATCAATGGAACCAACCTCTCACAAATTAGATCAATTAAACCGTTCCAAACATGATGTCTATTAGATTCAGTGAAACAAAGATGACATCGAAGTACACGTTGCTGACAATATGGATGCGATTATAAGTAAGTGGCGAACCATGTTGACATTGAAAGGGACTCTGTTGAGGTCAACGGCGACAATGTTGACTTGGACGAGAAACGTTGTAAAATCTATTTTCCATTATGTTCCATTATGTTATTATGTAATTATGTAATAGAACAAACTTTGCCATTTGATCTTTCTCTAGAAAACTTCAACGATCCACAGCTACTATCAATTTGTTCTTTACATAACGTCTGCAGAGTGCCCTACACAGTATTCACTTCAAAATTTCAAAAGTAAATATGTACAAATATTAATACATCAATAGCTGTATTTAAACCATACACTCTGCTATTTTCATTAATTCACCCTTGCCGATATTGATTTCTATAGAGTCTAGTCCTATGACAATGCGCAACAGCCTAGTGCTACTTCGCTACTAACAACAACAAAACAGAGATATGAAATCTCAACTTTTCAAACAAAAAGCTAACACAGCGTAGCCGGTGATGGCATAATTGTGTCAGCACGAAAATGCAGCACATCAAATATTATGCACCACCATCAAAGCGCGAGGGTACCGAACCTTCCGTTCCAATTGTCTGCACGTGTTACCACCGAAAAATCGTAAAATTTTCCCTACATTCTACTACCAGGCTGTGCTGCCGTTGTGCCCTCTGTACGAATGCTACTCACCGAATCCGTCCCATTCGCAACGCTTGCCTCGATGTCAAACCCCTCCTAAAGTGACACCATCGGTTACCAGGGGTTACGCAAGGATATGGAGGCAGTTTAGTGCAAAAAAAAAAATACCTACCTATTTCCGCTCCGTTTCCAAGGGGGTTTTCTTTCGGGTGCGGGACACTACCGACACCTACCCATGTCGACGGTATTCACTTTCGTTTGAAACGCTTTCTTCGTTTCAGCTGTGTTGGAGGGTTCTGCGGTCCTAGCAATCGTCAGCGCGTCACCTGTTTTGAGCCGTGACAAATTCGGAATTTTGCGTATCATCTCGTTTTCCACAGTTTCTCTTTATATTGTGCGCACTGAGAACACGGAATGATTTTACTATGATTTTTTTTGCTTTGGTCGCATCGTTTTGCTATAGAATTGCCAGCTTGCAGAGAAGGCAAAAACACACAGAATTTATGGACATGGAACGCGACGTGTCCAATAAAACTTCCAAACTGATGTGACTCATTTTGGGAAAGCATTTTACGGTAGTACACTGAAAATTTTGCTCTAGTCAAGGTTGCTGCGATTTAGTATACAATCGTCAAAACACTGTCATTTAGCAACAACAGCAGCAATACAAATTCATCCCATAACCTCGAGCCCACGTTACCCAATAATGCCACCATAAACGGGTCAACTAGCCATTGCGGCCATAACAATACGCAAGGAAAATTTGTAGCCCTGTAGCTCATAAAACCATAAACATCCCGCGACAAAATAATAGCCCTAGCAGAGAATATGTTTTTGACCAACATTCTTCAAACCCGATGCCACGTGCACTGTGTAAAGTCGTCATCCAAAAATGGTTTCACCCTAGTAGCTTCTATAAAATCCGAAAGGCCATACGTCCGTCAAAGCGAGGCGCGAAAAAAGACACTCCTTACAGGAATTGGGTACGGTAAATTTTATGCTACTCAAATAACCATTCCGAGCGATTACGCCACGGTACGGAGGGGTGAAAGCTGGACGACTCTTTTCCGGTCCCTATTTCGCTAGAGCTCAGTGTCAAAACTAGCTCCCATTCGAGAATGGGCCCGTACACACATCCAAGGGACACACTTCTGTAAATACCGTGACGGTGATGGACCATTTAAAAATGGCATTCTTGGATGATTTCAACCTATACTGCTGAACTCCCCCCCAAACGTTCCTGTAGCCCAGGCGAACAAGTGTTAAATGGATGTTACCTTGTGTAGTCTCAGAGCACGGCGACATCGATATGGCGCTAATCGATGGAACTAATTTCAATTACAGATACAATTTTCCACCACAATTCGCTTCGCATGGTTTGTTTTTGTTGACGGTGAACACTTGCACTGTTTAGTTCGGATTATCGAAGGTTGCTTTTATTGGAAGGCCTTTGATCATGTGTATTGTTATGTGATGCCGAACAAGATTGCTACAATTGAAAGCAAGTAACGGGCCCAAAATTACAGATTTACACCATTCGCAAGGTCCTGATTTATCACAAAAGCTTAAATAGTTTATAAAAAAAAACCCTATTCACTAAATGAAAGGTTATGTCCGATGTGTTCTCCTTCAAGAAAGACTATCCCTAAATGCACGGCTAACAATCTCTTAACGTTAACGATGTTTTTGTGCATGCATTCCACCTACAAGCGTATCCTGAGACTTCACGCACCGGCATGTTCAATCACAAAATTGATCCGGCAGAGCTTCTGTCGGTGCAGATACTGGTTGGCGAAAATAAAAACAACAAACGAACAAACATGGACCGAAGCAGCGTTCATGTTCGTACCGTATGGCGCGCGCCTTTCCGCGTACAGCAAAGCGCCTCCATAGTGCTGTAGTCGCGCTACAGTAAAGTGGTTGAAGTTTGGCAATGTCTGACAATTTGGAGTTGGAGACTGTTGTGGAGGAACCCCGTGGTGTCGTTCGCCTAGAATGTGTGCTCACCAGCGCTGCATATGGCAGTGTCCTTCGCCGGCCTGTCAGGATTAGAAGATAATTCCCCCGATGCTGGTTCTCGCGCAATAAAATGTTTTGTGATGGAGATGGTGATCTTTCGCCTATGTGTGGCATGTGTGCGTGGCATTTGGAGATGTCGGATCCTAGGGATGATTCTACAAACTTTCTAGGCAGGTTAGTTAAATTATTAATCTGCTTTTTTATCATTTTGCCTTTTCTATGCACATTTTAATATTATGCTACTTACGTTTTCTGCAAATGTTATCAGTAGAACTAACATGGCAATATAACAGGGCAGATATACGGCCCGGCTGTTCTTCAGATAAATAAAAAAAAACTACAGGATACTTTAAACACATTTACTGTCTAGTTTTTCAACCCTTATGTCATTTATTTGTACAAATACTGGTTCATTTTCCAAATGAATCGATGTGTACGAGTTTTTGTTTAATACACATTAAACATTAAACATTTCTTAGACAGTAGATGACGACCTTCCAATGTGCTTTGTGGTTCTGGTTTTCGAGTCTAAAACAACACCGATCTACGGTTCAACTTCAATTTGTTCCACGGCCTGTTCTGCACCTTTCCTGGCAAATATATATTCTATTGCAATCGCCTCACCCCACAGAGACCCACGGATCATTCGATAGGCAATTTTTATTCCACTCTATCTGTCGTTCTCTGCGTGCCTGTTCTGGAACAGAAAAACAGCTATCGTACCTCTGGCTTTCACTGCGGGCCTGCTGTGTCTATGTTTTTATCCACCTTATTGTCTTCCCGCTTTCGTTGCAAAGGTATGGATCTGCCCACCATCCTATACCACCCCGAAACAAGAGTGTGTAAAGCGGCAACTGAATCCAGGGCAACTATAGACGATACGGAATCACCCTCCCAATTCGTACAAGGAATGTCGGAAAGCTTCCCATCATCCCATAGCGACGACGTTTGTGTCGAGTGTGTAGACAGCGGCGGCAACACCGGAACCGGAACAAGTAGAAATTATTCCCGGATAATCCTTCTGCTGCACACGTCGAACGTCGAGAAGCCTACCCAGTCGGTTGGCGTTCGGAGCATCCCATTCTTGACAATATGCTCGATGTTGGCCACCATTGTAGTTTTTGTGTGTCCCGTTGTTTACGTTTGCTGACGTTCTATTTTTAGGGCACACTTCACTTGACACGGGACTTCCTTTTTGCCGAGGGTCCGAGATTGCAAACTGGGAAAGCTTATTCAGTAACAACATCAAAACGGTACGGTGCACGAGTGGTAATGGCATGGTTGTGCAGCAATATGTGCAATACCAACCAGCCTACGGATGAGATAAGGCTGGATGTGAAATAGTATAGGAGCGGTTTGGAAGTGCATGTGATGTATGTTTGTCTGTTGTCGTACCAGAGCATGAGAGGTCTTATCTGAGGAATTGGCGAAGTTTAGCAAGAATCTCGTTTCAGATAGACGAACCGGATTTCCCGAGAATATGGGTGGGAACGCTTACGCTATGCAAGTGTCATGAAATCAAAGTGTTGTCCTTGTAGACTGTTTAAATTTATCTACCCAACGAGAAGGACAATGGATATGTCCTTTTGATGTTGCTCGTGTAACTTGTTTGCAATATCTCAGTCTTTCGATTGATGTCATCATTCGGTGTGCAATTTATTATTTTTGTATTTTACAATTTTATTACAATGTTTATGTTTACGGTTATGATCTTTAGCTATCTTTCTCGTTAGACTTGTTATACTTTTTTATTTCTTGTACTGTTTTTGCTGATTATATTTCTAACAATTATAAACATAGAATTTACTGTATTTCCATGATATTTTTATTTTGTTTCTATTTTGTTTGTTTACTTCAGTTTTTATTATTATTTTTTTAATTATCATTTTGTTACATACATACTACTAAAATTAAAAGTTAGATTAGATTTTCTGCTTTCAGTTTTAACTTAATTTCGGAATTTAAAAATATTATAATACTAATATAGTTTTTAAACAAGCGAATAAAGATTGTTGCTTAGCTAGTGATAAAAGTTTCATTTCTTATAAATTTATATTACAGTAATGCAAATTACGAGGGGCATTCCTTGTTCCCTTTATCTATATTTGTAATATTTACGAAAAGTGTGAGATTTTTTCTACATATAACTAAGAAATTTAAACACAAATAAAATTTCATTAACGACTTCGAATAGATCCACGCACAAGAACCAATAATGAAGTTGGTAATTAAACCGGTATCGAGATCAAGTAATCTCATAGGCGTCAACATTGCTTATACACTAAAAAAAAGTAATCTGATTTCACATACAGTCTTCCAACCAACCAACGATGCTATTTTAAACATCGTGCAGTAGTGAACAGTGGCTAAATTCTTCCACAGCACAAACAACAGATCGCAAATGGGTCGTTTTAAAACAAGTACTTCTTCAGAACTTGAAACGGTTGCAAATAATCATATGGCATGTGAGCTACTTTTTTGCAGCTTTCGGTGCTACGCAGCACATTTCCCGTTTATTAGTTCCCGGAAAGGTTTGCTCATTTGACGCTGCTAAGCGCGAATACTTCGATGGTTGCATGTTTGGTGCGCTTCTAAAATTCTATTTTTTGGCATTTTTCCACAAAGGACGATCCTTACGACAGCATCAACAACGCGTTTCATAAACAGACTCGCAGCCTATCCGAGCACTTTACGTACGTACTTCATGGATACGCCTTTTTGCCTTTTTGAAACACTCCTACATAAAAAAAACCCACACAAAAAAAACATGACGCTTCACGATGAATTTGGCCCGTAGGATAGATACTCGCAAAGTCCCAATGTTCCCAACCGTTCGGTGCACGATGAGACTCACGGTGACCCATCGAGATGGATATGTTAGCATCCTTGCCGTACTGCCAAACAACGGTGCAAACAACGCAAAAAGCATACACACTTACCCCGAAAAAGCGGGTTGAAACGTTTCCGGAAAATTAAATTTTCCTCGCTTTTCTTCATTTTTCTTTTTGGATTTTGTGGATGCTATGCTACCCTCGAAATTTTGACCACTCGCAGTAGCCTAGCAGCAGACGGGAGCGAAAGACGGACCTACTTTTTTAGGCTGAAGTTGCTGGCAAATACTTCGTCATCATTCATCCGATCGTGCATCAAGTGTGCATGCGAACGGCCAAAAGGGTTTCCTTTTGATGCCGACAAACAACCCGGTGGCCAAAAGCCAAACTC
This sequence comes from Anopheles marshallii, assembly GCF_943734725.1. Taxonomy (NCBI): domain Eukaryota; kingdom Metazoa; phylum Arthropoda; class Insecta; order Diptera; family Culicidae; genus Anopheles; species Anopheles marshallii. Next base: position 46,271,719 of record NC_071327.1, read on the forward strand.
TATCGTTTGTTTGGTGCTTCATGCTGACCGTAACGCACCATTTGGTTATTTCATTTCAATTGTTTTTGTATCCTGCTTTCGATCTAAGCTGCTATTGACTGTTTGGGATTGCAAATATAGAAACTAAACCATTGCCACTGTATGAGCCCTTTTTCTGAACAAATCGTGTGCATTTTTCATTTCTTAATGACCATTGCATCCCAATAGTGCACGAAGGATAATTTTGGTTGATCATTAGAAAGCCACATCTTTGTGAGATTTCAACCTTTAACCTTTAAATCAAAGCAAGCTCTTTTGTTCACAGCTAAAGAGCACCACTAAATTCTACTAATTACTAATCGGAGGATCGTAGATCCGATCATATTTCGAACTTCCAAAGTAGGTAAATATAATTCTAATAAACCGTTTTATAATTTAATCTTTTGGATAAAAATGGAATAACAACAACTTGCTGTATGGCTACTTTTCATAATCCACGACTGCACCGAATCTCCAAAAGGTTCAACCTTACATAGTCCAGCCAATCTATGGTCCGACAATTTCAACACATTACTACAATAATTCTTTCCTTCCACCCTTTGGACCATTTGAATATATGCTTCTTTTCGTAAAGAGTAAACAAGTTCATCGTAAAGAGTTATTTCCTATAATTGTCAACAGCCTAGAAAAAAAATTTAACTTGTGTTATTCGTGTGTTACCCCCAGTTAATTATTGCACAATCATTCCATAACTCATTAATTACTGCAATTAATATGATTTTTTCAACTGCTGTGCAATAACTTGCAAAACGGTAATAATTTCTTCAAGGGGCTGGTACCAATGAAAATATTATATGGTAAAGACTTTTAAAATTTCTGTAAAATGTGCAAACCATTCTATCGGATTAAGTATAACATTTTTTAACATTGCGCGTCGTCTAACAACTCCCTCTATAAACACACTCTAACCTAACCTACAACCACTCATCGTGATCTCCATGGTTTCATTAAACTACGGCATGCTTTGATTTATGTTTCCCTGTCTATAAAACAAACGCAAGAGGTTGGTTCATCAAAAGCGGTCAGGATTTTCTCCGGAACATATATGGGAGGGCGGAAAATGATCGCATACACGCTCGCAACATAAAACACGAAATGAACATCGTAATGATCTTTATCACCATCTTCGACTGGATTCACAAGCAATTCACATGCGTCGAACGCGCGACATCGTGCATAAGTCGCGTGTAAGTGATTTTAATATTTTTCACATTAATTTTCCCGCTCCGAACCGCAAAAACCGTGGCGCACATAACGTGGTACAAAATAAACATAAATCCAACCGAGACGATCGAGACTCACGTCACACCATCCAGCACGAGCTCAGCATTGAAGCTTTGGGTTGATATCTAATTTAACCTAATTTAATCCTCCCAGTTTTTATCGCCACCAAATAGGACCTTCCCACTGTACATTGCCAACGTCTTCTAAGCGAGAATCATAAATATTTAATAAGTTCCCATCGTAGATTTATACGACTGCCTTTGGTGGATTCTATTCCACACACTATATTTTCGACAGACTCAGCCACATACACACTCCAGCTTCCTCGGTGCCGGGGATTAATCAACCCGCCAATGGATTAACGCAGCATTATACGCCCTGACCACAAATGGAAGAATGAGACCACTCATTTCATGTGCCTCTTTAATCGATCCACAAAACGTGCACCTCAAAACCCACGTTCTTCGATTCAGATATTCCCCTGGATCACGAGGGAATGGATCTGCCAAGTTTTTCACCGCTGCCATATACTCCGTTGAGTTGGAAAAGTTTTATTTGAATCATATTGTCGCTCTACAAACAACCTGCTGCCAGTTTCCTGTCCGGCACAGGAAACTTCCGGTGGCTGTTTTACACATCCAATCTCTCGCGCAGAGGCGCTTGCAGCTATTAATATTCAATAATATCACCTCCGGACGGGAAGCACCGGTTGTCCGCGCACGACTGACAATTGCAAACGTGAAAAATATTATAAAGTCATCAGCACACTCCGAAGATTAGGATGTTATCCCCGGCAACAGTGCTTACTGACACGTGACCTTGCCTCACATGGGTAGGAATGCTGCCTCGTACCGTGTGCGCCCCGACCCTAACTACATTGCTAACTGTTGCTAACTGGTTGATCGGGCTCACAAAAGGTGATGGGAAAATGCAATTACATGAGGGTGTAGGATGCGTAGTGGAAATTATCAATGAAACGGATATTATCATTGCAAACCATGCGCTGCGATGATAGGACAACATGATATAGCGGAAAACTATTGGAGGTTTTACATAAATAAATTATTCCAAACGGTTGTAGTGGTCGTTTAGAGTAGTTTGTTTAAGAAAGAAAAAAATTCATAGCATATCATATAAAAGTAGTATAAGTCTGTAATTCGTTCAAGATGGCGTTAGTAACTGTTACCTCGGTTCACATGACAGAATTGGTGTATAATTTCCTCGTAGGACAGACAATCTAGATAGATTCTAGAAAAAAAACTGTACATTTCCATGATTAGATCAAAGAATCATATGAAGCTTTAATATATTTCAACCATCTTCACCCGATATTTGACTGAATAAGTAAATATAAATAAATCAATCAATAAATAAACAGTAATATCATTTACATGCCGATTCCATCAAACATTACATAAGTTTTTTGTTGTTTAACGGCATAATAACCTCTAGGTACAAGTGGTCTAGATCTGCCATTTCTGGGTTTCTTTGGCCTGGATGGGATTTTGGATTGGTCCTGTCGTGTGAAACCGGAGCCGATGCCAATACACCTTCGGGTCGTTTACATTAAATCACCTAACATCAAACATCAAATGAAAGCAATAATGGGTATCCGTACATTACTTTGCAAATTTATTGTTTATTTTTGAAACTTTGCAGGTAAATGAAATCATATTTAAAAACAAAGCACTTAATACCTTAATAATACAATTTGATGATCTGTAATACAAGTAAATACCAAATATGATATAAATTAACCCATTATAGAATAAAACATATGTACGGATTTTTAACAACTTCCTTGAATAGGAGGTTCCTTGGATAAAATTGAAACTCTTATTAGTTGATCAAATATTGTGGAGCGTATGTCGTAATTAAATTATAAAGTAACATATGAACTTTTCCATTGAAGATATTTTTTTTACATAAAGAAAAAATATTCTATAAAATGCTTCACTCGTAAAGGGCTCACTTCTACTTTGATTAATTACGACGATTCAGCAATCATCCACTGATCTTCAGTAATCAGTACGACACACCTAAACACTTCCCAGCCTGCCTAAACACGGTTTCCACGGTGATTACGATCGGGACACTTGACTCAACACGAGCGAGATTGAAAAATCAAAGCAGCTTGTCGCATCATCGCTCGTTCCACTGTTGTTACGTTTACAATTCTTACGAACGTTTCTCCGCTTTTCCTACAACGCTGCAGAGTCTGTTGAAGTGTTTTGATAAGTGTGGTATATCAGCGGGCCAATTTGAGCAATAAAAAATTTCACCCTTTTTAGCAACGGCCAGAAAACGCTCTTCCCCTCTGTGATCACATGCATCGCGATACATGCAGGTATGATAAAAGCGAGAACCTTTGAAGCCTACGCAAAAACAAGCGAGCCACGTGTCAACAGGTACCCTAGGCGAAGACACACGTGACCGGCCGTACGTTCTCATCCAGCCGGCCTCCTTCGATATATTAGATTGCTCGCATTTTTTAGATCTGAAAAATAAAAATAAACAAACCCTCGTTTGCAAACGCCAAGATTCCGTACACAGGAACAAAACCAGCAAACATGATCAAGTCATCATTGTTGTTAATCGGTTGCTATCCATCTTCTTCACAAGTTCGGCCCCGTTTTAAATCTTTTTTTTTTGTTGCTACTACTGACTTGCTTCTTTTTCACACACAGTTTAGATGTTGAGATAAAAACAAAACACAATAAAAAAAAGCATATTCACAAAGGGACCACGAAATGGATACAGTATCAATTCCCCTTCGTTTTTTTTTTTGCGTAGAAAGGCTTGGAACGCGATTTTCCCTCAAAGATAAAACATCCTTGCCGGGTTTGTACCGATCCTGACCCCTCGTCGAGACAAGCAAATGCAGCTCATCCGGTAAACTGTTTGTAGTCCACCGTGCAGAGGATATTAATTCCACTGTTTACGGTTTACGGCTCAAATCCGGCGTCAAGTCACGTGTCACGGATCGTGCGATGGGCGTAAGGGATGAGCAAATTGCCACAACCTTAAAACCGTGCCGTTCGATGCTATCCGATCCACCGAGTTTGGATCGTCGGTTTGGTGGTGCAGGTATTGCAAATGGGTTCGCTGATGAATGGTCCCGCCTGCGCTAATAGTCCTGTGGGCGCAGTAAACCCAGTGCATCTCATCCCACCACAACCGTGCCGAACGTTCGCCCGATCAATGAATATTAAATAATGAAGTCGGGAATGTGTGAAATTAAAACGGCACAGGGAACGTGTGCCATTGTTTACGATTTTATCGCCCTGCGGGGAAGTGCGTGTGCACTTTTCCGGTTCTGCTAAACCTTTTCAGTCGTGACCTCCGGAAGGGTACTGTGGTTTGGTATCGTTCGATTGCGATGGCAGTTTCCGATTGGTCCTTGTAATGCTGGACAATGTACATACATGATTCCGTTTCAGCAAAAGTGTTGAACCGTGCGATATGGTAAAAAAGGGACAAATAACCGCTCAGTGAGTAAGTGTTTGTAAAACATCCTGTACAATATACAATGTTATTATCTGAATTAAATGTTTGGATAATATAAAAAAGTTTGTACAATGTCATTGTAAGCGCCTATACATGCCGTAAAGTAATCATGTTTTTAAGTAAACATGTCTAAGTCTTCTTCTTGTATCGCCCCAAGTTTAGTTGCACTTGATCCAGCCAACGAGCGGACTGTGCCCCTCTACACCTCCAGCCGTACGGGTTGCTGACGAGCGCCTTACTGGTAGGGCATTCGACAGTTTCATCACATACTTCAGCCAGCATATCCTTTCGGCATTGACCACCATCAGGATGTCTTTTTCTTCAAACAGCTTCATTCTTCTTCTCTATACGCCCCGTTCTATCGAGAACTACCGGACGTATAGGAGAAGTTATATATGCTGCAATTCTAGCCTTCATGGAGTCTTTACGATCGAAGGAGTATGTGGAGCACATAGTAAGTACGATTCCCCATAATAATTCGCCTTCTGATTCCACTACTTAGTTTGTAGATCTAAGTTACAATTGTATCGAGGAAGCCTCGAGATCGTCGTCATCAACTGATACTCTATTTCCCACACACTCCCTATCACGGTCTAAGCCATTCTGCAAGCTGTTACTTTGTCTACGTCGAATTGATGTAAACACTTGTATTTATAGTTACTATGAGCTAAACAGCTAATAAAATAATCGAATAAGAGCAACACGTCACTCTACTCAACTTACTAGGTCTTGTTTTTTGCACAACATTCTTGGAAGGATTTGTGATCTATCTTTTATCTTACCTTTAATGTTACAGACCTCAAGTCTAATAAATGTCAAGAGATCCTGCATAGAGTATAAATGTGTAGTCCGTGGTTGGTAAACGATAGCTATCCTATCCTAATAATGTTAAAGATCTTCATGAATTTGAGATCCCTGCAATCCAATATGTCTCGAATTGAAGTACACAGGAGTCTTCTGAACAACCCAACCACATCCAACAAGGAAGGTATTGCGATTTCTAACTCCACGCGAATCCACGGAAGATGGTCAACATCATGACATCCCACTCCGAAGCCCGTACTTTTAACGTTACCCGGTGAATACGCTATTACCGAGAGACAACAGGGTCGTTGGAGAATAAGAGCTTGGAACAGCACCGGGGAAGTGAGACATACATGAGAGGTCAATTAGAGTTACATCCTAGATCATCAACGGTGATACACCTAGATCCCTAGGTGCAGGTCACTTGCATAGATCGGACGAAGAGGCTGCAGCTAGCTACGCCATAACGTCAGTGGCTAAAGAAGTACTAACAATGGAACTTTAGCTCTCAGGAAGTGCAGCATGGTTTATTGCTTGTGGGCGCTAAGATCGACTTGTAGTGTAACAAAATCATTATAAATATTCATAATTATGCTCTAAGAACCTGTCTATAAACGCGCTTTGAAATTTACCATAATTTAGGGCAGGGGTCTACCAACTACGGCTCGCGGTATCATCCAGCCTCTGTGTAAATGGGCCGCAAGTTAATGTGTCAGAGAATCCCTGCTGTGATAGTTTCAACCGTGGGTCGTGTGCTGAAAATTTTGGAGACCGTTGATCTAGGAGTTTGATTTTAAGAAACGAACGATAAGGCGAAATGGCGGCATTTCAGATGGAGCGGCATCACTCCGGTCATCACTCCTAAGGACATGTTTTACTAAGGAGATTTCATGCTCTCTAGTGCGAGTCTAAGACCTCAACATTGCGATCTCTACAATTTTAGAACCAGTTTTGCCCATATAATGTATGATTGTTTTATTATTTCAACTTCAGTAGAGTTTATGATACGAAAAGAAACCGTCCCATACTCCTTGATCTTAAACGTAAACTAAATAAAAATAATTGCTCCTATATTAGTCCTTCATAATCGAATGGCTGAAAATATGCTTCCTAAACTCCCTGTTTGTAACAATTTTTGTAAAGGGGTATTTCTCTTCCTTAAGTGGCGTCATGCATTGTTCTTTGCAGAACTATGGTAGATCCCTCGAGAAATATTTATCCTGAGGCGGCTAGCAGCACAATAAAAGCGAAACATCGGTATGCTAATTAGCACCATCGAGCAGGAAGAATAAATAACAACTTACTTGAAACCACATTCACTGTGCAGCAACAACACAATTCGTATTGAAATCGATACCTCTCCATTCTTGTCGGGCACAGCCACAGAGGTCCTTCTGGACCATAAGTACCTACCACCCCATTTAAGAGCTCTTCGAACGAGAGCTTGTGTGGATAAGTAATAAACAATACGGTAACGCACAGTTAGTACGGTTGAAGTATTGCCGAAACCTAAACTAATTGACAAACGACAAAACCGACCACATCACATCCGGTGGCGCCGTTTTGTGCCTAGCGCGAGAACTGCTATCTATGGTGATTAATATGTGTGAACAGAAAAAAAGTTAATAACAGGACCCTTCACAAAACAGCTACCTGAGGAGTGCGTGCGTGTGCAAAAATATATATAAAAAACAGGGAACTCAAGGCATAGGTAATCGATCCAGCTACTTGAGGTGTACCATACTTTGAGATGGTTTGTTTGCTTTTTTTCGTTATGCAAGATGCTCGGGCCCTAGTGCATGTGTCGAGAGATCATTCATAATCGTACACATCAAGGAAGTAACATTACGCTTGGGAGGTTGTTTTTGCGCTCGTTCAACGCATTCGAATGACATAGGGTTGAGCACAAAGCCCCTGCAGCGTGTAAATAGCCACTTGAGTTCGAATTGAAGAATCAATTTCGGGCCTATTTGCCAGCCCTTTTTATATCTTTCCACACAACCACCGGTTTGGTAGGTAACCACATTTTGATTCTCTACGTAAAGCGAATGTAATGAAGAAAAAACTGACAGGAAAGGATGCGCTACCGAGTTTGTTTTCCTGCAACCGGGTGCTTGTCTCTCTCCAACAAACCAGTAATCCGTTACGGGTGATACAGATGTGCATCCACGCCATGCACGCACGCCACTACGAGTATTGCCTCCATGTGCTGACATGAGTGGCGATTGTTTGACGACTTATGACAACGTATTTATACAACGTCCATTCGGCACCGAACAATCGAGAGAAAAGGATGCATCGGGACTGTTGAGGGTTAGCAAAAATTGAACGGTTGATTGACGCCCGTGCCTCAAGTGGGACAAATGCCTGCAAAGGTCCAGTTGAAGTTTCCAACCGACCCATTACAGTAAAACAGAATACCAAAAGGTTGTACGTGGAACTCAGGAATGATCGAAATACGAAAATAGCACAATAACAACAAAAAACAACTAGGTGGCAAATAATTACGCACAAATTGTTGAGAAACAAAACTTACTTACGCAACAAATACCACAGCTGAAGGATGAAATATTGCTGCAATTCGTTCTTATTTTTGAAAGCCCACCGAAACAAACAAAGCAAAAAATGTTTAAGGGGGTAGTATACTCTGATTGTTTAGCGTCAAACGTTCCTAACGATTCGATTTCATCCCAAATTTTAGCCTAAGCTATTGATACTATCTATTTTAAGGTTGGTTGGATTGTTAAACTTTTCAAAGTTGGTGGACAGTGCGTATTTGTTCATCGTATTTCTTATGCATTGCACCGCACTTAGCGAATTTATGCGAATACGATCTTTCCCGAATATCGATACCGATCCTTACATCACCGAAGGTGATGATGATGAGTCACACCTCTTACTTCGACAATGGCGTAAGAGGAACAATTTTATCACTAGCGTATTAAAAATTCACTCAGAGTTCAGAGTTGTCTTTTATTTCTAAACCATGACCATAACAGAGCTAAGTCCCTAAAGCGCGAATCTCGAATAAATCTCGACTCAAATTTTCTTATTTCATTTTCAAACGATTTGAATATTTTTTATAATATAATTTTTTTCAAATTATAATAATATTTCAAAATATAATTATATTTTTTACCATCATCCGAATAATGGTGATATATGATCTCTAATAAATATTGTATAAATATTTCTGCAATATTGTATAAATTTTCATTAATTTACAAAAGAAACGATCCAGAATTAGTGAGTGTGAAGCTTGGTAAGGCGTGATGAGGAAAAACCATTTCCTCACTTGCGCCTTGCAGGCAATTTTTGCATTCACTATCTATTTTTATCTTCATTTTTGCATCTCATATGTCCATTTTTACAACTATTTTCATTTATCAACAGATAAAACAGTTATGCTAAAACAAACTTTTATTTTTTTAAAACAATCACATAATCCTACGATGATAGGAAAATTATTGGAAATTATCGAAATGTTGATTTTGATCTAAATTTAAAGGTACGGCCTGCATAATCTCCTATTATCCGTTATAGGTAGCAGTTACAGGTGTCACGCTACATCTATCATAACGGCCTAAGGAGTTCCCTAATGTGAGATAAAAAAGAATTGTTTAACCTGGAAATTTATAAATTTAATCAACAATAATCACGAAAATGTTCTCCATCTCAAATCTTCACAGTGTACTACCCCCTCAAAGTCCAGAAAACATCTTAACCCCTTCGGGCGAACGGTTCCTTAATTAACTTTTGATCCTAAGGGGGAAACGATATAAACCGCAGAATGAAAAATACTTAACACAACTTCATCAATAACGAGCTGAATGTTTTCTGCTACGTTCCATACCGTTCCTTAACGTAATACCAGCATTTTTTTAAGCTTTCCTCGGTCAGCGCGTAAACCATTGAATGGACTAATATACCAAATATGCCATAACTATGGAAATCAATTTTAAGCTAAGAAAGTTTTGTTTTGTACTTCGATTAAAAACGGAAACATAAGTTGGCTAATGAGATTCTTGACCGACATCACATCCCATCCCATGTTTTCAATATCGGTGTTGGTAGTACTATTTTGTTCATTCTTTTATGCTATTTTTGCCATTTCAAATTAAGCATTTCTTGCCCATTTTCCGTTACTAATTCCACCATCTCCATCCCCGTCCTACCTTTTTATCATTTTGATCAATGGAAATCATAAGAAATCTTTTAAAATACACAACTTCCTGCTCCGGAGGAAAATTAATTAAAACAAAAAAGCTAACCACGCGTCTTCACGTGGCTAGAAGATGACATGAGCGATTCATCTCCTATTGAGATTTCGTCATGTGGAATTAAGAAGACGAATGGAAAGGAGGCGATCACCGGCCCAACCCCGTTTCAATATTGACACTCGATGAATATTTATAGACGTTTGACACATTTGACAACCCGAGCTGCGGCTTGAATCGGCAAAGTAAATCGTAACCATCTTCAGTACACCAAGCTCATAGCAAGCCATGGAAATGTCTCCCCCCTGAACGGAGGTTACTGGATGCAACAAAGGGAAAACTTTTGTATGCAGTGCCCCTCCTCAAAAGAAAAAAAAAGGAGTCCGAATGGAATGATACGCCAGAAAAGAAAAGATCATCCCCGTGTTCGCCTGCAAGGCGCAAGTGAAGAAATGGTCGGTTTTCCTTCATCACGCCTTAGCAAACTTCACACTCACCAATTCTGATTCGTTTCTTTTGTAAATTAATGAAAATTTATACAATATTGCAGAAACATGCTTATCCATCCCCGGAATTCCATTCGCCTTTTTAGTTTGAGTTCGTTTGTGGACTTTGCGAGATGCGAAACCGTTTTTCGGATTTGCATATCTTTTCAATTATTAGCACAAAGAATATTTGTTCGCAGCATTTTTGTGGCTCTTTTTTAATTTAGATTATTGAACGGACTAATTAAAATAGGCACGTTATAGATTATGCAAATCACTGTCTGTCGGTTTTTACGTTTCAATGATCAATTGTCACAAGAGGTGCTTTCAAGGCAATCCTACGAGGTACTACGAATGAAAATGATTAGAAAAGCCCCGAAAAATAAAGGAATCATTTCTGGAAAAAGATTTTTATTGAAAGTATACAATTGAATTCATTTAAACAATCCGAAAATATAATAAAATTATAAATATAAATATAAAGTTAGTCAAAATAGAAAGTTTATGTTTAACTTTTGTTTAAAAATGTTTCAGCTAATTTGCACAATGATGATGATTTTTGACGATGATGATGACGAAATGATTTTTGCATGAATTTCGTCACACTGTCAGAATGCAGAAATTTAGTAAAAAGTTTAGCATGAACTGCCAATTTTGACTTTACAATCTTTTACTGTGAAACGCAATACGAACTGATGAAATTTCAGTATATCCAGCAGCACTTCGTTTAAGGGACATTCCACATACACACTTCAGCTTACAGTGCTAACGATATGTACTTCAACATTTATCACCTTCATAATAGCCTCGTCGTCCCGATCGCTAACGTCTTCGTGCACTTTTGTACCCTTGGGTAAGTGATACTATCTTAAATGCCCTTATCACTGCCACCAGCCGTGGCGTTTGTGCTGCAACTCAAACCCAATGCGCGAAACATAACATGCGCGCAGGAATGCACCGAGACCGGAATGGAGATGAACGGCTGTCAACATTGGTGTCAGCAAATGGCAGCAAAAGAAGAGTGTATCTCGACCGGCCTTCCATTTGATGTTGGCGGAATAAAATGACACACTCTCGTCGCAGGCTCTCGACGATTTTTAGAATTACGTATCGCGTAGCGTAATGCTGTTGAACTTTATTAAAAAATTACAATGGGACCGTGTCGTGAAAAGCGTGTGCCACGGAAAGGACGAACGAAACAGCCGGAACCATTCACACCATCTTGAGCGAAAGGTGTCAAGGCATTCGGAATTAAAAATGAAAGAAAAAGTACAAGTGAGCAAAGGAAAAAGGAACCTGAGCCTGTATCCTGAAATGTCCCGAAGGAGCTAAAAGTACTTTTCGCCGTTAAAGTGGTGAATTAAAAATGAAAATATGTTCCATGTACAACTCCATCTCCGACTCCATCGCAACGCGAACACTTTTTTACACAGCTTTAGACATATTTTTCAGTTGTTTTTACTTGTTTTATCAATTCAATTTTGCCTTTACTGTATACTTTATTTTTAATCTTTAATTAGAATCTTGTGCTTACTTTTACTTTCTAATACTTTATAAAATATCGCCTATTGTTATGATTGTGCAAATATTATATTATGTTTAAAACAAATTAATGTTATATTAGTTGTTCAAAACAATTAATTAATTAAATTAATAATATATACGTTATCTGTTCTAATTTTTATAAATAGCACATCTTGAGGATGAAATTTTAAGAGAAATATAAACATAACAACTATTAATGATTTTTTATTATCTTAAGTCATGTATAAGAAGTCTGAATTAGTCTTCAAATACAATATTCGTTTATTTTCATTTTAATTAAGTTTATTTGCTAAGGCCTGACCCAGTGGTGAATTGGTAGTAATTATTTTTGTTTCAAAATTAATCATTATTTCGGTTATTAAACGAACAGAAATAAATTTAAAATTAACACCAATTGATTCACTGAACTCGTGTACTTCCTAGAAATTTTGTACTTCATTGAATCTGGTACTGATTCTCAAAACTTTGTTACGTTTATTGACGGTAAATTGATTTAAAATTCGAACGAAATGTCACTGAACCACTAAGCTTCAAGAAAAAGGAACATATAAAAAATCCTGCCTGTATATCCTCTTAAACATTCTTTTAATTACTACTAGTTTCTAAACGTTTATGCAGCATTGTGATTTTCAAAACTTTGAGATTCATGTTCAAAATGCTTAATTTTAACTGTCTAAATAAAATAGTTATTTACTTTTGAAAATAACTGAAAACCAATAATTCATCCCTTGCAACAAAAGATATACACATTTCAACATTGAATGCAACACATTTTACCCTTTGTTGCCGTATTTGTTTCAGCCCTTGTGGTTGTTCAGAATTAATGCGAATTAATGTCATACCGATGGGCTCTAAATTTAATTTCATTACGTCAAGCACTTTTCAATACTTCATGAATATTTTCAAATTCAATAAAAACTAATAAAAAGACAAAGGGTTTCAAATTTCAAACAAATGATGCTACAGGATTTTTATACAGTGCTTCTCTACACTTTACGTATACGCAACCTTTACGCATACGTAACGATTCAGTGCATTCTTCAATATGCAAAACCAATCATTAAGAAAACAACAAACATTAAATATTTTACAGGTATGCAAAGACAAAAATGAAACACGCCAAATAGAAACTGGAGCAAGCGAAAATATACGCGACTCGCATACGATGCTACCACGCAAGCATGCGAAGACACTTGGGCGCTACTCTCAAGGATGCTACCATAGTAACCCGCATGGGCTACCACACACATACACAAAACGTCTTGTAGTACGTGTACGGCAAGGTACAGAAGACAGGGAAGAAATCATAAACAAGAAAAAAAAAATGGCAAGATCATCGTCTCGCGAAGAATGGCAGCTCTCGCTCAAGGATTGGCGCCATATTTATTTGTCCAAACGTCAAGCGTCGTCGTCTTTTACGGGGAGATTTTTTTCTCTCCTGTCCCATGGCCTCGTCACATGCGTACACTTGCTCTGCTATGTTGAAGCGACCAACAAAAAAGTGTGTATAAACACATTCATATATATTGGCAACGAAAGCAACGCGATAAAAATGCAAAACCATTCTCATCAGCATTCAGGACGGAATGGTGTTTTCGTGAGCGGAATTTCACTAAAGTGCGAGTTGCGAAATAAAAGAAAGCGTATCTCTTAAATACAACAGTGCGCTTATGTTTGTGTTCTTGTTATTGTGCCTCCATCGGTTTCTAACCGGAGTAAGAAACTTTTACAATTTCTACGTTCTTCGCCCTCTCTATCGAGTTTTAGTATTGAAGAAAAAATAGTTTTAAACCGTAATGGTATATCTTTTATGTTTTTTTCTATTTTGTAATCACTTTTCCTATAACAAATATAACAAAACTAAATTGACGTTTATTTATAATAAGTGTCTTGCAAGGTCACAAAATACAATTAGTATCCGACAGTTACACAGTCGTCATGGTGCTGAGAGACAAACATAGCCCCAATCATAAAAATAACACCAAACAGCATGCTGCTACGTACCTTTAACTTAAGCATTGTTTAAAAATAAAACCAGAAAAACTACACTATTGAATAGATCGAATACATTAACGATAGGAAGTTATTTTTTACAGCGGTTTGCAACAAAAACAAGCATTTTGTCTGACTGAGTCGCTGCAACTTACTGGTCCATCCAAGCGAAATGCAAAATATAGGTACCAAAATTTACAGCAAATGTGTGTGATATAAAACAAAATGACACAGTAGGCGACTGACCATCGAGTTCACAAAATCAACAGTAACAATTAAACCCCATAACTAACCTCAATCGTGATATAAAATAACAGCTTTCATCGAAGAACGGTAGGTTTGTTCCAAAATTTGTACTTCCAATCTTGCCTAACACGTTGTCGGTGTTTGGACATTACGAGCAACTTCCCACCAGTATGAAGAACCAACTGATACGCCCCACCATTACGATTTGTTGCTGTGGTGATTTTGGGGAAAAGACGATGGGTGTGTAAATATGAAAGCGGGATTTTTATTCCCGGGGTGTTATCTTCATATTATTTTTAAAAAAATCACTTTATGTCATCGATTTCGATATTTTAATGCTTTTTTGTCTGTTTGTCATGTTACGTCCATTTTCGGCTTTTTTTCGTTTTTTTCTTTTTATTTTGAGCAAGGAATGGTGATGATAGAACGAAGATTGAGAAACAAATAAAAATGATATTTTTTTATTTAAAACTGCTATAACTAATTGATAGCCAACTACACCTCATTACGCTTACAAAAGATTGATAATCTCAATTTTATCTACTTAACTTTCATTTTCAGAATATTTTTACTACACAAATGTTACTTTTGAATTTGCATGCGAACGGCCAGGCCTTACATCTTACAGATCCCGAGATATGCCTGCGATTCCTCTTATACGAGGATACGGAGATATGCGCATAGTTTTTACCGCAAAATTTAAGCAAAACATTAAAAATCATTCGGAAATATCTTCCTTTGTAATGTAAAACGTTTGTTTAGAATTTAATTTAACGTATATCCTTCGCGTAATAGTCGCCTGATTTGCTGAATAAATTAAGTCCAGGGAAGGAAGTCAACAATGCGACTTCGAACCATGAACGATTTTACTTCCAAATTCGACTTACGCAGAAATTCGTGATAAGCGGATTTTTCCCGGGTTATAGCGGTCCGGTATAATAGCGTATCTCGGGGAGTGAGATACCTTAACCACTATTACTGACCCGCCTGGCCGCTCCAGTTACTTCTATTGAAAACAGTACATCAAAATTACAAGTATGTTAAACAATATTTAACACTAAATATGGCGTAAAATTAAAGACCAAAAAACAAAAAGCTGTTGAAGAAAAATATACCTGCTCAATTTTCATGAAAAATAATCAAAAATAATCCAATTACGTTAAAATTTGAATAAACAAACAAAGATTTAAGATGATTATAAACTCTTGCTGTGGAATGTTGTTTGTTTTCCATAATGTATGTGTATCATAACGGTTTTGATGTACCAGTTTACTAAAACTGTCATATTGTAGAAATTCGTTTTCATATTTACACACCTTTTTCCACGTATTTGTCTATTTTCCCCTCGCTACGTAATAAAAGAGATTGTTTTTACTTTTGTTGTCTACGTTATTCATCGAAACAGGCGTGGCTACGTCTTACTTTTCATCTCTTTCTTCTTTTGTACCGAACGTTGAATTGCTTACCTGGGACAATCATCGCACCCTGGCCATGGCACATGCGCCATACTGTGCGATGTCGTCCAAATGCACGGATTCTTCTGCCAGCTGCATTTCTTCGACCAAACCACACACGCACACAGAGTCTGGTCAGGGAATCGATTTATCGATAAACCACCGATGATTGTAGCGTTCACTTACGAAGGAATACGCTCATGTTGATGCCTCAACCAACAGCCACCCGTCTAGATTGGAGCGGAACTTTTCACCCCCTTATTTTGACACCCCTACCCAGAGCACTTTGGTTCGTTCTTCCCCTTCTTCAATGCGTATACCGTGCTTATACCGGGCGCCCATTTTTTCACCATCAGCTGAACAGTGTGCGGTGAGAGCACACTCTCTTGCAAACAATTTTCTCGATCGCATATGCGTTTTCCTTTACATGCGTGCTCACACACAGCCACACGCTCACTCAGCAACCAGGGTTGCCAATGCATGGACGAAGTGAATACGCTGGATGGAACCTCACCGGCAGGAATCAGCCGGACTGACTGGTTCGAATCTGTCGCACATGCGTTTTGTCGTTCGTAGCGTACGGACGTGTTTGGCGTGCAACCGGGAAGTTCCAGAGACCCACGAAAACATCGACACAGAAATACATCGATCCGTGTGCTGTGCGTATCTGCAGGGGTTGATGTGAAGAATTGATTGTGGTGGAAATGGTACTGCAAGTCGGAAACAGTACAGCGCAAAGTGTGTTTTAAAACACGACAAAACTTAATTCTCAATTTAAAAAAGGAGTGTCGTTCGTTTGATTTGCGGGTTTCAATACGTGAGTGTACTAGATGTGGGTTATGTGTGGGCAGAGGAGTGTGTAATTCGATGTGCAAATGTTAACGCTCTGGACACCATCGGAACAACTAAAAAAAAAACCTTAATGATCTGTTTTTGAAGCTAGTGAAAATCTGTCAGCAAACCAAATTTGAGTGATTAAAAAGCGTCCCACGCGTTAAAATAAAAAAGATGCTGGAGTTTTATCACAATCTCAACATTAACACCGGTCTACCACCACCAGCATCAAACGCCGATACTAATTTAAAGGATAATAATAACATGCTGGACGGTAACGAACGGACAGGTAAGTGGACTCGAAACATGCCACGTTAGAAATCCATTGAGTAGGTACTTCAGAATACGGGATCGTTTGTGACACTAGATATAAATTATTTCAAACTTAGGTTTTAATTCGTTTTACAAATTTAGAGCTATCAGCTCCAATGTATTTGCTTTTAGATTTTAAACTCCAAATGTTTCGTTATTTTTTTTACTTCCTTTCTATTCCTGTTTTTCTATCTATCCCTTTCTCAATATCAATGTATCAATCTAAATGGTAGAATGACCCCCAAAAGATTCATAATTCGACTATCGATCTGGCACACAGAAGTTCATGGATCGATTATCATCGTCTAGCTAGCCATTATATGCCAGGTATATGACCAAAGATAGGTAATTTAATGCTAACAAACTTCACTTGCCAGGAGACCAGTAACGAGAATATGTAAAAAAAGTGATAGAAAGTCTGAAATATTGGCACAAACCAACACCCTTCTGAGGTAGTAAAGCCCCGAGCGAATAAAAGAAAAAAAGACACAGACATTGTAGACATTTTTACAATCTTTTAATATTTTTTAAATAAGTCGCTAAAATAATTCCAATTCGACGTAACTTATACTGTTGGTAATCACAACCAGCAAAACATTTCCTTTTCGCGATTAACTCAAAGTTCCCCTTCTTTTTTAGTGATCTTTTGTTTGAAATTATGAAAAAATACTTTACTTTACTTTAATTTACTACGAAATACAAGTTAAAAAAAACTTTACGTAAAAAAACACTCCCTAATCTCTTACAAGATTGTGTTTGTGAAGAATAACGTCGCTGTTTGATAAGAAACACGTTAAAAACGGTTAATTAGTGTGAATTAGTTTTTTGCTTTTAAAAACAGTATAAGGGGTATATTTCAAGTCATACACCAGCACATTTCAACATTGATGTGATATTACATGAACTATTAATTTTCGTTACAAATAACTGTAAGGCGTATAGTAATTTAAACAAATTCAAGTTTTAATACTTTTCATTGGTTTAAAACTTTGTTTATCCATACAACAGATTATGTTTTATTACAATTATTATGAACTATGAAAAATGTAGAAAATTGAAACGTTTTGTTAGAAACCCTACTGCTTAAAAATTTGTATGAAATTTTGATTCATTGTATTTATTATAATATGTAAAAACTTATTTGGCATATTAATCGCAAAATAATCATTAATGTAGACAGCAAGAAAATTTACCCTTTAGCAAGATTAACCCAAAACCGAATGTGCTCTTACTTAGGCTCAAAATCAAATCGGTTACTCAGAAACGGATCGCACCGGAAGGAAGTCACACAGTGAGCCCGACGAGGTTCGATGGATTCGGAAATATTTGCACACGGGTAAACAAGCCCCACTTCCTGGAGAGCGCCCTTGCGGACAAGCTGTACGCAAAAGGCTAAGTTTGCCAAACAAAACAAAAAGAATACGAGAGCCTCATCCCAACACCGACGGTTGGTTAACTGGTTTTTCGCGGAAGATGCTTTACATCATACTTTCTTCTTCTTCTTTTCTTCTTGGAGAAGGTAGTGAGGTTGGAGGGAAAATGGTACACGAGGTAACCTATACCGCGTTGGAAAGCGCATGCGAACAACTTCAAACATCAAGCAGACAGAGAAAGGGATAGCCTTTTTTGGGAAGATAGGACGTCTTGCGCCTTGCATGTAACAAGGACGTAGAGCGCTAGCGTAAGGATATCTTTTAATCAATTCCAACACCAGTCTACGGGACGCCATTTTTGGAGGACCATCACCAAGAGTTGGTCGAGTGGTAGGAAGGAACTCAAGCCCCGAAGCAGCAAACTTTACTCTCGGGTTAACCGATTGCATTACCGTGGATGGTCCGTGTGGTGGGTTAATGGAAAGTGGAAATGTTGAGGAAACTGTGGCCACTTTAACTTTTCCCCGGGGGTTTCAGCCTTGCAAACCTCCGATGATCCTTCGAGCCGAAATTCCTATTACTATGGCTCGATTTTCTCAAGCTATGGCCATTAGCGCCCGCTCCAAAAGGGCGAAGACACATTTCGCAAATTTTGAGCACGAGTGGCATCAGGGAACGTATCGGAAGTACTGCAGTTGGACAGAAGTGGAAGATGTTTGAGAGAATGGCAGCACATAATACCGAGGCCTGGCCAAAGAAAGTTAACACTTCAACTAAACATTGACTAACCGGCATCGGGTTTGCTGGTTGAATAAAGTACTCAACTCTGCTTACCGACCTTTTTGAATACTCCACTCGGCAGCCACAAACCAAGTCCGATCGGACATCCTGCCGTTGGATGGATTGGATCCGGTTCTTAACCCGCCACTTCTGTCCGTTGTCTAGTACGGAAAAAGTGAGTTGGAAAATGTCAACACCCTTGCCAGGACGAAGGAGGAACGTACCGTATCACCGGGTTGTCAATCTAAAGCCCCCGAAAGTGACCGTAATCGATATTCGCTTCGCTGGCTCTTAGCTCTTAACTTTAAGAGGTCGCGCTTAAGACCGATAGAAGGCGGACGCAATTGGGAACCCTTTACACTTCAGCAACCAGGCGCAGGCCGCAAATTCATACGCATCACCGCGTCAATTGAGAGGCGGTAATGTGTTCTTCAAGAAGCTAAAAATATCGATGGGCCATTTCCGCCGACGATGTAAGACGATCCTTTGCAGAAGCTTAAAGCGTTTATGATGCTTCTCGTTGGAAAGTTTGTAGCTTTAATGCTCAAACTTTAATGGGTAAATTACTAAAGCCGTCAGTCAGCAGCCATACGACCCAAACGACCCTTTTGTCGTCCACCAACAAAATTATTTGCAAAGTTGCGTGCGATAGTTAAGCGCAGTTGATTTTAAATTTGTTACAAAATGAATCTTTTAATACAACTTTAAATTGATTTAGTAACAATGAAAAAAATCATTATTATTTACATCCTATTAAAAAAATTATGTAAGTGCTATTTTACAAGAACTCAGCAAACAGTAAACAATTAGACCAACACTCTTCACCAAGATGTAAATCAAAATATAAAATATATTTATAAAAAATATACATTTTATATAAAACTGACACAAATTAAAAGCAAATGGAACTTAAAAGTTTTTTATATTGATTTATTAAAGATGATACAGTAAATTTAAATTTTCTGTAAAATTTTAAAAGTAAGTAAAATTTTCTGGCAGTTTAATAACAAATCAAACAGAGTTGATCTTATTTCTGATTTTTGGTATCATCTATCAATATTAATTGTATTAATGCATTTTTTCTATCCTGCTTTATTTTTACATAAAAATAGTTGTCTATGTTATTCTGAAATGTTTAAGGAGTCAGCCCACTGTTTGAAAAACGGAAATATTTTAATGAATATTTTATTTTCATTACAATGTTTCCACAATTAATCACACATCACACATAATCTTCAAAAAAGTTATGTGGTAATAAAAAAAAGTACTGTTTTACAAATATTGAACAAATAACAACTAAAATAACGATTTTTCCCCATTGAAAACCAAAACATCAATCCTTCGCGGGAATTGAAACACATGATCGTGTTATTGATTAGTCAAATGCAATCATATAGAAAATGCGATACAGAAACGATATAGAGATAAAACCGAGAGGAATAAAAAACGACACTCCACCTTTATCGTTTCGTCGTTGTTCTGATCATGCTGCATGTTGTATGATTTTGTACATGATTTATTGTTATTGTGCTATCGTACGCTGAGTTTTTGTTCCCCACCTGTGTAAAAACCAAACCAAGCAAACATATCAACCCATACTCCATCGAACAAATTGCGCAACACACGAAGCATTAGACATGTATGCGAGTGGGTGAAAGGAAGCACGCGCTGACTAAACAGCTGATAAGGGACACCAACACCATATCCCTGCGTAAGGTACATTGCGTTGTTTGCATATCCACCGTCGGTAAATAGTGTCGACATGTTGAAATGGTTGGAAATCTAGCCACACGTTTCATGTTCGTAACGGACGAAGATGTAGCGAATGGAAATTGCTCTAACAATTATCAATGAAATCGTCAATTATCACTTCAAACAAAATCAAACCAACCAGAATTATCTTTCAATACTTCAAACCTGTGAATGTTCATTAAAAATGTCTACTTTTTATCGTTTACAAAAAAATGATCCACGAAGTAACCATTGCATCAACGCCATTTCCTTCAGCGTGTACTTAAATCAAATGGTTGCAAATTTAATGTCACTATTACCGTTTTGCTGGGTGGCCGTTTTTTCTCCTGTGTGTTCATTTTTGAGTAATATTTTTTTATTACACCATACAAAATTCATCACTTTCGCTGTGTAAAACGACCACCTTCCCACCCATTCATGACCCACAACATAAGCGAAGGCTTTGTCCCCGGGGAGTCGAAGTGAAAAATTACCGCCCACTCATAATTCACAAGCAGTTGATAAATGACCGATCGTAGGGATCCATAAATGCCAACACACGCACACTCCCCCGCCATATACAGGACACTAGCAGTATAGCATTCAGTGTAAACAAAACAAAACATAGTTTAACCTTCGTTTGTATTTCTCACTCTAGCGACAAAAGTTTTGCGATTGAGCATAAAGTCAAGTCATTCCAAATTCCCCAGGCGCCCCAATTCCATTCGGCATTCCCCATATAAACACGACCATTTTATTGCGATTGTTGCCTTGTGTCCCCTCCGTTTTTTTTTTTTTTGCAATTTGGTCCAGTGTGGATGTTGTTTGTTTATGCACTTGAAAGTGTCCTTCCATACGCCGTTCTGCTGCAAAACTATACAAATACGATGCGATATAACTTATCTGCATGTCACATGGTGGAGTCCGCTAGGGTGTTTGTTGCAATGTGAGCATTAGTCTGTTCACTATCACGCATTTGCCATTCATTCATGTACATCCGTCGTACTCGAATCGACGAAAAGTTCCATGAACAATTAACTATGTTTATTTACACGTGTTAAATCGAAACGCGTTTTATCGCATTTTGCATAAAGTGGTAACTACTGCTTGGTATTCTTTGGACATTGACTATTGCAGCTGAGTTTTACAGGACAGTGTCCACATTGAAGGAAATTTGCTACCATCGCTTCATTTGAACAATGGCGTAGCTCCGCTGGGGCGGCTCGGTGGCATGCAGTAGCGACGCCGGTTTTCACACGTACGGACCGGACCAAAATCCCATCCCGACTAATCTCCCATAGCAAGGACTAACTATCCTGCTACGGGTAAATAATGTCAGAGAAAGCCAAAAAATGGCAGACCTACGACTCTTGAGGATGTTGTACCGATGAAGAAGAAGCAGTAGCCCCACTAGTCCATGCCCGAAAGGACTTTTATGATCGTCCACATGGACAAGAGAGTTCAAACTTAGCTAAAGTGAGATATTGCATAGACTGACGACTGCGGTCAACCTCAACGATCGCCCTGACTCCTGCAGCAGACCAAGACTGCGAAACCACCAAATTTCATCAGAAGTATTCTTAATTACTTACTTATCAGGCGCTACAACCGCTTCGCGGTTCTTGGTCTACTTTACGAGTCCTCTAAATCGCCCACGGTTAAGCACCTTTGTCTGTCAATACATTATCCCGGCCTTTCTGGCATCACTCCATCTCAATTTGGGCATACCATGTGGATGACCTAAAAGGACTTTACTGGCTGGGTCGTCCGGTGTCATTCTCATGACGTGACCAACCCACCAAAGCCTGGCGAGTCTAATCCGCTGTACGACAGTAAGTTCGCCATATATCTCATAGACCTCGTCATTGTAGCGACTCCTCCATTGTCCTTCCACACGTCTCTATCTTCCTCGTGATCACGACTAAGAGGGTTTCATCACTTTCGGACAAAGGCCATGTCTCAGGGGCGTTTGTGAGTGCTGGAACTATGTAAATTCTATTAAGTTCCTGCTTCGTTCGTCACGACAGGTGTGTTGAATAGAGAAGTTTCGGAACTATTCAACTATGAGTAAAAACAGCAGCCCTGGCAGCCCGGTGGCATGATGGTAGCGGTGCCGGACCAAAATCCTATCCGGGCCAATCCCCCATAGAAAGGACTGACTATCCGGCTACGTGGTAAAATAAGTCGATACGGCCAGGCTGTTCTAACGAAAAAAAAACAGCATTCTAGAAAAGCTTTGCAATAAAAGCCGAAAAATTCCTAGGTTACGGAATACTGAATAAGCTGAAGCTTTAACAGACATACGCCTCCTCTGAAGAGTCTTAGATGCTAAACTCTATGAGTTAAGTATAAAGGGTTTTCAAGCAAAAATGTTAAAGTTAGAACCATTCCGGAATACTTTTTAAGCTGAACTGGAATCTCTTGACAGTCGGAAACCGTTTGTGTAGCACAACAAAAAGGTAACTTTAAAGGAAATTAACGCACAATCCAAAGTTGTTATGTATTGGATGTATTCGATAAAAAAATGGATGAAACTATGAACATTTATAGCTGTCAAATATTTCAAGCATAAGTTGTCAAATATCCAATGGTAGTGGCACACGATTCGAACGAGATGGCACACGATTCGAAGCAAGCCGCTCGAGGTTCAATGCCAACAGCATGAGATTCGAAAGTAGGTGTGAAATTTTATCTAGAAAAATTTGAAATTAAAATTTGATTTGATTTGACGATCTTAATAGAGTTAAACCCATTGGTAAATCACAAATCCATAGCGTGAGTGACAGATAATTGCGCTCTCTCAAGGAATTTGGAGAACTAGTCACATGCATTGAAAAATCTCTTAGAGTCGTGTCGTGTTTGATTTTCCAATAAATAGTGTCGGTGGTTTGTATTGCCACCAACCAGTATAACCCGGTTGTATAACGCTTCCGTTCGAGACTCAAGCGTCTGCTTCCGGTGAAATTTCGGAATTATGTGTTGCAAAAGGTCTGCATGAAGCCCACTAAATTGAGCTATTTGACCGGCAAGTACCTGTTCCAATGACATAAGTAGCTTTTTCAATAAAGGGCGAAGAAATCAATTAAATGTGCTGACGATAACGACGTTTCTTATATTTCCTAGCGAGTTCTAAATAAACTGTATCTTTTACTACATTGTACTACAAACTAACTATTTGTCTACCTTTTATACCTTTTTATTAAAGATAAAATACCTTTTTCATTTTATTGGCCGTTTAATATTGGTACCAATCTTTTCTATCTTCTTGTATGCTTCTTTCGGCAGATATCGTCGGTACAATCAAGAGTGAAAAGACGCAGGAAATATGTGAAGGATGCGGACAAAAGATAAAGGATCGCTACTTCATGAAGCTCTCCCCGGACCAGTTCTGGCACGAGCAGTGCCTTCTCTGCTGCATATGCCACATTCAGCTAAACCAAACGTGCTACACCAAAAACACCAAGGTCTATTGCAAGGACGATTACTATCGGTGAGATTTACCTATTTAGAACAATATTTAGAAACAACAAAAAATAATTGCTCTGTTACGCGCACGCTTCTCTTCTCGCCGAACAATTTACCACACTGAAGAAGTAAAGTTAGTTTTAAAAATTAAGTAAAGCAACACAAAGTAACCATCTACGGAAAATAAACCACGGCCTAAAAATGTTTCACACCCTACAATTGCCAATTCCAATGCGATGCTAGAGACACAGATATGAATGATAGGCATCACACCATTACGGATAGGTGACCAACACACGTCGCGCGGTATTCGTTTGTTGTAGATCCAGTAGAACCCGTTTGCACATCGATTGTTCAATTGTTCAGACAGCAGTGCACCTTGCCTGGGTGGCCCATTATGCCGTCGGCGGCCCATTATCACCATGGCACGATCTGGGTACTGGTTGTGCGACACCCCCGCGATCGTTAGCGTAATGAAAATCCAGGTTCCCCTTCCTTGGGCTGTGCGCGTCACACAAAACTTGCCTTTAAACCGCTCGGTGGTGGAGTTGCTAAATTGTTTCTCCTTCTGCCACAAACTCTCGGTAGGATTTTCGGTGTGTCATCCGTTCATCAGCAGCAGCACCAGCACCAACAGCACGGCCAGCAGCGGGACTGTTACGGCTGCGGAGAACGTATCGCACCGAGCGAGTTAGTAATGCGGGCGAAACATCTCGTCTACCATCTGCACTGCTTCCTGTGCTATACCTGCAACCGGCCGTTACAGAAAGGAGAACCATTTTCCATCCGTGCCGGCAAGCTAATCTGTCAGCATGACCTGGAGAAGGATTTCTACGGTGCTGCGGCAGCAGCGGCGGCCGCAGCTGCCATACATCACCATCACGGTGCTGCTGGTTTGCCGCATCCAACGCATCTTCCACCTACGGCGCACCTGTACGGCGATGGTGATGAGTATCTGCTCGACGATGGACTCCGGACGCGCGATGGTCGTCGTGGACCGAAGCGACCTCGGACGATCCTCACCTCTGCACAGCGGCGTCAATTTAAAGCTTCGTTCGATGTGTCACCGAAACCTTGCCGCAAGGTAAGGGAAGCATTGGCCAAAGATACCGGTCTGTCGGTGCGAGTAGTTCAGGTGTGGTTCCAAAACCAGCGGGCGAAAATGAAAAAGATTTCGCGTAAATCCAAGACGAACGCTAGCGGGGCTGACGGTGAGAAGAACCATTCGGATAAGGAGGATAAGTCGATCAAGCTGGAATCGCCGAGCAGCGATCACAGCCACTATCTGGGTCTGGACAGTTCGTACAGCTCATCCAGTCAACCGTTGAATCCGAACCTCCCTTACTCGCCCGGTAAGTGTTGACCTTAGCGCGATCGTACCCTGTCGAAACGATCTTCTCTTTCTATTCACTAATAAAACATTTTATTCTATGTTCACATCTTGTTACAGATTTCCCCGACAATTCCGATGCCAGTCTTTGCAGTTCGGACATTTCGCTGGACGAAAGTTTCGACAATGTGGACGAGGCAACGTCCGATACAATGTCACTACAAAACCTCGATCTTCAGCCAAACCTTAGCAACAATGGTGGTGGGATTGGCACGTGTTCCGGTCCCCCCGGTGTACATAATGGCCCACAGCAATTAGTCAATCACAACAACAATACCATCGGTTCGATGATGTCGAACATGGCCGGCAGCATTACGCACATCGATAAGCTCTACCTGATGCAGAACTCCTACTTCAACTCGACGCAGATCGAACAATGACCTGGAAGCGGTGGACCAGCTGCACGTGAATTGAGCCCAATCGAATCTAGTCAATGAAATGCTGCGCTAAGAAAAAGAAAGCGCGGGAGCTATTATTTTACGCCAGGAACAAATGTCTATAGGGTCGGTTGGACGCTGTTACCTTAAAATAGGTTCTTAATTTATGAGATTGGTAGTTTTTAGTAATTTATTGTTGTTAAACAGTGCTTCAGTTTCCTTCCCCGGGATGCACAGTCTGCAGAGGAGCGAGATGGTTCATAATGTCACCCAGGCAATAGTCTGGTCTGTTCAGAGTGCAAGAGTTAGTTGCAAGAGCAATAGCGTTATGATGAAAAAAGTTCTGGCAAATTTTGTGAAATATGTAAAGAAAAAACAGACACAATATTCGAAAGCATACTATCGTTGGGTTTATTCATCTGCTGATGACGATTGTAGAATGAAGTGATTTCTTTTTTCAATTAATCTACGTTATACTCTATTGGATCTATTACAAATATGGAACGGATCCTGTTTTATGGAGTCTTATTCATAATTGTGGTAATGTATTTTGTTATAATCATATCAAGATTCGTAAGGCGAGTTTGTATTAGATGCTCCAATTATCATGCTTTAAATAGCCAATATGAATAAGAAGAGAAATGATTGATATGGCTTCAATTACAGGAATTCTAAAGTTCATGACAGTATACGAAACCAATTTAGATTGCACCTAGCCTTAACGAAAGAAATGTGCTTCCCATTTAGCTCTACAGCAGTTCTGTCTTAATTTGAATTACCTATTGACTGCCTATCTCAGACGTGATTTTACCAGCCGTGATTATTTTTATCATAAATAACCTTGCGCATGAAAAGAAATGATTTAAACTGACCGGACGCATGTTGCTGGCACGAATATATTGTAGATTTTGGATCAGTGAATCCAAATTTTGCCAACTATGGTTCTTCCTTACAATTGCCTGGAGGTAAGTTATTAAACCGAGATTACCAACTCGACCTCAACAATTATTTCCTCTCATTTGTCATCATTACCGTCGGCTTATCACCTCTTTACCATCCACCCAATAATACCATATGTAATGTTCATACATATACACGCATTCTTTACTTATCGTACGCTTGTTACAGCTTCTTTTCGTGCAGCATCCTGCAGCAGTTGTGTGTCCACTTCATCGCCTGGCAGTTGAACATATCTTACGACCGAACCACGGATGAAACAATTCTTTACCGACAGCATGTGCGGATACTTTTCCGGATCGGTCACGCTGATATCTGTGAGCTTTATATTCAGGTACTGATCCACCGAATGTAACGTTCCACATATGCTACAACGAAAAATATAACAAACATAATCATGTTATGGCAATCATTTCTTCCATTTGCTGGCAAACGATTAACCACGGCGCGGCAAATGCATCTGTCCGCTTACCTTAGATCATTCTTCAATTCGACTACAACGTCCTTCCCTACTAGGGATTTGAAAAAGGAATAGAAAAGCTGCAAGGTACAATGAAAACACAATTAGACTCTTATCTTTTAAACAAACTAGAACTGAAAATACCATTTTAGTTAAAGAAAAGCAATTCCACAAATCCAAACGCACTCTAATCAACGCTTTGTTTTGTACTTTTGCCGACACTTTGGCGCAAATGACAGTTCAACACAGCCGCCCAGGTCCAGCTATTTCGTAGCTCTTTGACAGTTCGAAATGAGAATATCTTTCTTATCGTTTCGAACTTATACATTGACTCCGCTGATGATAAACTTGCGTAATGTTATCTCATAGATATTGCCTCAAACAACCAACATTTAATTTAACGAACCGCCCAATATCAGAAAAGCGTACTTTTTTCGACGCGATTTATTATGAACGTTGAATAAAATTGACAGAAAAACGATAAGATCGGGGTTTCATCGTTCAGCTATGTCAATATCACGCTGATTCATTCTTCTCCGATTGCATTTTTCTATTTTGTCTGCTAATTAAAAATATCTTTCAAAGACAGCATGCCAATTCCCATGAAACGCCCATCGGGGTCCATTTCCTACGTGTATTTTTAAAAAGGAAGCATATAAATCCGGTATTTCCAAAACATTTTTTCAAGCGTAGTTTGAAGTTTAAGCTCCTTGCTTCGGATGCTAAATATAAACCGTTTCGAAAGGAGTGAAAGAGAAACTATACGGAAGCATATGGGGAATTCTGTTTCTTCTGCGAACCGGAATGTTGATAAACTTTCGACCGTTTGCTGCATATTTTTATTATTATTTATTTTAACTACCCTTAAAAACCATTCATTTCACCTTTTGTCGATCCAAAACGTCGCCAGTGACATTTTTGATGCGTCTATCGTGGAATGTCAAATTGTGCAAAACAGGTCCAGCCTGCCCACATACTGACCTTGCTTCTTCGCATCAGAAATTGACAAATAAAAAAGAAGTCAAGCAGCAAAAAACTCTGAAAAGCAATATGTCAAAGAATAGGATTTTGGTAAACAATCAAAGAAAATTTTAATTTTCTTACTATTTCCCGGCCTAGATGGAAGTGAAAATGCAACATCGGTCACGGGCACACATGTTCCAGATACAGGTAGGTACTGATGATGGCCCCATTTCCGCTAGCCACTCCCGAGACGGGTCGATGATGGGCTGAGTGGCTCGTAAATTGGGTCTGCAACTCTTCACCAAACTAACGCTATGGTTTTTTTTTTCTTTTCCCTACTGTGCATTCGTTTGTGCATTCTGCGTCTACCGCAACTATCGGTCAACGTGCATCGGCGGAAATGTGTTTTTCCATCGGAAATGTGCTCACTGCTATATGATACACCACACTCACTGCTGTCCTACGTCCTTCCCGCGTAGGTCAAAGCGCTGATCAAGACGCTGAAATGTCTGCAGTCAGACGATAAATACCAGGCACTGCTGTTTCTTATTTCGGCCATCAAGTTGTACGTCAAGTTCCTATACAACGATTGCCAGGAACGGCTCTGCAAGCCAGCAATACTCAAAGAGTTGAACAATATTGAAAATGTGATTGTGGTGAACCTGCTCAAATCGCGAAGCGCGCCTCCGTCAGGCTCATCCTTATCGGTAGCCACAGGCCACACGACCGTATCATCGTACGGCGATGACATTGTGGGCAAATCCTGCCTCGACATTGACACCAGCACAAGTGTACGCTGTACGGATGTATCGCTCGGTAGCGATGGTTTGTTGTTGATGCATCCACACCGAACCCATGGATCCTCGCTTGCACCCTGGGACCTTCGGGGGAAGCTTTTGCGTGGCAATCTCTTCGATGGACTGCCACTGACCGGCAGTGTGGAACTAGGTACGAATTACACCAGCAGAGGTGGCTCGTTGCTAAAAACGGGCCAACGGGTGGCTAGTGCGAATCGATGGTTGGGAAATGTACGAATGAATCGGGCGCTGGTTCGTATGATCGCAAATCACGATTTTAAACTGCTGTTCAACATGTTCGAACAAAGCATCTTTCCTGCGTGGAAAATATACAAAAATGAACGAATATTTGTTCGAAAACGGCCCGCCCTAACGACGGTAACGGTACGCACCTCGCTTCCCGCCATTTGCTACGGCAGCGGATCGTCACACTCGCCACCTGCAACGTACATCAAGAAGGAGGAATTCGATTTCGATCCTCCGTACTCGATTGCTGACGACCACTGTTTCGAGGAGATCAAGGACGAGGACGACGAGGACCTGTTGCTGATGAAGGAAGACGATTCGATTGACAACTCGAACGAAATCTTCTCGGAGGAGGAATCTTCGACGAACAACACCTCGCTAATGCTATCGTCCGACACCAACACGCTGGATACGAATGATTCGAGCATGGTTTCGCACGAGCGCAATAAGGAACAGGTGTACCAGTGCTTACTATGTGATAAAAGGTTCGGGTTTAGCTTTGATTGCTTACTGGGTTTATGAACGGAAAATAATCGTGTCCTGTCATTCACAGCTATAGGAAACGCAAATCTCTTGTCATCCACTTCAGTCACCATCCAGGATTTTGTCCCGATTGTGGCAAGCAGCGAGGAGTAACCTCCGAGGTGAGGGTTTTATAATTTTCCTTAACAGTTTCATTATAATTTGCGTCTGTACTACTTACAGGAAATCGTCGAGCACAATCGAATCTATCACAAAAATCGGCCTCACATATGCGAGCACTGCGGAGAAACCTTCACCCGGAATCAACAGTATCAGATACACGTCCAGGGACATTTTATAAGCAAAGATAGAGTAGCGGAGCAAAATTGTAAAAGTAAGTACGGGAGAATTCACATCTGTTGTGCCAGGCCAAGGTTAACAAACTTTTCTTTTTCGTTTCCTCGTTTCAGAAACTCACAAGTACAGCTGTAAAACATGCGGTATCGTTTTTAATAATCAGAAATATCTCGAAAAGCACATCCAGAAAACCAACCACCAGGCGGAAGGTTTGGTGTGCGACATTTGTAGTGCAATATTTTGTAACAGTATCAAACTCAGCCAGCATGTAAGCCGCACTCATCACAACGGTAAGTGTAACGGGGGTGTGGGTGTGTTTGTAACTATTGTGTTTGCACTACGGTCACATCTCCCAAACTCTGCTCCATTCGATTGCAGTGTTTACACAGAAAGCTACCTTAGAAAGGAGCATGCTGCTGCAGGAAACAAGCGTTACGGACAAAGCCTACACATGTGAACAGTGTGGTGCCTCATTTCTGTCCCAGCCCTCATTGCGGGAACACATCAAAACATCACATCCCGTTCCGGTAAGAATTGCAATTGCGTACCCTTAGCACATTACACGCAAAACCTCACATTCGACATTCACTTTTTTGACAGGATAACAAATTTGAGTGCAATATTTGCAACAAACTGTTCGCCGCCAAACGGTCCCTCAAACGCCATAAACTTTGCCATTCGGATGAGCGCGCCTTCCGTTGTACGGTGGAAAATTGCAAGGAATCGTACAAAAATCAATCGCACCTTGCTCGCCACATGAAGACCGCCCACCACATTGATCCACCCTCGAAACGGTTGCAAAAGGCCAAAGCGGCCGCCGCAGCTGCAGCAGCAGCAACCAGTACAGCGATCGTCTCATCAGCTGACCCAAGCTCGGCAAGCACGGATTTTATCGGTCACGGTGACGGTGCCACAATGGGTGGTGGATCGTGTGACTCTCTAAAAGGCATTGGCAGCACGTTGAAAAAATCGCTCGGAAGCAGTGAAAAATCGCTTGGCGACAGTAGTACTAACTTTAGCGACAATCTGTCATCGTTCAATTACGAGTTTTCCGACACGACTGCAGGAACTTCAACGCCAGCATTGACAGCGGCAGTAGGGACAAGTGGGGACGGTGGAACGGGTATGATGCTTACTGGCACCAGCACGTTAACAAGCAACCGTACATCCTCTTTAACCTGCGCCGTAACCGGACCTCATGCTGGTGGTGCATTTAACGATCCTGCCATCAGTTTCGGCACGAGTAAACAACAACAGCAGCAACAACAGCAACAGCAGCAACACCTCGGTACATGGCAGAATCTCGAGTTTGCAGCAGCGGCATCGCACCGTTCGACAACGGTTCCTGGCGGTGTGGGCAGCATGCAACAGTTACAGGATCCACTGGCAACGACAGGCGCTAGCTTCCTGGATGGTGGTGGACACCATCACATTCAAAATCATCAAAACATGCAGCACCAAGCGCACCTTCACGGGCAAGGATCGATCACGAATCAGATGATCAGCTCGGGCAGCAATTTTATGACCACAAGCAATTTACCTGGCAGCACAAGGAGATTCCCTGTAAGTGGTGGTAGCGTTGATAAACCTTACTCCCCATCATTTCACGATCTTTCAAACGGCTTAATTGAAATAATGTTCTTCCATAGCTTCCGGAGAGTAATTTCATGTGCGAACATTGCGATGAAACAAACTTCATCAACGCTCAGCAGTACCAGCTGCACGTGCAGGACCATTTTGCTGCCAAGGAGGGTAAAGATCATGCGAGCAAAAGTAAGATAGAAAACTTTAGCAGATCAACGAGCAGTGTGTAGAAAACGCATTTTGTTATTATTTTCAGAGCTGCTACGGTTAATTTGTAAAACATGCAATCTGGTATTTGCCACTGGAGCTCAGCTCGATCGGCACATTCAGAAAACGAATCATCACACGGAGAGCATAGCGTGTGAAATATGTAGTGCAATATTCAACTCCAACTTAAAGGTTTACCAGCACATGTTAAAATGTCACAAGAATGGTATGTTGGATCACGACTTTGAACATGGTGTTTCATCAACTAACCGATTGTTTTGCTGCTCCTTTTTATCCGCTACAGATATTTGGTTTGCTTGTGAACAATGCTCAAAGGTTTTCATATTGAAACAGGACTATGACAAGCATCAGCTAGTGCACCAGACGGTGACGGATCGGTCGATCATCTGTGAGCACTGCGCATCGTCCTTCCTTACCCAGGAAGCACTAAAGGAACATATCAAAATAGCTCACTCGATGGTAGGTTGTGCTGCTACCTCATTATGGCACCAATTGGTTACCGCAACAGGAACTTTGCTCATTGTGTTTTTGTTTTCCTTTTTCTCATTTATAAAATCGGTCTCCAGGACAAGAAATACAAATGTAACATTTGCAACAAACTGTTCGCTGCCCGTCGATCGCTTAAACGCCATAAACTGTGCCACGAAGAGGAGGCAGCATTCCGGTGTGTGGTCGACGGTTGCAAGGAAGCGTTCCGAACGGCGGCAAACCTGGCGAAGCACAAAAAGATGGCACATCCCGCGGTGCATTCAGTTGCGGTTTCTGTATCAGCCGGCAATTTAATGCCACACGACCCAATCGTGGGCAAGGTCGATGTTGGACTTGGCATGCCTTCCGGAGTAAAGATGGTGCCAGCCGGTGCGATGGTTTCGACTGGAGCGTCTAACGCTCCAGTTGGTGGTGTCACAATTAAGGGAATGGAGAAAACGTTGCACCATCAAGATGTACCGGGTGTAACAATGTCACCGGGAGGACAACAAAACATGATGGGCCAACTGGGTGCAAATCCAATGATGGCATTAAATTCAGGACCTGGGCTTAAGACGGACGGACGATCATCCGCTGGCGGTATGATGGTGGTGCCACCGTCTAGAACGAGTAGTGCAGGAAGTAGTGCCGGGATAAGTGGTATTAATAACGGTAGCAGTGGTGCTAATATACCCTACAACCCGTACGATGCAGGTGGAATGACCTACAACAGTGTGCTTGGTCCACCACCTGGTGTCGCTACTAGTGGACCTCACCATCCCCATCATCATCACCATCATCAGCTTCAGCAACAACAGCAGCAACAGCATCAGCAACAACAGACCCAGCATGTGCATCACCAACCACAGACTCATTCGCATTTGCATGCTCAGTCGCAGTTTGTTGGTATGGGTAATTACTCTACCCGTACGGGTGGAGGGAACGGTGCAGTCAGCAATCCGGAACAACAACAGTCCGTTTCTATGGCGTATCGCATGAGTGAATCAGCTGTCCCCGGAAACAGCGCAACGGCAACAAGCTCCGCTAACATTCCGTACGGCTACGGCCAGATGAATAATGCCTTCGATTGGCAAGGTATTGAAATGGGAGCAGGAGCCAATGCCGAACCAGGCCTAATTAGTGGATCTGCTGGACAACCGCAAGGTACGCCAACTAATAGTGGGAGTATGAAAAATGCTGCTAGCAATAAATATTACAACGCAATGCACGAGGCTGGAGCAGGTGCTGGAGGTGCGTCTACAGTTGGTGGTGGCAACACTGCGACGGGATTTCTTTCACCGCAGCAATTGCAACATCAGTCTCCTCATCACACGCAGCACTTGCACCATGCGCAACAAGCTCAGCTTCAGCAACAGCAACAGCAGCAGCAGCAGCAGCAGCAGCAACAACAGCAGCAGCAGCAGCAACAACAACAACAACAGCAACATCTTCCACATCACTCACATCATGCGCAAGTTGGTGGGCTGCAAAACAAGCCTGTGCAGGATCAGCATAACACTCATCAACAACAGCAGCAGCATCAGCAGCAACATATGATGAATATGAATAGTCAGGAGATGCTGGGATATCAGGTAATTTGTAGTGTCCCTTATGGAATTATGTACATTATTAAAACTAATTATGAAATCCTCCCGAAACGTATTTTCTAGGACATGTGGAATGCAAATATAATGAAAATGGACTTCCAAGATGAAGGAAACAATGCAAACACGGCAAGCAGTGGTGCTTACAGCAGTTTAGGAAACATTCTGAACAACTTAGAAATGATGGGTGGAAGCAACAGCAATTTCGAACAACAGCAAACCCAGCAGCAGCAACAGCAAACCTATGATATGATATCAACCCCACGTACAAGCTCAGACACTCACCCACAGTCGAGAGTGCAGACTGCACAGTCACCCGCATTAACGCCACAGCAAGTACAGCAACACCAACATCATCACCAGCAGCAACAGCAACAACAGTTGCATCAGCAACAGCAACAGCAGCAAGCACATGCGAAAGCAAGTCACTTCCACAAACAGCAACATCCATCGCACAGTCACGCTCAAATGCTACCGGCAGTTGTAGAACCGGGACAAATGGTGAACCAGCACCATCACCAGCACCAACAGCATCAACATCAGCAACAGCAACAATATTTTCAGGATCATCAAGTGGCGCATTCTCACCACGCCGGTACAATGGGCCATTCGATGGCAATTCATCATGGACATGGCCAGTTGCAGCATGGCCATGGGCATGCCGCACAGCAAACACCGAGTCCACATCATCCACACCATCAGCATCACTTACATCAACAGCAGCAGCTACAACAACAGTACAATGCCCATTTACCGCATCATCCGCAAATGGTGCAACATCATGCTCATGCACCGGGACCTCCAGGACAAGTGGCCAGCGGTAGTGGTGGTAATGGAACTGGTGGTCCCACTCATTTAACGCATCACAATCCATCGCATCCTGGTGTTGTCCCCGGACAGCAGCAACAACAACAACAACAGCAACAACAACCACAGCCTGGGATAAGCTTTAATCCCTCACAGAACACAGGTGAGCACCCCAATACCAATGCTAGTGCTCCCGCATTGCCCACGGATGTATCAAAAACACCGAACAATCTTCCCTTCGTCGACAGCTTCACCGAATCTATCGACTATCTACAGCAGTCTTTTCAATACGTGTAATAACGGTTCGTAATTGAGCCGCGTCCCTTTGTCCATATTTATTTACGTACGTACGTATGTTTGGTCATTATAGTCAAATTTTAAACTGCAAACATTCCTACTCTTGCATGATTCTTGTACCATGCGTGTGTGTTGTACCACATGTAACTTTGAAGCTTTATGTCCACACGCGATCGTCAACCTCCATGTGCGTGTACGATCGCGATCCTTGTCGATCTTATTATCGTCGCTGTTACCTGTAAGTGTAACTTCATCATACTCCCTTAATGCCGCATTAACGGGCCTGGTGCAATGAAACGGTCCTTATTTGGCAGGTTCGTATTGTTTTGTAAGTGGCGTTCATAATTTTCAAACAAACTGCAAACTTGTTTATATTAGTGCACTAAGAAAGCGTTAGCAGATTTTAATTGTATATTTTATTTGAAGAAGTTTTACTATGATCCCACAAACCCACACACACCCACAGGCAGCATACATCTGGTGGACGTGTAGGACACGATCGCATTAGTTATCATATTGGGGCAGAGGTCTATTTAGAAAAGGGTGTATAAAAGTCACCAGAAAAAGAAAGCATAAACCGAACGAAACGTTTCGAAAGGCTTAACCCCCGGTTTAACAAGAGCAAACTTTATACGCTGCTATAATACGTATATTGCAAAAAACCAAGCTGTACATGTATAAATAGCCGTACATTTTAATTAGTAATAAGCTGGAAAGTACATACAGAGAAAGGGCGAGAGGGGTTTAAAATCAAAAGGATAGTCACAATCTGCCCGATCCCCCATCGTTTTAGGCATGGAAGGAAGAGCATGAACAATATGATTGCGTGTAGCTGGAAATGTATGGCCGTATCAGGATTTAGCGTATAAGATGTTAATAGCAACCCTCAAACTTAAAGAGGATTTGTTCTGTGTAGTGGACATAACGTAACGGGCTGGATTAGTGAATAGTGCTTGAGAGCATCGAAAACAACAACAAAAAACTTTACATTTTAACTTAGTAATTACGTACGCGCGCGCGTGTACCGACCGTAGGGGTAATTCACGTTTGTTTTATGATTTTATCACACTAGCATATATTAGCTTATTCGCAATAGAATGCCGTCACATTGCTTTAGGGGTAAGGACACTGTACACAAATGCTAACCCCAGTAGTATGTTCGTTTATTGTTTTTACGTGAAATGTAAAGCTTAACTTTAAGTAAGTGGTGTTAATCGTTGTTGTAAATAATTTATCAAACGTTTAGTTTTTTATGTAAGTGTCTCAGTTTTTGTTTTTAATACCATTTACCTACTAGTAAAGCGTTTAAACATCTGTAAGTAATAGTGGGTCATTGGGAGTGTATGCTGTCGTTACGCTCTCTTATGCGCTTGTAAAAACTTGCTCTTCATTTGTAAAGTGGGCAGGATTCGTGCATTAGATTCTCCTTTTGTTCACATCACAAAGCAGTACGTTATTTGCTTATCAAGTAAAACAGTACCGAATGGTGGCAATACAGAACAAGCAAAAAAACACAAAAACAAACAATAAGCAAATTGATAGTAATGGAACTAATAGTGTTTTTAAGCATGTAAATTGTATATCCTGTAAAGCATCTTTAGGCAAGACACTCACCCTCAAACCGTACGTGGTGGTATAAAGACCATACAAACACTAGAAACATGGTTTTTCGTACGTCCTTCCGACACCCGCAATGATCTCTGCTGACAACAAACGTAGGCGTAAACCCTACAATTTGGTATCTTCTTACCAATAGAATGTTGTATGTTTAATAACAAAAATTTTATCAACACACAACAACACAAAATGATTGATGCTTTAAACGGGCTTTTTAGAAGGGGGTCTTCCGTTCAATAACAACTTGTAAAAAGTGAACGGAGTTGATGAAAATAGTGTACAAAAAGATGCAAACAACAGTTTAGAAACCAAAATAACTGAAGAAGATAGTAGCGGTTCACACAGAGTACACAAAACAAAGAACTACATCCCGTAGCAGAATATGTAACTATGATAGCTAGTGTTCGACAGACGGTTTGTCTAAAGATAGAAAAGAAAGCAAATAACCGAAGAAACATAAAAAAGAAAACACCACAAAACTTGTAAATTAAACCTGATTAAACAGCAGAGAACTATTGTAAAAAAAAAACAAGATACAGTAAACCAATAAGAGGAACTCTTTTCGTTTTAAACTCAAACTAAAGACGTACTAAACACAAGTAATATTTAAAATATGAAGCGAACGTGTACTAAATGCGCTCGCGAATATGAAAACTGGCACTGGCCCCCAGAAAGGACAGCGAAACGAACTCTCATACTCCAATACTCTTCTCATTCGTTCAGATTGCACCGGCAACTATTTTATCAAAAAAGATGAAAGCAAAGGGATGTAAACGGCCAATGTGCATGTGCATCTACTATCTCAGCTCATCAAAACATACAATAAATAGAAACGATATATTAACAAAACATTACGTAGACCCGCACACATAGGAGGGCAAATGAAAACAAATCCTTTGCTAAATTGCCTGGATGCCACCACCACAGAACCTGGACCCCGAAAGTGGACGGGGAAGCATTGGTAGAACGTACGTTCAAATTACACTCACACGCAAATACACTTATAGAGATATACAACACTTCGCTAAGGAGGCAGACGCATCACACGGAAGGAGTATATGAACGACACAAATTAATATAACTATTAATCTATCATATACACGATTATTATTGATTATTATTATCCTTATTATTGTAACATTACAACTATTATTGCAAATAAAAGCTAAACCAGAAACAATAATTGTGAAGAAAACAAAAAAATACAATGTGAAGAAGAATCCAAATGACGTGTTTGTACATTTTTTGCGTAGTTACGAACGAAATATAGTTTTTATTCAAACTATGGTCCAGCAATTGGTCAGACGGTATAAGTCTGCTGCAGAAGTCCTTTCAACCGTGCACGGTCGGGGGAGAATCGACATCACCTCATCATCCATTCAGCTGAAGTTGTATCTATCACGCGTTTGTGATGGTTAATTACTTTATGGGTTATTCGGTGTCATTCTAATGTCTGAACCATCCCGTAGGCGCATGGCGAACCTAGTCCGTCGCACGACAGTGTGTTCATCATACAGAGCTCGAGTCGGCCAGATTTCGAAAAATTCATTACGTTGCTCGGTCGTTTGTCGTCGATTGCTCAGTGTATTCGGTGGCCGACAAGTTCTAGCCAATGCCTCTGATCTGCCAAACACAGACCGAATGACGATGATATTCTAAGAAAGGCATGAATATAACCACAGATTGTTAGAAGAACCCGAAATTACAACTGTGCCAATTCCTTAACAACCTCTCTTCCTATGGCAACATTTTGGTTATTCATGTGATATTAGTACATGCCAAACGATGAAACTCGAAACCGTTATTCGATTTTTTTGTTTCAGTCATTCCAGCTTCCAAACATCCGGTTACAAGGGTTACACAGCATTAACAGCACCAGCTTGTCCGGGCACTGGGAAATGACTGTCGCTCGCTTTATTTAAATTCTTCCATCTACATGTGTCTCCCTAATACGCATTCGTGCCGCCCTCGGATCTTTATCGTGGTAGGATGTTCTATGTTGCAACTTATGCACTGTATTCTATCATTCGTGTCGGTTGTTCTTCAATGGGCGATTGCTAAAACGATACTTGCTGCACACTTACTGATGGCATCATGCGTGGTTCGAAAACCAGTGCTCTCGCTTTTTCTATTTGCTTTTGCTTTCATGATACGCCAAGATCTTTCGCCACCGTACTTGCATTTTTAGA
This sequence comes from Anopheles marshallii, assembly GCF_943734725.1. Taxonomy (NCBI): domain Eukaryota; kingdom Metazoa; phylum Arthropoda; class Insecta; order Diptera; family Culicidae; genus Anopheles; species Anopheles marshallii. The sequence continues at coordinate 46,310,530 of NC_071327.1, forward strand.
GGCCTCTCTATAACTGCCTCTTTTCTCCGTCACTCTCTCTCTCTTCTTAGAAGGGATTCGGTAAACAAAAATCGATTTAATGCTCCGGGAACTATACGGAACTCAGCACCATTTAGGCGGAGAAGGTGGACATAAAGCTGGTGACAATAGATTTCAGCTTAGCGTCAGCATCGTCCGAGATCTTGCCCTCCGAGGCGATCTGTTGCAGCAACGCCTTCTCGTTCGTCTTGACGTGGGCCAGGAATTCCTTCTCGAACTTGGTGATCTTGCCTGGGTCCATCTTGTCCAGGTAACCACGGACACCGCAGTAGATGACTGCTACCTGCTCTTCAATGGCCATTGGCACATACTGACCCTGTTTCAACAGCTCGGTCAGACGCACACCACGGTTCAAGAGTTGCTGAGTGGCAGCATCCAAATCCGAACCGAACTGGGCGAAGGCAGCTACCTCACGGTACTGGGCAAGTTCCAGCTTCATCGAACCGGCGACCTGTTTCATGGCCTTGGTCTGAGCAGCGGAACCGACACGCGATACGGACAAACCGACGTTAATGGCTGGTCGGATACCCTTGTAGAACAACTCAGTCTCCAAGAAGATCTGTCCGTCTGTGATCGAGATGACGTTGGTTGGAATGTAAGCGGACACATCACCGGCCTGTGTCTCAATGACGGGCAGGGCAGTGAGCGAACCGCCTCCAAGTGTCGGGCTCATCTTGGCCGCTCGCTCAAGCAGACGCGAATGCAGATAGAACACATCACCTGGGTAGGCCTCACGACCTGGGGGACGACGCAGCAGCAGCGACATCTGACGGTAGGCGACGGCCTGCTTCGACAAATCGTCGTAGATGATCAGGGCGTGCTTGCCGTTGTCACGGAAATATTCACCCATGGCGCAACCAGAGTACGGCGCCAAGTACTGCAGCGGAGCAGCATCCGAAGCAGTGGCGGATACGATGATGGTGTAGTTCATCGCACCAGCATCAGTCAGACGCTTCACGATCTGGGCGACGGTGGAACGCTTCTGACCGATGGCGACGTAGATACAGTACAGCTTCTTCGACTCATCTTGTCCGTCGTTGAATCGCTTCTGGTTGATGATGGTATCGATAGCCAGAGCGGTCTTGCTGCAAACGGTACACAGAACAACAAATACAACAATGTGAATGAAGCCACGCGCCCTATCTATCATCTTTAAGCCTTACCCGGTCTGACGATCGCCAATGATCAGCTCACGCTGACCGCGACCAATCGGGACAAGCGAATCTACGGCCTTAATACCGGTTTGCATAGGTTCGCGCACAGACACACGGGGGATGATACCCGGGGCCTTAATACCGACACGGAAGCGCTGCTTCGTCTTGATTTCACCCTTTCCATCGATGGCGTTACCGAGGGCATCAACGACACGGCCCAAGATTTCATCGCCGACTGGCACATCGACGATAGCACCGGTACGCTTGACAATATCGCCTTCCTTGATCAGCTTGTCGTTACCGAACACGACCACACCGACGTTATCCGGCTCCAAGTTAAGGGCCATACCCTATAACAAACAAAGCACCACCAGTTATTAACGTAACAAAATCGGACAGAATCAATATCGTTTAACAAACCCACCTTAAGACCAGAGGAGAATTCCACCATCTCATCGGCCTGGATATTCTTCAGACCGTACACACGGGCAATACCGTCACCGATGCTGAGCACACGGCCAGTTTCCTCCAGGTCAGCTTTCGGGGCCGATCCGAGGATGCGCTCCTCGAGAATGGAGGAGATCTCGGCGCCACGGTTGGCAGTGGAGACGTGGAAGTTGCGTGCGGCAACCGAAACAGCCGGAACGGCAATCTTGGCAACCTGAAAAGAAAATCACCGGCAAAACAACAAAAGACATTACATAACGTACAAACGAAAGAAAAGTTGTCATTTCGAGAGTTTGAGCTCTTTAAACAAAGTACATTAAGCAAGACGAAAAAATTACGACGAAGCATTAAATGCCATTCGATAACACAACCTCCAATTACTTTCCCATGCTTTTCCAAAGAGTTAGGTTTTTTCATGCGCTGTCAATTCACGTCCGCCATCATGAAATCCGCTTGCGGAAGATAACTCCACTACATTCACCATCCGCAGATTGAAAATTTCGTTCTTTTCCGTTCTGCATGACATTTTTGCCCAATTTCCCGTTCATGGCGACAATACAATCGACACTTTTCCAACTGTTCACTGCTTTTTTCTATTCACTCGTACAAAATTGCAACGAGGTTACATAACGTGGAGCCGTCACACTGGGGGACGATGAATACTTTGGCGACCGGCACTGTGAAAATCTTCACGGTTGCATAACCCATGCTGATGGTGGGTAGAATCAGTCTTACTTTGCACAAAAACTAGCTTTTTTCACTGTCACATGCACTTGCTTTCCGGCGAAAATTTTAGCTTTAACGATTATGTCACCAGTTTTCATCCGGCCGCCCGAATCGATAAGGCACCGTACACGCGAAACATGGAGGAAGTGTCGTCGCCGGGGTGCTGTGACGAAATTTTGGAAGTCAAATTTAGCTCACCTGGCTAGCGGTTCTGGGCAGGCTGCGAGCCACGGAGGCCGCCAGACGGGCAGAAATCATCGACATCGTTGTTGTTTGCGGCTGTTGCTGGATTTAGAGTACTGCTGAACTAACGCCTAAAGTTCCACGGTCGTCGTTGGGTAATGGGTTCCTACAACTTCTTCGCACGAACTGCGCGACTTCCTTCGTGAAAATGGAGGTCGATTTCTTTTTCTTTTTTCCGACAGATCGTTCTTTTCGGCGAAGATGATGGGACGTCGTTTAAATTTCCGGGTTAACTTCTTTGACGAATTTTGTCGCGTGTTGCTCTTCTGCGCGATTTCAGCTGATGTGGTCAACTATTTTGAAAACCATTGATCCAATTGCCAACGGTCTTTCGCTCCTCCTTTTCTATACGAAATAGATGCGAAATTAAGCTTGCATTCCATTGAAGGGCAAAATGGAAATGGGCTGAAGCTGGATAAGGAAAACCTTAACTTCATGCAAACGAATATCATCAGGCTACGCTCTTTTTTACAAAAGCATTGTACAACAATTGCCTTCGGAAAGTTATTTTAAAAATCAAACAAAATTTGGCTGTTTGTTTGGAAACAAACAGGAACATATTTTTATCGGAATCGCGATTGTTCGAAGTAGTGGGACCTCATCATCATCATTAAATGTCGGAAAAATTATACATCCGACATAGTGTCGGATTACTCCGACATGCCACAACACTGTTCTACTTCTGACAGTAGCACAGTTGATGATCCCCCTCATTGCGCGAGCGAAAAACGTAAATAAAAAAAAGTTTACACAAATATTGGATCGTAGAGAAGTTTGCAACCTCCAGGACGGTGACTTAAACGTATATTTACGAAAGTTTAAATCATCTTCAAGCACAATAATCGAAAAGCCACTGTGTTATGGAATGTGCGTACACGCGCGAGTTTTAGTAGGTGGCAATGGGTTAGGTACGACTGAATGGCAAGTTGAAAGAATGTATCTGTCAGAAATTCCTTAGTTCATCGCGAGGAATTTCCGAATTGCTATAGATGCAGCTCTCGGGAAACCACCTTTTATTTGGCTGTTCTGGTATTAGCCTAGTGTTCCCGTAAATGTTGAATTTCTGTGATGCATCGTATTACTGTTTCGGTAAGAATTGTAAACTGTGTATAGTCGCGGAAGCGGTGCATCAGTGCGGAAGTGCGTGTTGCTGATGCAGTGGAAAGTAAAAGCAACCATCGTACATAGCAATTATCAGCGGATAAGGAGACACATCGGCAATGCGTTTTGCTGTGTTCCAAGCAATAATATAATTTACGGAACTAATCAAGATGATTGCGTTAAGACGAGGAAGGGATTAGTGATGAGCGATAAACCGAAACAATAACAAACAACAACAAAACACCTGACACATCATCGCCACTGGTCGAAATGGTGTTTCTTGGTGTCGCCAATGAAGGGAGCTGGCTATGCAGATCTTTTAATAGAAATTTTTGTGTGTTTTTTCATGACTAGTCATGTGCGCTACTGGTTCGAGCGGACAAGTCTCACTATATTTATAACGAGGTGTATACTGTAATGCAGTGATGAGAAAAAGTGACACAAATATTGGCACGTCCTGGTTATGTAGAGCTTTGCTGGATTCCTCCTAAAACCATTGCAAGTAACTGTGGGTTTACAGATAAGTGCAGTGCAGATAAATATCATCTCCGCAAAGTAAAATGCCGATTGCTTTTTAACCAAAACAAAGCAACCCTCTTCCGGACGGATAGCTACCGAAGCATTTTGGGTGCTGCTGCTTTCCCGATGATACGTTACAAAAGTGCGGTCAAGTGCAAATGTGAAAAAGCTCCCACAGTTTGCTTCCGGTTCCGGCGCACAACCGGGTCAACGGTTCGCAGCAGGTGTAACGTGTAGAGTGCGGAGATAAAGCGTCATATCGAGAAAACGAAAAATCAATCGACGATAGTGAGGCCGTCGATTGGAATTACTTACGATCAAAAACGAACCAAAATTGTTTGTTAGGATGGCCTACGCATCGAACGAAACGCATGACGCGCTATGGAAGCAAATATTGGAAAACCACTGGAAGTATGTGGAGTCCGAGGAATCCATGCTAAAGATCGAACTACGGCGCGACCTAGAAGGTAAGAGATGACTCAATCGTTGTGTGCAGGCAGGAAATGGGGAAACCCGTTTTCGTAGCCGCCGTTGCCATAAGGGGATTTAAATTGTTGCCATCATAGAAGCACAGAGAAGCTTTCATTATATCACCTTCGCACAGGTGCGCGACAATGTGACTGATTATATAGAACACACCATCTAAACATCAGAATGGCTGTGCAAACGAAAATGAGTATAGAATTGCTGCAAACAACAATCATTCGTGCTTCATTTACAGTTTGAATCGAAGGGGTTCAAATTGCAACTATTACAAAACAGAATAGAATTCTACTTTCTTTAAAAAAAAAACTACCTCAACACTAGTAATTACATCTAGCGGGAGATCTGCCGTCTTCAAGAGACAAAGGCTACTCTGTTTATCGCTTGCTACCATGATGATAAACATGATGCTATGAATCACTTTATCAAGAGGCAGCGACTGCCTTGATTGAGTTCGCTATTTCTGTTATCAAACTTTCGCGTTCAGTTAGAAGATAAGAGTAGCGTTGATTCGTTGGTTTTGCTTTTGTGGTGGACGATGCTCTACACTTCCCTCTACAAACTAATCACCGACATAACGCGCGAACACTGTCCCTGACAATGTTCATTGACTGTGACGAAAGTAGTAATGTATTTGATGATTCATTCATCAATTGGATGTTGTTGACACATAGGGTCATCTTATTAAATGAACCGTGTGCCTAGTCTGGCTAGGGGTTTCTTTCCGGATTTTTCCGGAACAAGTTAAACATACAAAGCATAAACACAAATAATTACTGTATATTTTCCGTGATCTTTTGCAAGTACTTATAATAGCTGCTTCCGATTTTTCATCTTCTGCATCTTTTGTTTAAACCCGAATAAGGTCACCCATAATTTTCGTTTATATTTAGAGTCTGGGCATTGCCATGCAGCACTATAACGCAGCATCGATACAACATTTATGCATGCAAGGATCATGTTTGACCGTCATACTACGCTCCTTGTCGATTAGGTTTAAATGTTCGCTTTATTCAACTACACTTAACGACACCAATTAAATGATATTACATCACCGATTAGCCAAATGGTTTACATAACAGCTTTAACAAAATTTAAAGTTTAAACTGCGCCTAAATCATTGATGCTTTATTTGATAGTGTCGCCGATCCCACAAGACAGGACAGGACAGCAGCAGAAAAAATCTGTTACAATCAACTTAAATCAACAATCTATTTTTCTCATTTATCTATGTTGCAGATCTAATAGAAAAACGATTGGGAAAAGTGCCACCGAATGAAAAATTTTATCTCGACGACACAAAATATGCCTTTGATAGGTAGGTCCACTAGTAAAGCCAGTGTACTTTTCATCAAACACCGCATTTAATATTTAATCGTTTCCAATCGTTTGCATGCAGCTCGGTCGCACATCTGGATGATTTTTCGGCCTATAAAGCATCGATCGGATTTGAGGCAATCAGCCAATACGCGAACAATCTGTTCGTTAAGCCATGGCGAAAGGAATATAAAGTGATAAAGGTAATAATACGGTGTTACCTAGCCACATTGTGTGGACTCTCACAACTATCCCATGCATCCAGAAATAAATCCGACTTTGATCTTCTTTAACAGATGTACTCTGGATTCTACCAGCATGAAATAGCCGCCAACTTAGTGAATGCGGAAAAACTATTTCAAGCCATGGGTTATCAGCTGATGCCGAACAAAACGCTCATTTTAGACGGTCCGATCTGTCCGGATCAAGTAATGAACGTTGCGCGTGACGCTATTACAGCGTACGTAGAATGCCAGGTAAGAAATCTTTTTTTTTGTGGTGCATAATTGATGAAGAATTAACACAATCCCATCTTTGCGTGTTACAGATGATAAAACGAATTTATAGTGAGCTTACCTCGCTGCGGTTGTCGATAGATTGGATTGATATTTACAACTTCAGAAGCTACCACGCAGGTTAGTATTGAAACAGATGCAATCACAACGGATGTTGGTATCGGTGTTTAACTTTTATTATGGTATATTTCAGCTGATGTAATGCAAACAGTCAAACAAATGGCACTATCCATACAAGAAAAACATCACAAAAAGCAACAAGCTAAACTAAGAGGTATATTATTGAAAGCCGTAGTTAATTGAAAATAGTAGTTAATTCAAAGCCGTAGTCATTCACTTCCATAGAGTTAGTTGATGTAACATTATTACTTTGGTTAGCATATGGTATCATTAGTTTCGCATGCATTAAATTAAATTAATTAATTAAGGGGTTAGTACACCCCGGCGACATAAGAAAGGAGATTGTCTGGTTAAAAGAAACAGGCGTACCGTTTGTGTATTATGGTATTCACCAACATTGGAAACATGGTTTCGAGATATAGGCGATTGAAGTTAAGAATTTTAGATCGGCGCGCTTAGGCAGTACGTCACTTTTTGGAATTGAGTTTCTAATGAATTACGCATAAAGTTTATGATGAAAATTCTACTCGCTTAATTTTACAGGATTGCCAACATTTTCAGTTAGTCTGGCTGCTCACACGCTGTATATGTGTTTATCTATTATTGTAAAATTATTACAGTGTTTGTTAGCAGTCGTCAACCATTGTTTAGTTATACTTCATACACTAACGTTACTTTTAGTTGCTGAGCAATTGTTTTCACGTTTTTTTTTGCTTGCTGACTCTTACTTCAGTGACTTGTACGCACGAATGCCTTTCCCATCTAAGCGAGGCGAGGGCGATGAATTATCTGTACCTTCTGTATCTTTTACACTTTAAATAGCACATTCTTGTTACAAAGAGTAAGCATAAGCTTTGGCTTTGGCTGATTTACCCTTGGAATTTGCAACCAACTTTATCATTCCACAGCTAAGCTAACACTTGCATGATCTACTAATTTCAGTTATATCTTCTAAACTACTTTCTTCTTTGTATCCCACCAAATGCATAACAACAATAAAATCCACAGTGTGTCCTGTGTTTGTGTTTTTACGTCTGTATCCTATTAAACAAAACATTTGCCATGTTAGTTTCACTTCTGTCTTCACTTCACTCTAACGCCCACGAGAGTGTATGACGTATATGTTCTTCATTTTTTTTATCTCTCTTCTCTCCAGACACATACGGCAATAATAGTGCGTCCGCTTTAGCGCCTGCTAGTAGCTGCAATTCATGCAACCCGTATCAAATCCATGTGCAAAGCCAACAACCGCCCCCAATTCCACCACCGGTCGCCGCTTATTGTGGTGTTAGTGGTGGTGGTGGGAACGGTGTCGTTGTTGGCAGTAGTAGTCAGCTGTATAATAGCGCTATTGCTGCACCCTGTAGTATTCATAGCCAACAGCAGCAGGGACAGCCGCCGGCGCCGCCACCACCACCACCTCCCCAACAACAATTGCCATCAAACGCATACGGTGGTGTATATCATCCTCATCATCTTCCACCTTCGCATCATCACCATCATCATCACCTTCATCACAGTAGTTACCAGAACTTTCAACCGACGACGACTACATCTGCCACACAGCAACAGCAGCAGCAGCATCAGCAAATTGGTGCACCAGCCCTGGGAACGATGCCACATTCAAAATCACTCGACCACTATCAGGACGCTAATAGTGCGGCTGCAGCTGCTGCTGCTGCTGCATCAAACGCCAATATGTACGGCATGAATGTGTACATGCAGAGACACTCCATTGATCAACCCTATCACTACACGATCGCTACGCCGTACGGTGGTTCGCAAGCGGCCGTATCGTCGGCGGCTGCGATGCAGCCAACATACGAGGGTGGACCGATCGATGGAATTCTATCGTGTGGTGTCGGCGGCGGCGTAGGAAGTAGTGCTGGTGTAGGTGCCAGTGCTGGTGTAAGTTGCAGCAGTAACAATCATCCTTATAACAATGTTCCAGGCAGCGGTCGCTATCCACCGCTATCGTTGCAGTACGCCACCAACACCAGCTTCCCGATGGGAATACCGCCTGGACCGATGTTTATGAACGGTGGAAGCCAAATGAAGCATCATCAAAATGGAATGGTTGAAGGATGTGCATCATACCGGCATGCGGCTATGAATCTTGGCTATCCTTCCTACCGTGGTCCGAATGGTATGATGCCACCGTCCTACTATCAACCGGTGGATTCATCGATCTACGGTGGCACCTCGATGGCGGCAGCAGCTACTCAAACCGCAGCCTATGGAACGGCAGCACAGCCAGGAGCGTCTATTTTAAGCAGTAAGAAGAAAATGTATGAAGATTACGATATTGGGTCTGGGGTACGCCGGAGTAACGATACGTTACGATCCTCCGGCAGTGGGTGTGCCAAAAAGCTCGACCGGTACCACAAAAATTCCGAGCTACTGATCGATTATGAGAGTGATATGTTGCCTGAAGCTTTGGCCGAAAGAAATCTGAAAGAGCAGCAGCAGCATCATCACCACCATCATTATTTACATCACCAGACATCGCGAAACTCACGGCAATCGGATTTCGACAGCTACGAAGAAGAACAGTTGCAGCGGGAACAAGAGCAGAGCAGCAACGTAAGCCGGCGGATTTCCAGTAAAAATCAAGACGGAATCGGATGCTACGAAACGTGGAACTACGTCTATCAAAATCTGGAAAAGCAAGGCTACACGAAGGATCTGGGGGAACGAGGTGATTTTTTGGCCGATGAAATGGACGACGAAGATAACCGTGCGGGTGTGATGGAGGAAGAGGACATTCGACGAAGGCGTCGGAATGATATTATGGACGAGCAAGACGTGCATCACTCGACCAGGAGAGAATCAACCAATGCTTCCTCCAGCACGACTCTTCGGCGTAATCACAACGAGAAGCTAAAGGCCATGAAACCGAAAGCGGCCGATAAGGTAGATGGTATAAGCCGGCAATCTTCAGCTGCCATTATCTCGTCTAGGCATAATTCATCCGACGGGAGAAGACACGAACGTCATCCTTCCTCGGGCTCGGGTGTTACTGCAACCATGGTACAGAAAGTAACCAAAATGTCACTTTCCAATACCACAACTGATGATCTGTTGGGTCTTGAGCAGAACGGTGGTGGCGGTAAGAATGAACCCACGGTCAGCAGTCGAAGAAGCTCGGTGTCGAAGAAGCAAATCACACCTCAGGGCTCTGGATCGTCTTCGTCTACCGGTCCCATAATGCCTATGAAGGAAACGAAACACAGCAGTTCGACCACTGGAATTCTGGTCAATAATCACCACAGCAACCACAATGCGAATAGCGGAACCGGAAGCGTTTATCAAACCGGCAGTAATACGTCAACGACGCAGGTGAAGAAGAAGACGACCACCTTCGATACTGGTGCGGTAACGATAATAAACCCCAGCCCGACAGGTGGCAGTCCCGGAAACAGCGGCACACCAGCCGGTGCCGAATGGAATTGCAATTTCTGTACCTACCTGAACCCGGATGTCAAACGCATCTGTGATATGTGCTCCAAGAGCCGAGACTTTCGGCTCGATGGAACGACGACCACCAGCAATGGGACTACTGCAACATGTGTTTAATTCCTGCTTAGGTACGATGAAAGTTCTCAAAATTGGGATTCCCATCGCAAAGCGACCATTTATTGTTAGACGAAATTGTTTTAACTTTGCTTCACCGTTGTCCCCAATAGGTAATGGATAACGTTATAACTTTAACGCCCGGTTGCCATGTATTGTTATTCAGCTAATTCTTAGATTTGCTGATTACAATTCAGTATGAATTTGATAAATATTTGTTTCTATTCTTTTAACTTCAACAACCATCCATTTGTTTGTTATGATAGTTTCAATTATTCCAATAATTGTTATAAATCTGAAACACAAGATGGGTTTCATTGCACGATTTTTGTCCTACAAAAACTAAAGACAGATTTAATCGATTATCTTTGGAGATATTACGTCTTTGGTGAAAAAAACATAATTGGGCGAAAGTAAGCTTCAGTGCTTTTGCGCATCTGTTTCATGAACAGCAATTAGGGTAATGAGAATTTAAAAAAGGAACGTTTTGAATCGTAAGGAAACATCCAATTGGCAAACAATGCAACGAACGATTAAAACGCGCACGCGCGTAGGGCTTACGAAATATTCTCATTAATCACCGGAAAGGGGGTCATTTGCGTTTCCATACACTTATTGCTTTTGTGGAGTCACATCAATACACAAAGACAAAACGGGTCGTATGGTTAAGCCATCGTGTTTGCAACCGCGATGCGTGATGGTAAGAAAGACTAGAAGCTTTAAAATTCGGCAGCCTGTGGTTGGCTGAAACATGGATAAAACAGATGAATACGATCAAACGGTGGCCACGTGTCGTAAATGCCAAGGCGAGATTAGCACAGAGCTAAACTAAACTAAAAATTCTACTTGACTAACATAAAAAAAAAACGCTGATAGGATCGACAATCGCGCTTTTGCATGCAAGGGGTTTGCATATTGGCGCCTGCAAACGGCCGGTTTCTCGAGGAGTACTATAAATGCGAAGAGAACTTGGGAAGGGGAAACCGTGGCGTTAAACAAACGAAGAAACTACAATAGATGAATTGGCAGACAGTCAGAGATGGTAGAAAAAAGCAATTCAATTTATGTAGACGATGAATAAATGCAACTAATTGTTATTTAATTAATTTATCCTCCAATAATGAAGAATGTAATCAGCTGCCGTCGCCGGTTTTCGGATCGTTCGATTAGAAATACGCTGCAAAGATACTAGTCAAGGGGTGGAAATGAGGGAAGAAAAAAGCCCTCAAGCGATGAATACAAGCGTATAAAGGGATAGATTGTACATCAACAATGGATTGTTATATACTATTTAAAGGTTAAAGTATTTTTGTTTAGTTTAAACATCAATGTTACTTGAGACAAAATGCAAATTGGATTGATATTTACTAATTATAGGTAAAACCAAACGAGTAAAACAGAGTAAATAACCCTACCGAGAAACCAGACAGGGATTATCAAATTGAACTCAAGAGGTGCGGCAAATAGTACGTGAGAGATAGAGAGAAAGGAAAACGGAAGCAAACTACTTGCGAATAGGCATTTGCAGAGTATTCTCTATCTACATTTTATAGCAAAAATTTCTAAACGATCAAACAAATGGGATAAACTAAAGCAAAACCACACATAGAGGACAACCAAAAACCTAAAGCAACCAAATCACTAAAACAGAACTTATAAAACCACAAACAAACGCGTACGTATACGCGGATGGTCAGGCTACCGGTTAGAAACTAGGACTACTACTTCGAGTACGGGGAGATGAGGACGAAATGAGAATGAAACTGTTTCGCATATTATAGATTTTAATAAAACAAAATGATCCATTTCTTTGTTTGCTGTTGAGATATACACGTTTTGTGCTGTAATTTAAATCTTAAAATCGTTCTACAGAAGAGCGGTTTCCGAGGGATGTGAAAACAATGGCACACGCGATTTAAAATTACATCCCAATTTTATTTAGCAATTCATAATTAACTCCCCCGTGCATATTCTGTTATTGCCGGCTCCATCCATCCATTTACACACTACTGTATCTACACACTGTGGAAACTGTAACCGAAATTACGTAGACATTGAAACACAACAAGGGAACAAAGCCTGACACAAAACAAACAAAAGTGAAAAAAAATTAACGATTAGTGATGATCTTGCATTGCACGTGTCATTTAGCAAAAGAATGGTTTGAAAAATGGCCAAGTTACGTTGCGTTGTAGTGCCTGATGCGGCGCATACTATTGTCTGGAACATTTAATTTGAACATGATGTTTCACTGAACAAAACTATCAGTGAATATCAAACAGGTAATATTGATTTGCCTGAGAGATACAATATTGTAAAGCTGTCTTCAAGAGTGTTGCCTACCATTCGCACCTAAATTGACTAGGAAAATATCGCCGCTCCCTAATTGGTAGTAGTGTTCGAAAGGATTGTGTTTTATACAGACATTACACGCGTTGTGTTGTTCTTGTTTTAGACATGTACGTAGCCTGATTTGGTTGACTTATCTGATCTGATGACGGTTTTGTGGGATTCATTTGTGGAACACTTGCAACGCTTTGTGGAGTAAGCATTACAGAAGATTCTAAACAAATTCTGCGATAAAAATTCAGCATTACACTATATAAGCAAGATTGTGTTGGTGTATGTTTGTGGCTATTTGGCTATTCAAACGCCAGTAGTTGTAACTCTTGTAAGAGCTTTGCTCTATATTAACGCTAAAACAAACATATGCTCATAATGCACACAAAATCTACGTGTCTTACAGATTTAACGTGATTTTGCTTTACATCAGCTATAAAACCTAGCCTTAGGTAGCCACCGACTCGGTCCCGCACCCTGCACCATATTTGGACGGGGTTAATAAGAAAAACCAAAAGGTACACCTGTTTCCATTTTTCACTCCTCCTTTTCATCCTTTAATCGTTGCCTGCTGTTGGATTGTCGGATCTGTTGCTTAAGCTGAGCAGTTTTTAACTTGGACATGATCTGTGTCGACTGGTACAGCCAACTTCCCTGTGAATGGAAATTAACATTCTAGTTAGATAGTAGCCAGTTCCACTTCTACTGCGGTAACTTACCACCATGAGCATGCAGTTTAGAAGTATTGGCACGGAAAACACAACCGATATGAATAAACCCTTATCGTCGAAGTACTGTTGTTTGGAAAAAATCCTCCAATTGATTGCCGCGTACTCGTTAATGCTTTCGGAAAAGTACACCAATAGCACTGAGCACAGGGTAAATGAAAGGACAAGTGAAACACCGTACACAAGGTTAAAGAGCGATCGATAATAGGAGGTTGGAGAATGATTGGTGTAATTGGTTGTACTCAATAAATACTCACAGAGGACGAAAAATAGGAACACCTGAAAGTTTCCATAATTTCTGGTGAGCAGTGCGGTCGAAGTGATGCATACGTGAAATGCTATTAATCCTATCAACCATGGATCGTACCAATCGATCTGCAAAAAAGCGATGCAATCATTACAAACAAAATTAGTGTCAAAACAAACACAGCAAATGGGAACACTATGGCACGTATACTTACACTCGCTAGAAACGTTATAAAACCTTTTATTTCGTTAATTTCTATCCATGTTGGTTCCACCATTGCTATAAGGATGGATTGGCCGTTGCGAAAAGAACCAGTTTCTGCTACCCAAATGCTTAAAGCACAATTCCTTGTTTATCGATTCCTAACTGGCCCAGGAACTGTTGCTGATCTGCGGCCCGCGCTAGCGTGGCCACGTGTATAATTTTATGAAGAAACTTGATTTAACAATTGAAAAGAATAGCTATGCTCTTCGCAAAACCTTCTGGCAGTTCCTGAGTGCGTAAAGCGATGAAAAATGGGACGAAAAGCTGATGAATATTCTACGTGTTTACGTTTTCACTTCCCATTCTTTTCATTTTTCATTCGGCGCTGTGTTGTTTTATTTGTTGTTCCGATCAACTGTCAACTACACCAAACGGAATCAAACTTAGCAGTTTATATAACTGGTGTCGGGACTTGGAATTACGAAAGTATTCAAAGATTAACTGATCAAGGATGATGAATATTCTACCGTGAAACGAAATTAAACCGTAGAGATTCCCAACGGTGAAAGCATCTCTTCATGCTTATTACCTTCTCAAATTACACAAATTTATCATAGCGCATGTGGCGTCACCTATTGCTGGGTAATCGAAGAACGCTCAAGATAATTCGAGACGAGTGTGCCTGTTGACGTTCGAATCACATGGCTGCCAACCGTAATCAAGCTGTCAACATGCCATGTTTCTTTCTTTTCGCTAAAGTGCGTTCTCGAAGACGTGTTGCGACTACGGATTTAGTCTGCAAATAAAGGTGTTTGTCGTGTTCGATTAATCGCCGAATGCATCTAAAAATGACCCAAAACAGCCCAGTTGACTGAGCACAGCTAGAAACAGTGAAATTGTGTGGTGGTTCAGTCAAAATAATTGCATAGCTGGAGGACGATTGATGACGGAACGAGTAGTGAGGTTATGGCTTCAATATGTATTCCAGCAGTGTAGCGGTATCGTATCGGCCAGCCAGCAACCTCCAAGCGGGTGTTCCATCATCATTGTCACACGGTCTATGCGCTTGGCTGAATTGCGGTCAACGATGCTATTGGATGACCGTGGGCAAGCTTGTAATCGTTTATGTTGTATTGTCGTTTTAGAACAATCCCAAGATGAGTACTGCAACCATTCGTACCCGTCGCTACATGAGCAACCGGCTGCTGTGCCGCAAGCAAATGATTTGCGATGTCCTGCACCCTGGACTGGCCTCCGTCTCAAAGAAGGAGATCCGCGAGAAGCTGGCCGTCATGTACAAAACCACTCCCGACGTGGTGTTCGTGTTCGGTTTCCGCACCAACTTCGGAGGCGGCAAGTCAACCGGTTTCGGGCTGATCTACGATACCCTTGACCACGCTAAGAAGTTCGAACCCAAGCACCGTCTCGGCCGCCACGGACTGTACGAGAAGAAGAAGATGACTCGCAAGCAGCGCAAGGAACGCAAGAACCGTATGAAGAAGGTGCGCGGCACGAAGAAGGCCAAGGTTGGACAGGCCGTGAAGAAGTAAAACTCCGGATAGTGTGTTGGTGCTACCTGCCACTACTGTCGCAGTGGTGGTTTGTTAGTGTCTTCTTCGCTCCGTGTTTTAAGTTTATATGTTTTCTCTTGTGCGGATTAAACGGAAACATTCCGCCAAAGGAATGAGAATATAAGCAACAATACCATGTAAGGAGAACCCGTACCATTTGTGCCTTGTGTAGTTTTTGTTCAGTGCGACCAAACGGGCGCTTTTATTTTGCTATCTTAGTTTTTTTCTTCATACATTTTGTAACTTTCTTTGTGCCGCGAGATTTCTTACGCTCCGGTTCGGTTTTACGCTTTTCTATCAGCTCGTTCAGCTTCTCGGGAGCAATGAATTTCCGCTTCTTAAACTTTTTATCTGCTGCGGCCGCTTGGAATCGGGAATCATTCACCACGGACGGGCTACTCATTGTCTGTTTGTCTCGCTGGCGCCGTTCTTCATTCTCCTGCCGCAAACGCTCTCTTCGCGCCTGCTCTCGTACTTTCATTTCTTCCTTCCACTTTGCCTCCATTTCATCCGGATCGTGACCTTCCTGTATCCAACGCAGGCGGCGATATTTATGTTGCCGTTCGTCGAAATCCTTGTTGTCCAGGTTCATCTCAGCTTCGGCACGGGCTACCTTCACTTGCATGAATATACGCTGCACAAGGCGATCTGGGCATAGAAAATAGGGAAATCGTTTAATTCTTCACACACACTGCTGCCCTTTTGCCATTCCTTATTAACTTACCATCTACCGAATATTCGGTCAATTTTGTATTGATGAGACCCTCGATTTCTCCGAGAGCCTCTAAATCCCTGGGGAAACGTAAAATCGTTATCGCCATCCCAGACCGGCCGGCGCGCGCTGTACGACCAACCCGGTGAATGTATTCGATCGGTTTCTTCGGTAGCCGATGGTTCATTACCAGTTGTACGTCGTGTATATCTAGCCCACGACTGGCCACATCGGTTGCGATCATTATTCGCACGTGTTTGGATTTGAACTTATTAAGTGCCGTCACGCGTTGCTTTTGTCGTAAAAATCCGTGCAAACATACGTTGTCAAACCCGAACGAGTTCAACGCCATGGACAGAATTTGACAATCTTTTTTAGAATTGGTAAAGATCATAATGCTCACATCTTCGTTTTCCTCCTTGTATTTGCGCAATGCTTCCACCAGCACGGTATCACGATCATAGTCGGCACACAGTAGGTAACGCTGGTCAAGCGTTTCCACCGTCGCCACCTGCGATTGTTCAGACCATTCAAACACATCGTCCGGAATTGGAAACACTATCGAAGTCTTTAGGAAATCCTTCAGTGTGGCTGAAAAGAACAAATTTTGTCGTTTGGCCGGAAGGAAACGGTTGATCACCTTTAAGTCGTCGTCGAAACTTCCACTCAACATTCGGTCTGCTTCATCGACCACCAGAAATTGCAGTGCCGCGAACGAATACGTATTGCATCCGGTCAGATGGTCGGCCAATCTTCCCGGCATGGCTACGACAATGTGTGGACGTTTCTGTAGTTGTTGGCTTTCGAGTAAATGATCGGTTCCACCAGTTACGACACAAACACGTGCGTTCATTGGTTGACCTGCGACAATGAACTGTTCCGCTATCTGGTGAGCCAGTTCATGCGTTGGGGTAAGCACAAGCGCAAAGTTTGCCGTCGGCTCTTCGCTGAGCTTCTGGAGTATTGGCAGTGCAAAAGCAAACGTTTTCCCCGAACCAGTTTTTGCCGCACCAATACAATCCTGTCCCTGCAGAATGCGAGGGATGCATTCAACCTGGATCGGTGTCGGTCGACGTAAACCTGAAAAAGGTGGTTGGAGGCTCTCAATTGGCCAAGACTTTTGCACAATCTTTATGCGTACATACCAAGCTTTTCTGTTTGCCGTGTTATCCAGTAAGTTAAACCGAGGTCAGAAAATTTCTTATCTGTCCACAAACTCATGTTTCTGTGATGGTATTAGACCGGTAACCATGAAATTTTTAGTTTTTACTGTCTAAGCTTTAAGAAAATAACACGCGTGCTGGTACAAAACATTGTAGAAATGTCACACAGAACACCAGCCGGAACTGTCACCATTCAAAACATAATGCTTCGACTACACTGAAACGCTTTGTTCAGTTTTACATTTTAAACTATGTTACCCACCTTTTGTTCGTGTTAGCAAAGGAATATTCGAGCGTAGAAATTTTTCCAAAAATCATACTCAATCAATATGTAGAGAGTTGTATTCTATGTTACCTTTGATTTCGCTAGGGAAAGCCAATTCACAAGCGTTCTGGTTGCGTACACGCAGCTTCAGTTTTCAGAACTTTCTACCATTTGTCAAATGAGTTTGTGTGTGTGTGTGTGCAGAACGTAAACTGATAAGGATTGGAACGAAAGGCACGCAGTGTGATAAAACAAAGAACTAGCAAATTGATTTCAGCAGAAAACGAGCATTGTGATTTGAAATCTAATCAAATTTTACATTCCAATAAACGAAATGTCCTCAAAGGTTAAGGTAAATCGCAATGTTACTCGTACCGTACAGCTGGACCTGGTGCTAACAAGTGAATCTTCCACAACAGATTGGCATCATCGGAGGATCTGGGTTGGACGACAGCCAGATTATTGAGAATCGCACCGAGCGCGTGGTAAACACACACTTTGGTATTCCTTCCGATGTCCTAATTGAAGGAAAGATTGCCGGTGTAGATTGCGTTCTGCTGGCGCGTCACGGTAGAAATCATTCGATTATGCCATCGAACGTCAACTATCGGGCCAACATTTGGGCACTGAAAACGCTTGGCTGCACGCATGTGATTGTATCGACAGCTACCGGTTCGTTGAAGGAAGAAATGCATCCCGGCGATATTGTGATTCCGGACAATTTTATCGACCGTACAACGAAACGTGTGCAAACGTTTTACGATGGCAACGAGTTGCTGTCGGGCGTCTGTCACATTCCGATGGAACCGGCATTCTGCAATCGTACGCGTGACGTTCTCATCGAAACGGCTCGAGGCATCGGGCTTGGAGTACACGAGAAGGGTACAGTCGTTACCATCGAGGGTCCCCGTTTTTCGAGTAAAGCGGAAAGCAATCTATTCCGCCAGTGGGGTGCCGATCTTGTAAACATGACACTGGTACCAGAAGTAGTACTGGCGAAGGAGGCTGGTCTCTGCTATGCCGCGATTGCAATGGCAACCGATTACGATTGCTGGAGAGAGACGGGTGAGGATGTGAATGTGGCAGATGTGTTGGCAACGTTCAAGAAGAACGTTACCAAGGTAACTGATCTGATTATCAACGCTATACCGAAGGTAGCCGCCCTAGATTGGTCGGATACGATTGAAGAGCTGGGGAAGACAGTAAATACCAGCATTATGCTTCCCCATTCAAACTAAATACTCAAAAAGTACACCACACCAAATATATGCACACAAAAGCGAACAATACTATCGCGGTCCGCTCAGTAGTCAGTCTATCCGGGAGATACTGATCGCCTAGCCGTCGGTGCGAAAAGATGGATGTAAATGGGGTAAATCAATCATATGCCTAGTCAATTGCAATCCTTTCTGCCATAAGTGGACCGCTGCAAAGGGAGGGCCCTCATTCCCAACCTTTGTTTACTTTCAAAAGCAATACAATCCCATTTTCAGCACAAATAATGATGAATATCTTTCCACACCGACAAATGGGAGTCGTTTGTCACTGTGTAATTTTTCGAATAATAAACCATTTGTAAAGGCATTAACTTTTATTTACTGTGTTATACTTTCTCACTAGGATTCTAGAATGTTAACAGATATCCAGTTCTAACTTGATCAATTTTTTCTGTGGCAAATTGACCGGTTTCAGCACATTGGTCACTAAACCTGTCGCCACGGTTTTACCATTCTCTCGTATGGTAAACGATTGTCCGCAGGACATGACCATTTTCCTTAGCAACGTCAACTTAATTGCACCATGATCACCCGGCATAAGCATATCCAGCCCGACCAAATCCACCCGGCACGGTACGTTCCAAGTTTTGCTGAACAGCTGCTGAATGTACTTCGAAGTTAATGGTTTCGCACGGCCTCCTTCGTTTTTCGCCAACAAATACATAGATGCCTCGAAATGGTTCGAAACACGTTCGCTTCCTGCCGCACAAAGCAGCATGCCGCGTTGTACGGAACTCAGTTTAACGTTCCGCAACAGCGTGCCAATGTTATCACCAGCATTGGCTTCAGTAACGTCCTTCTTGAATACCTGCATACCACCGATGGTGGTGCGTATTTCTTCGTCGAATCCTAACAACTCAGCTTCATCATTTTTCCGCATTACGCCACGTGCTAGTGTACCGACAACAACCGTACCACGGCCGGGTACGGTAAATGCATTATCGATGGGTAATAAAAATGGAGAAGTTAAGTCCCTCGTTGGCGTGGGAATGTACGAATCTATTGCATCCAAGAGCTTGCGAATTGAAGGTTCACCTAGCTCCTTTTGGTCGCCTTGGAGAGCTAGCAGTGCCGAACCCACTATAACGGGGCTCTCAACACCATCGAATCCAAAATCGCTCAACAGTTCGCGTAGCTCGATTTCCACCAATTCGAGCACTTCGTTATCAACTTGATCAGCTTTGTTGATGAACACGACAATTTTACTAACGCCAACTTGCCGGGCTAATAATAGATGTTCCCGTGTTTGCGGCATCTGACCATCGGTTGCTGCCACCACCAATATCGCACCGTCCATTTGTGATGCTCCGGAGATCATGTTTTTCACGTAATCCGCATGTCCAGGACAATCCGTGTGGGCATAATGTCGTTTGTTTGTCTTGTAACCGATATGTGCTGCGTTAATTGTTATTCCTGAAACAAGTCCACGAAGAACCTGAGCTCACACTTGCTGTTCAAGTTAACTTTTCGAGACTTCTTACTAACCTCTAGCTTTCTCCTCCGGCGCACGGTCGATCTGATCATAGGAAACAAAATTAGTTTGCCCATCTTTCGACAGCACTTTAGTGATTGCGGCCGTGAGTGTCGTTTTGCCATGATCCACATGCCCGATGGTTCCCACATTGCAGTGTTCTTCCTTTGGTGAATCTTTACCGGCTGTGGAGCTTAATCCTCGTTGGATCCACGAACTATGTCTGCTGACCCCATACGGTTGTGATGCAATGCTATGCAAACCGGTGCTTATCGAATATTGTACATATTTCTTTGCTAACTGGGATATTCTATGGTTCCACAAGAACTTTCCCACTGCAAACGACATTCTGTTCTACGACAGTGAGACAGGACTAGAACCAGTACAGTGCTTAAATTCGTCCGACATTTCGTTTGTTTTGTCGGGATCTTTAGATCGAATCTGCAGAGCGGATCCAACAACAGCACAGTTTATTTTATTAGACAAAAGAAAAGACATTTTGACAGTTGCCAACGGCATCTAAAACCGCACAAAAGCTGTCTAAGCCAGTTGCGTGCTTGATTTCCAATGGCAAACTACAAAATTAATTGTGTAAAGCACAACATTTATCCTAAATTAATGTTTAGAGTTACAGAACATTTTGTGCTTGCAGGTGTATTGGGATGTCTACTGTCAATAATTCCGGAATGACAGTTCATGAAAGATTGGCTG
The DNA here is from genome assembly GCF_943734725.1 of Anopheles marshallii. Classification (NCBI taxonomy): domain Eukaryota; kingdom Metazoa; phylum Arthropoda; class Insecta; order Diptera; family Culicidae; genus Anopheles; species Anopheles marshallii. The sequence continues at coordinate 46,331,456 of NC_071327.1, forward strand.
CCAAGAGGGCCCTCTATGGTCACTTTGGTTCGTACCGTCAAAGTGGACGGAAGCAAGTTGGTGAGCTCTCTCCGGAACGCTTTTCCAGTTGGTAGAAACGCATCAGATATCAGAAAATACCTTGACAACTAAATCGACGCGGAGTGAGTACAACTAGTTTAAGCCAATGGTGATACATTATATATGAAATAGCGACTGAAGCCATCGATTTTTTACGGTGTGGTTATAAGAGTCGTTTGGTGATATCGTGAGTTAAGATGGCTGCCTGTAAAGCGACAGCTACTTTCTACGATTTAATGTCTGTGCAGTTCCTGGGGTGTGTAAAGTTATCTAGAAAGCGGGATTCGGTGAGAGTAAATGGTAACATTGAACAATAACTCCCAAAGGCTCACGAAAGAACGTGAATTTGGGGCTGAAAAAATTAAGCTGCCTTCTGTAAGCAGTGGGAGGTTGTGTGCGCGCGTGAGTGTGTGTGTTTTGCATAGAATAATTGCCGATTTTCTTGGATGAATCGAAATATACTACTTGCGCGTGAGTTGTTTGATATGTGTTTAATATCATGTGATGTACAAAGTGGGGTTATTAATATGTTCTAACGGTGAGATTTGGTTCAGAGGATAGGCAGGAAAAGAAACGATTGTATTCAGCGGCAGTGAAAAAAGACGCCATTTTGTAATGGCAATGGATTGTAAAGCAGTTTGCACTGTGTGTAAGATTCGTTAGTGTGTGTGAGTGTTTTTCTACTTGAAAAGATTTCGTAATGTGTGTGTGCGTGAAGTACGTAGAGTGCCGCAAGTTGGCAAGAGAAAAAATTTGGAAGAACATTCGAGTGTGATACACCGAAATTATGCCTTGAACGTTTAGCAGAAAAGAGCAATATTTTTACAGGTTTAGTGGGCTTTGTACACATGAGTGTTTTTTGTATTTCTGCTGTTTTCACTTCTGTCGAATCAACCGTACTGAACATGACAATGTTGCATTTGTCTTTTTAGGTATTTTTTCTCCGTCATTCTCCGAACACCAAACGCTTTCCAAACTTTCGTCTTCGTTACATACCGTGTGTTATCGTTCGTGCCGCATTATAAAACAATCATCAAACTGGCACAAGTAATCTTTGACACGACGGCTCATGAGTAGCATTCGGTCCAGCGAGAGAGATCGTATTACAGTGAAGATTCATAACATGAAACGTAGCGCATCGCGCGAATCTCCACCCAGATCAAAGCGACGCAGTAGTATTGGACGTTACGACGACAGCTCCGACGAAAGAGTAACCCCTGATAGAATGAGACGACGTGTGGCCCGTTCTCCTAGCCCGAGGGCACGCTATGCTTCTCCGCACCGAGACGAATACAGTTCATCGCGTAGCCGGGCCGATATTAGTGGCGGTGGCGTGGATAGATACACGTACAAAGTGCTTTGTGTGAGCGCCATTCATCCTAAAGCGTCGGAAGAGTTTATCAAGGAAACGCTGTACCGAGAGTACAAGAAGTTCGGCGATTTTAGCATTCGCATTTCGCACGATCTGGACGAGCGGTTGGCGTATGTATGCTTCCGTACGCCGGAGGACGCCCGTGAAGCGAAGCATGCAAAGTCGCGCATCATATTGCACGATAAGGTAGCGTTGGTCGAACCGGTGTATGAGTCTTCGAAGACGGAATCATACCGGCGACCACGCTCGGCTTCACCGTCCGAGTACGATCGTCACTACTATGCACGATCACCTGGCGTTCCTCCGCCGGATCGGCGACGCCCGCCCGAGCATCATCCTTACGATGGTTATGGTCCACCACCTGGTGGCCGGATGCATCATCCCGATTTCAGACCACCCATGCACCATGACTACTTGCCTCGTGGGCCTCCGATGCATCATCACGGTCCACCTCATATTCATCCCGGACCACCACACCATCATTACATGCCGCGTCCGTATATGCCCCGACCAAGAGCACCGTTTGAAAAGCCAGAGAACAAGAAAGACAAGTTCCCGAACTATCTACATCACATCCAGCCGGAGGATGATCCACTAGCTACGCGCACACTGTTTGCTGGTAATTTGGAAATTAACATTTCAGACGATGAACTGCGCCGTATCTTCGGTAAATATGGGTTGGTGGAAGATATTGACATAAAGCGTCCGGCACCCGGAACGGGTAATGCGTTTGCATTCGTTCGCTATCAAACGTTGGATATGGCACACCGCGCAAAGGTGGAACTATCGGGTCAGTACATCGGCAAATTCCAGTGTAAGATCGGATACGGTAAGGCGACGCCAACCACACGCATCTGGGTGGGAGGGCTCGGGGCCTGGACTTCGGTAACGCAGCTCGAACGCGAGTTCGACCGCTTTGGGGCAATTAAGAAGATTGAGTACGCAAAGGGTGACACCCAGGCGTATGTTTTGTATGATTCGATCGATGCGGCTACAGCGGCGGTTAAGGAAATGCGTGGTTTTGCATTAGGTGGCCCCGAGCGGCGTATTCGGATCGATTTTGCTGACAATGGGTCGGCACCACCGTTTCCGAAGCGTCCATTCGAAGAGGGCGGTGGTGAATACCGTCGTGTTCCGGAATACGAGTATCCGGACGGTGCTCCTCCATACGATGATGTTCCACCGGGCTACGGTGGAAGTGGGTATGGAGCGCGGTCTTTCCGTGGTCGCGGAAGCGGTGGCGGTAGCGGTGGTTACCGTGGTCGCGGTGGTAGCAGTGGTGGAAGCTTCCGTGGAGGCTTCCATCACGAAGGTCACCGTCCAGCAGGAAGTGCCGGTGGACCTCCGCATCATGGCCCGGGTGCTGGAGAGGAAGAATGGCGCCGCCCGGCTGGTGGTGGTGAAGCGGGGGAATATGAACGTCGACGCTCTGGATCACGCGAACCTGGCGGCATTGATCGGTCCCGTTCTCGATCACCACGCCGACGCAGTCCGGCCGATTCCGATTCAGACTCATCGTCACGCCGCAATGGTGTGTTGACAACCGCTAGGACACTTTCCGAGGTGGCACGAAAGTCTAGTACAGTTTGGCAGGGAGCTCTCATATTGAAGAGTTCACTTTTCCCAGCCAAGTTTCATCTCACCGACGGTGATGCCGACATTGTAGATGGTCTTATGAAGGACGAGGATGGTAAACATCATCTGCGCATTACACAGCGTCTGCGTCTCGATCAGCCGAAACTGGAAGATGTGCAGAAGCGAATTTCTACATCGTCCTCGCATGCCATTTTCCTCGGTCTGCCCGGTTCAAGTCCGACTGTGTCGTCTGATGATGCCAGCGTACAAACGCGCCCACTTCGCAATTTGGTAACATACCTTAAGCAAAAGGAAGCGGCCGGTGTCATTTCGCTGTTGAACAAGGAAACGGAAGCAACCGGTGTACTGTACACGTTCCCTCCGTGCGAATTCTCTACAGAACTTCTCAAACGCACCTGTCACACTTTGACGGAGGAAGGACTTAAGGAGGATCATCTAGTGATTGTAGTAGTGCGAGGCGGGACTGCCTAGGAGCGGGAGGAAAGCGTTGACGATGAAGAAACGGAACAGAAAAAGAAAAAACATAAAAAGTTCGCAAGTAAGAGCAGTAAAGTGGATAAATTATCCTCTACCGACTAACGCAAACGAAGAAACAACAGCAACTTTGTTCATTCGTTACTGACGGTACTCTGCTGGAGTATTTATACGTAGCTGAGTTGAGTAAGAAGCTTTTATTCTTCATCGTTGTTAAGTGCATCCGTGGGTAAGTGAATGAACTTTACGTTGGTGATCATGATATCATATTGATGGTGTTTATATTGATTTCTTTTTAGGTAAACACCCAACGGAGGAGCTTCACGGATTTTACTTGATAATTAACTACGTCATTTGCGCGTACCTATACAATTTGCTTTCTTTACGTCTGAAGAACACACACATATGTAGAAATTTAAATTTGCACTATGCTATTGATGCGAATAACAAAGACATTTAAAACGTGTATTATAAGCTACAGAAGCAAATTACCCAACCACCTGCATCGTAAGTACACACATCTCATCTCATGCTACTTCACCACCATAAAGGACAGGAAATTGATGATGGGCGAGATGATTATCCACATGACCCCCGGCAATCGAGTCCAGCATAAACATCATTTACGACCATAACAAATAGAATGAGCGAGTGTGTTTGCATTGGTTTACTCTGAAATCTCTAGTTCGTACATTGCATCAACCGGGTGACCAGTGGAATAGAAGTAGTTGTTGATGCTAAGGAACATTTAAAGCGCGTGCGAATATGAAAAAGTGCGCGCAAGCTTCTCAACATTCGACTTACGTGTACGTGTTTGCTTAAAACGTCTTATTTGTTGCACACTGGTGTAAGTTCGTGCGTGAATGTGTGCATGTGTATATGAGTGTTTACTTTAAGAAGTGTCGCGGGTGCGAGAGAATTCAGAGAAGCAAAAACGCAACTACTACTGACTGGTGACTAGTGACGCATCCTTTTTTTTTTTGGTAAATTTGATACTACAGTAATTTTTACTTTTGTCACAAAGTTTCACAAATGGTATTGGAAATTCTCAATTCTAACAATATACAGAGATTGAGATAGTTTTGATCAGTACCTTTCGTTGCAAGTGATCATGTGTCTGAAGATTACATGCCTGTGCAGCATGCAGATTTACAACTAATAACCTAAATTGATGAGGGCTTTCAAACCGATTGACAACATTTGAAGAAAATAAATCATTTTGTACATGGGAGATTCGTGTAGAATGTTGCCATTGATTTCTATACTTTTTTAAAAACAAACAGCTGTGGAAAATATTTGGTTATTAAGCAAACCGTTGTACGTAATATAATTTATGTTAATTTCACATCCAAATTTTGCTGAGAAAACTATGTTTTGGGACGGTTTATTACATTTCATGCTATTCAAAGTTCTTACCATTGCTTTCAGTTCTGCTTAGCAATTTTGATAATGTTTATCGGTCTTAAATTCCATATAGCTGCTTCTAGCATAATGCATCTGTTCAATTGCAATTTAAACATTAATCTATAACAATCCTTCCGTTGTTTTAACATCTTGATTATTCACAGTTGTGTTTTGCTCTAATCAGGTGAATAACTAGCTACCAAATGAATGTTTGGAAGTACATTACTTTTATCTTAAAGTAGCGTCTTTCTAAGTAAAGCGCAGCAAAGGGGAAGAAAAATTAGTTCGAGTAAATGTTGCAACGTTAGCGTTTATTTATGGATATCATCAAAATTTGCCAGATTTTGATGTTATTCGTTTGACTGACTCCAGAAGGATAAAGCATATTATGAGTATATAGTAACAAACCTAAAGCTACATATGCACGTAACGTGAAAATTCTTTACAATACACAGTCGTAAACATAATCAATGAAAAATCAATAAACTTGACAAAAAGGAATAAGCAAAATGAGGTGGTGCAGTGACCTATAAGATTATACATAGATTGAAACAACGTGCTACACAAAAGGCAGAGATCTACAATTCGTTTGATTGGGTGGTGTTGTGTGTAATTGCATGCCAAGAGAGCGATACATATAGAAATAATAAATAAACATACAATTTAACAAATGGTGCGTGCGTTATGCTGGATGGCAGAGAGAGACACAAACTTTTGGCAGCGTTCGATTTGATGTAGATGTGATTTTTACAGTAGTGTTGTTTGTGATTGAAGTAAGTGCAGTTTTAGTCCTATAAATAGAGTGAAACGATCCCCATTATCATCAGAAGAAGAAAGGGTTTTTTTCCAGTAACTGTTGCATCGGCATCATCCGTGTATGTCGATGGGGTTATTGAAGTAATTTGCTCAGATGTATTTTTTCCCTTTACCTACGGATAGTTTTAGTGTGATCGATCGATATAGCGTAGAATTTTAAATCAAAATAGCAATCCGAAAAAAATGTTCTTCGCGTTGATGTGCTTTGAAGTGTGTCGAAGATTCAATGCCATAGTTTTCTCGTAATTAATTTAACCAACAGTTCAGTTCAACTAGTTAAATTTCAAGTGAAGTTCAGTTCGGCCGGTTGGAACCAATGATATGTGCAGTTTACTCTCCAGTGTGTTTAGTTTCGTTTGATATGCTTTCGATTAATGTCCTTTCTTAGCCATGATTGATTCGCATTAATGGATCCTAAAGCGTATCCTCTCTGTGTCCGGCTTTGTGGTACCAATGGCGGCTTGTTGATCAGCCAGTGATGATTTTTTTTTTCGTACGAAAGTAGTTACCATTGTGACATTGTTTTTAGTTCGGTTCCGTTTGGGATTTGGTGTGCAAAAGTATCCGAAAGCATATATAAGAGCTTATTGTGCTATTGTGTTCCGTGAGTGTGGTTTTCCGAACATTTAAGCCATGGTGATCATCTACCTTGTGAAATTGTTTGATTGAGATAAGTTTTAGTCAATGCTTCCCAAAAGAAACCATTTTTAATAGTGTCTATTTAATTGTTCGACGTATCTTTGTTATCATGTTCCTTGAAATGCGTGTCCTTATTTTTATTCTGTCAATCCACTACAGTGAATTATTTCTTGATTGATTAAATAGCTTGGTTGAAAGCATACCATTTGAGTAATGATTTTCTGAAGCATTTTTTGTAAATCTTGCAGTAGTGTACATTTTGAGCGTTTCCAACACTTTGAAATATTTTAACGAAGATCATTCGAATTACTTCATGCAACTCCACATTGCATTATGTGTGAGAGATAGACTCGATGTGCAGTGATTTATTTGTAGAAGACTCATGTTATCCTGTGGTTGTGGTGCAGTACGTCCTTTGGGATGTACAGTTTATACTGTGTTTAGTTAATGGTGCGGCGTTGTTCAATTATCAAGAATGAAGCTAAGGTGAGGTGCGTATTTGTGTTGTGGTGCAACCGAAAGAAACATTTCGTTAATCAGCTGAAGCAATGCATCTTTATATATTGCCCCCGTTTTCGTGCCATGTGCCATGTTGATATTCTTGTGTTTGTTATGTGTTTTTCTGGCGTATGAAAAGTAACGTAGTTTCCCACGGGAGTGTGCGTGGAGCATGTGTGTGAAAGCATTTCTTTTAACGGGAAAATGGGCTTTTTCCAATGGCCAATATTCTAATGGAAGAAGGAATGACGACATGATTTCACTCCGTTATGTTTTTTTGTGACTTCAAGCAATGTCGTTTCATAAAATGTGTGTTCGTTGTGAGATACCATTATGTTTTGTCGCATTGGTTCCCGTCTGGCTGCGCCTGCCTTATATTCCACGCACGACGTCTCTAGCAGAATGTAGCGTTTGTTGTAAAAATTTCAATTTAAATTGGTTTTACAAACGTTACCTTTTGCTCTAGGTCGTACTATCACAATATTTAAACTACCCGAACTCATCGGCAAATCCAAGAGCATGTTTTTTTTGTGGTGAATGCGAGCTCTAGAAGCGAGTGTGTTTTACTTGATCTTTTGAGGCTCGATCGCCTCGTGAGCGGAGTGCGTTTTTTCCCCATCACACGTGTTTAAGAAGTGTTTGTTGCTGTATCAGTTGTTGTGTCAAGAAGGTTCAAGATTTAGTTGCAAAATAATGTGTGGTGTAAAGTTGATAGCTTAACAATGTTGATCTCTTTTTAAAGCAAATGTTGGTGTCCATCTAACATCTATATAGCAGAGCAGTGCTCTGATTCTCAGCTATTCAACCATGTGCAACATTCAAATCCTACCTGAAAACTGTGTGTGTATCGACATGTGGAATACGTTTAAATCCTGTGAAAGCAAGCACCATGCCGTATCGTGCTTTTTACATGTACAGTAACGCGTGATTGTTATGACAGTGTGTTTTTTGGGGATGAAAGTGTTATGAAAGTTAAAACTAAGATAATTCTCAATCGAGTTTATAAATTTGGTGTTGTTTCGTAATTTAGTATTATCGATAAACGTTTTCAGATTATCGGAGTCCCTTTCGAGCACCAAGCGAAAATCAATTTAATCAAAAAGAAAAATAATGCTATATAATCAGTTGTAGCTGTTTTGTGCTACACTGTAGGTCGCAAAGTCAGAGTATATTAAACGTTCTCTAAAACAGAAAAAATTCCGAATAACAATCGAACTTATTTAAGAATGTACGAATGACCATTGTTACATATCAGATGATAGTGGATGAAAAAATACCTCAGCTACCACCAAAAGTTTGCGCCAAGAAGTTGGGCTAGGCCAGGGGTCTCCAAACTACGGCCCTCGAGAGTCTGGAGTCCAGTGTGTCCCACAACGCTATTGCTGTTGTTACCATTTTTAGAAATTGTCTATTAAAAAAAGTTGTAATTTTTTTTATTTTTCAAACATTAACTATTGCTGTAGTCAGTTATATTAACTACTAGAAATTGTGAAAAAAAAATCATCTCGAGCGCTTCATTGAAGTTTGGAGACCACTGGACTAGGAAAAGGCGTAGGTGAAAATTTTGCATACCAAATCCTGATACACCCTGATTACAAAGACATCATTGGTTCACGACTCTGCTACATAACGAATGCTTACCCAAGTATCGAACAGGAGGCGGAAAACCTCGGGTTGGAGTTAGCTAAATAAGGTTAACCAAATACGAGACCTTTTAGGTCATTCTTGATACGAAACTTTCTTTTACTGTCTACTACGATAACATTTCATGTAGAGTGAACAGGACCCTAGCACTCGTTTCCAAAATATATAGAGGATTTGAAGCCCCATTGTGTAAGAAAGCTTTATTTTGTAATCTGGTTGGTCAACTATGGAAAGGTGGTGTTATTTATCTTCTTTGTCTGCACAACAACCTCAAGAGATCTAGGCCTGCCATTTATGGCTTTCTGTGACTTTATTTACCCGTTGCTGGATAGTCAGTCCTGCGTACGGGGGATTGGTCCGGATGGTAATTTGATCCGGTCCGTTTGTGTGAAGACCGGCGCCGCTACCATCATGCAACCAGGTCAGGGTAGTGTTCTCTCTATATCTATTGGATCTACAGGTTTGAAATGCTCCAGATAAAATTTTGCAGGTTTTCCATTCGGCATCATCTGATAGAAACCACCTCCTCAGTTGTCGGTCACGTTATCTATTATCAGAGATGAAAATACTTGAAAGAAGACGTAACAATGCACTTGCATTCTCTATCGGTAATCTACTGCAAGACAATTTGGATGTGCCAACAAATTTAAAAAAAAATAAATTGCTTTGTCTTTCGTCTGCTTTCTATGTTTCTAGCAGATCGTCATAGGACTCGCATCACGACACCAACAACTTAGCTTTAAGAAAGTTATGTAGCCGGCACAGTACGATAAGCTCTCTTATATAAACACAAATACAAACTATTCATAAGGACACTAATTATAATCGAATTATAAAATATAATCAATGAACCTGGGTGCGTGGTGCGCTTGCCTCCCTTCGTAAGTTAAGATCTGTTAGCAGATCCAATGGTGGTGCCACCATCAATTTGGTTATTGCCTTATTAATCTACAGCCCGAGGTTTTCTGTCGCCGGTACAATCTTTAGTCAAATATCCGCTACGTGGGAGAGCCGTAAACCAATGATGTCTATGTCATCAGCGTATGCCAAGAACTGGATTGACTTGAAGAAGTTTCCACCTGCGAGTGGCCCTCTCTAGCGCTAGGTTGAAGAGTAGACAAGCTAGCCCATCTCCTTGGCACAGACCCTTGGTGGTAGCAAAAGGACATGCGAGCTTTCCATCCACCATCACCTGGCATGTGACGTCGATAATTGTCGTTCGTATTTGTCTGAAAAGTTTGGCCTGCATTCTAAAAAAGCTCGAGTTTGTAGTATGAGGGTGAATATCTTGAAGACGATATTCAATACTGTAATACCCCTGTAATTGCTGCATTCTAGCTTATCTTCCTTTTTGTATATGGGGTAGATGATGCCTAGATTCCAATCACTATCGCAAACGACGATACATGGTGCCAAAATGACGAAATTGATTGAAACGATGATGGTAGTGCTTGCAGCAATGTCGAACATTGGAATTTTGCCGGAAACCTAAGGTCACCAATATCGGTCATCGCATATTTATGGAAGTTACTGGATGATGCAGTAAGAAAACGGTTCATTTTTAACAAAGATGATCTAAACAAAGGCTGATTTCGCCTTTGCCCGTTCTACTAGCGAATGTCGATTTTCATTAATTTCAGAGAACTATGGGATCAGTCATTTTATTTAAAGCTAAAGCCAATATCTTATTTGGAATGGTCAACCGCGATCAGATGCTTGTACTTATGTTTTTTTTCATGACATTTTTGCTGTTATTTATCATTTAGATGTACGACACAGCCGTTCTTCTCATAAGTAAAAGAAATGTAAAATTTATTACTTATTATTGTTATTAGTTTAGCATTCTGAAATGTTATGCCTCGGTGGCAAAAACATGTTCAAAAAGTTCTTATGTGGCGTTATAACCTCAGAGAACTTTCATTTCTTGTTTTCCTTTCCTTCCGTTTGTCCGTAGCTGATCAGTCCCAGGGTGGATCGGTGAAAAAACGGTCCAACGGCCACAGCACTACTGAACCGGAGTGTTATTATTAAAAACCAAAGACATTTTTGGTAATATAAGTTTGAGAAGAATAATCTGTACATTATACATTATCTCTATACCAACGGGTCTGTAATTTTTGTATATATCTCAAAAGCGGCAGAAATAAAATTGTACTTCCAATTGGAAAAATGATGACATTTTGACTTAGTGAATTTTACACACTATGTTCGCAAGGTAAGAATGTTTCGATCAAGCATAATTTTCTTGTATGATTTTTCATAATCTCTGTATTAATATGTACAACGTATACGTTTATAGACATTTATGTTGTTTGCGCTAGTAGTTTTATAGCTATAAGTTTTACTAGTCAAAGCTAGTACAATTATCCAAATGAATCCATTTGCCCTTTCAAATCGTTCAAGTACAAAAATTCAAAAGACAAAGAAAAAAAAAAGACTTTGTGAAAAGACTTCACAAAGAGTTCAAATCGAACCAATTTGATCCCCGCTAGGTATGGCGAGAAAAAAAGTTTGTTTTTTTCGGACGAGACACTGTTCGAGTTGCATAATGTGCAAAATGACTGGGTGTAGACATCACTATGGAATAGCAATATGAAACAATAGAATCCAGTCTCCACGGATATGAGCACTACCATAACAGCCCATGCGGTAAATCAGTTCAAACCAGATGTGGTATCAACTTAACCAGATTAGAGTCCAGTCACTTTTTAGTTTGGTTCTTATTCTTCGTTGGTTCTTTGGTTCTTCGTTAAATACAAGGTCATCACATTGGGCCAGTTTATTACGGTATATTCGAATATATGAATTATCTAGCATAGTGTGCATTAATAACAATAGAGAGGAACAATTTAAATATCATATGCATTAAAAAAACGACAAACTACCAATTTTTCATACAAGGATCCTGCCACGTAGAGACAACATCAGCACTGCTTTGTGTTTTGTAGCCATTCCATACGTAGCCAAAATGATCATTTATGGCAATAGCTATCAAGGCTTTACTCAAACAGCTTAAGTTGCACCGAACCGAACAATTTTTGCAAACTAAAATCTATAATTGTAGCAATAGTAGGAAACATCCTAAAGTAACAGAGCAGAGAAGATGAAGATCGAAGGCGAAGTGGTCGTTGGGGTCCTCCGAATATTAAGGCAATTGTCCAAACAGTGAAGAAGTACCTGGTCTAAATGGACCTTGTTTTGTGTAACTATATGTCAGGACCACTCGCATTTTGGCTAGCAGACAAGCAACCAGAAATCAATTGTACTTTATTTTAAAAATTATTTCAGTAACGATATCGTTTTAATGAAGACCACCGATCCCCCTGAATAACACTCGGAAGGTGTGGTACGATTTTTTACTAATTTCATCCAAAGAAGCAAATTCAGAAGCTTTGCGGCCAACACAGTGTTACCTTTACCAGCCAAGTTCACGAAAAAGCTAACATTTTGAAAGTGACATGACTTTAGCTAATATTATGGCCAGTTGGCGTATGGTCGCCCGATAAGGATTAAAAGCATTTTTCCTAAATATTTATTGAACATAGGATTCAAGCGAACATTCTACTATATTTATTAGTTTTTTTTAATATTCGTTGAAAATTTGTCGTAGGTATCGTCAGTAGTTATGTCTAAAGCATATTAACCTGATTTAACGTAATAGTCATATCTACTTATTTTATTACATCATTGATCTTTCGCTTAACCTGCTGTTACTTACTTACTTATCCGGCGCCACAACCGCTTCGCGGTCTTCCTTCGTGCCTTCGTCCATTATCCCGGCCTTTCTGGCGGACGCATCAACGCCATCACTTCATCTCAATTCGGGCCTACCACGCCTCCTCTGTCCATATGTACGACCTAAATGGACTTTACGGGCTGGGTCGTCCGGTGTCATTCTCATGACCAACACACCGGAGTCAGGCGAGTCTAATCCGCTGTACGACACTAGGTTCGCCGTACAGTTAATAGAGGTCGTCATTGTAGCGGCTCCTCCATTGTCCTTCCACACATACGGTGCCAAAAATCCGTCTGAGCATCTTTCTTTCGAACGCGGCTAACATCGCGGCTTGAACTCGTCAATTTTGGACAAAGTCCATGTCTCAAAGGCGTGTGTGAGTACTGGAATTATGTAGATTTATATAGTCCCAACTTCGTTCGTCGGGACTGGGAAGTTTCCTCAGACTGTAGAATGACCGGTTGGCAGCCAGCACTCTAAAGCGTATTTCAACATCAATGTTATTGTCGGTGCTGTCTTTTAACCCAAGATAGGCTAAAGGAGTGTAGCTGCTGCTATGCCATTTTCTCCAAGATCTGCCGCATGGTGAAGATCTGATCAGTGGTTGATTTTTCGTTTCGGAATCGTCTCTGATAGTTTCCGACTTCCTTTTCTACGAATGGGACAAGACGATCTTGTACTACAAGGGAGAATATTTTGTAGGCGGTATTCATACCCCTGTAATTGTTGCACTCTAGATTATCTCCCTTCTTGTATATGGGGTAGTTGATACCAAAATTCCAATCACAAGGCATCGATTTACTATCCATCATTACCAGCTCTATCCACTATCCAGGCATCATTATAGTAATTACTTGATGAATTTAGTTTTCTAGTGTTGCATTTCCATTTTTTATCAGTTTGCCCACCGTTCCCAGAGAGCCTGTTACCTTATTATTCTAGAGTCGTCGGATGTCTTTTATAATTTTGTCAATGTTAGGTGGCTGTAGCATGATATCGTCTGCTAGTGGAGCCTCTAGCTGCTCGTTGAACTGATCGTTTAATAATTCACCAAAATACTGAGCCCATCGCGAGAGGACCTCTTCCTGGTAACTGACCAGATCTCCATCCTTATTTCAACAACAGGTCACCTTAGGTGTGAAGTTGTTTCGGTGACCTGCTTGATAAAACTGTCTTCCGGGTCTGTATCGCAATCGGATTTCTTAAAGTTCCCGCACCCGCTGTTCCCAGATTTGTTTCTTTGTGCAATGAACTTTTTTCTCCTCCCGTCTGAGCCGTGTATATTCATCTGCGCATGCTCGTGTTCTATGTCGCTGCTGCATTCTTCAATATGCGCAGTTCTTATGTTTGATCATATGTCTACATTCTTTGTCGAACCAGCCCGATCTGGTGTTGTCCCGACGTGGTGGGATAGCGGCATTGGCACAGTTCATGATATTCGTTTTTAGAGCGTTCCACCTTTCGCTCGTAGTTGCGTATGCATTTTCTGGTAGTAGAGCATCATCTATGGCGGTTTCGAAAGCCTGTTGGCCATTGCTGTCCTTAAGGGAGTCCGTGTAGAGTCGAACCTGCGTGTTTACTTCACCCCCATTGGCGCGGGGACGAGCGATTCTGCAACGTATCACTAGGCCAACCAAGTAGTGATTGGAATCGATGTTGGCCCTTCGATATGTTCCGACATTTCACAGGCTCCAAGTCTTCGGCGGTTTATCAACACGTGGTCGATCTGATTTCTGGTGGCTCCATCCGAGGATATCCACGTGGCTTTGTGGATATCCCGACGCGCAAATTTGTACTTCCAACAACCAGATTGCTTGCTACTGCAAATTGGACCAATCTACTACCATTGTCGTTACTCTGCTCATGTAGACTGTGACTACCAATGTATTGGCGGTATATTGGTTCCCTACCGATTTTAAAATTGAAGTCCCACATGATGATTTTAAGGTCAGGCCTGGGACACTGGTCAATGGTTTTAGTGAGGTGGCCTTAAAACGGGTCCTTCTCCACTTCGTCCTTGTCTTCGGTAGGGGCGTGAACGTTAATAAGACTGATGTTGAAGAATCTGCCTCGTATGCGCATAACCTGTCATCAATTGCCTTGAAGCCGATAATCTCGTATTTCAGCCGGGGTCCTACGGCGAAACCCGTTCCGAGTATGTGGTGGTGGTCATGGCAATTATAGTAAGTGTCGTAGCGGTTGTTGCCACGCCTGTTCTGCACACCGTTCCCTAGCCACCGGATTTTTTGTAGAGCTAAGAGGTCCACGTTGTGTGTGGCTAGGGCGCCATGCAGTTGCTTCAAGGCTCCGGCTCTATACAGAGTGCGTACATTTCATGATCCCATAAAAATCGTTGTCCGAGGGTATAGCGTGGGTCGGTTACCGTTGAGTCCATTTCGAAAAATCCTGCTGCTTTCTGTAGTCACTTTTTACTTGTACTGGTAGATAACTTTTTACTACTGCCTGTGGAATCTTCAAGAGGCTTCGGATCCTATCCCGTTACAGAGTAATCTGTTAGCCAAGCATAAGAGCTTGGTTTCAGGTGTCAGTTGTTGACCTGGTTCGAATCGTATCTCATTGGCAGATCGTATAGTTTTCAAGTAATATCCCCGGCTCCTCCAGGGTCCCTCAAGCGTCCTTAGTCCACTCCTGTTCTTGTTATTTGTTAACAAAGGTGTGTATTCCCTGCCTCCTAATGGTCATCTGCTCTATGCGGATGACCTCAAAATTTTCCTTCCTGTAAGTTCGTCGGTAGAGTACATCAATCACTCTGCAAGTTTTCCTCAATAGCTTTTCCGTTTGGTGTCCTAACAATGGCCTTCTACTATTTCCCGATAAATGTTGTGGCATCGCTTGGAAGATCTGTTCAAGTTCCATACAGCTACTCCCTTCATGATACTGTCATAAGTCCAGTAACTTCCGTAAAAGATTTGGGAGTGTGGCTATGTCTTAGTCGAGTCCAACAAAACCCTTGGTCTGATTGGTAGAATCTCTTCAGAACTTAGAGACCCTCTTTACCTGAAGGCTTTGTATAATTTCTGGTTTCGATCCACCTTGAACTACGCAGCCGTTGTCTGGTCTCCACTAGAATCTAAGGCATTGTCCAGACTGGAGTGTGTGTAGCGTAGATTCACCCGAGTTGCTGTAGATCACTTTCGGGCAGGTTTTAAACTAGCTCCACCATCCTACCTTGTTCGCTGTCGACTTCTTGGACTCCATTGAGGCCTCCTTTCGCACGATCTGGATGTTCCTTTCCGCCATTCCACTTTATGCCCTATCCCGCTTTCTGCGCGATAGACCCCCCTTACACATGCCATCCCGCAATACGCGATGCGGTTCAAACGAACCGCGTATTAGAGCGCTATCGGATTCAACGTCTCGTATCACCTGTTCGACTACAATATCCCCGTGTCCCACTTTCGTTAACGTCTACGTGAGTCCTCGTCCGTCCTACCTCACCAGTGTTCTGCTTAGCTAGTTACCCACCCACTGTTTTTTCCCTCACTTCCTTTATATCAAGGAAATAGCCGAGTTTTGCGGTTCTCGACTTACGTGGATTTTGTTTGGTGTTTTGTATACAGAATTCAATTTTTAATATACAAATTTCAAAAATACGTTACATTCCATAATTATGAAAATTAATTTTGAAATAAACTTATAAATATCAATTTAGAATGTGCTTCATAACGTGGAAATAAGTATTCGACATTCGTAACCTTTATACGACATATAAACGATATTTTAGAGAAACCTCAAGATGTGCGAATTTCTCTCTATTCTATCCCATATATGCGTTAGTTTTTATTTATATTACAAAAAGTGTGTACTTCGGAGTGCATACATCTCCTTAAAGCTATATGCATATCTATTGAACAAAATAACACACATTTCCTGCTTGAACTTTTTTTTACAGCTGACTCAAGTAAATGTATTAAATAAAATTAAAATTAATGCAAAACGTTTAATTTTTCATACAATTAGTTGGCAATTTAGCGATTAGTTTAATGAAGCTACTAGTTCGTTAGCACAGCGATATATAAAAATTCCATTCACAAAATTTGGTTTGAGTAACGTACGTGAACAACTCGAGCTTTGAAGTTTTCCAAAGTGGAAAAATTTTACAATAAAAACACAAAAACGCTATGCAGGAAGTTTTTACCTAACTGCTGAGTACAAAATAAATCAATGGTTTAATGTTCGATTAAATTTAATTCTATTTGGGAAGGAGTATGCAATTTTTGTTCGCAGCGTATATGTCAGTTTTTAACGTACGACACCATTTCTGCATCTGACACCAGTGACGTATGCCCGGAAACGTTCCACCTCCGACTGAATGTTGAGCAACTTTCTACTGTCGTGCAGAGCGTTGTGGATGAATATTAATTAAATTCTTCTAGACATACTTCCAAAATACATCAACACAAAGAGGAAGATTCCTGGACGAAAGTCGTACGTTATGACGATAGTGGTTAGTGTTTTCTTAGCTTCTGATTGGTCAGAACCGGTTTCTCAATTTTCGAAGGAAGATTTCACTCTGAGAAAGTCGCTAAGCACAAGAATGATAAACTGCTGTAGAAGAAATGTAGAATAAACCAACAAACGAACTGAATTTGCAATAAAACCACTCTAAAAATACAAATATGGTTTTTTAAATTTGTTTAGCTATTTTACCAGTATTTTATTCTTATACGTTTTTGTGGATTATATGTTCTAATAGGAATCACAAATTTATCGATACCCTTTACCCTTTATCGATGTGAATGTTCTATGATATGCTGTGAGAAAGGTTATATAAGTTTTCCTTTTATTTGCTTCCCATCCAACATCTACTGTTTGAGTAACGATGATCTAAGATGATCGTCCTTCACCCCATTAGTCGTGTTGCTTCTTTTGCTTGATGAAATTATCACAATGATGGAGAATGAAGGAATCGTGCTTCCATTCTCTCGATGTAAAACTTTCTATTCTGACCTGAAGATTCTTTAGGTCCGAAGTGAGAAGTTTAGAGGTTAATGCTCTTTCTTTCCATTATCTCTATTATTCTTTTGCGTTTGTTTGTGCTGTGAACGTTCAGCGCTACTTTTCCAGTGTCTTCGGTATAAGCGGATGTTGAAGTTGTATTATTTAGCATGCAGCGATCCATTGCCAAATGCGGCGCAAAGATTTTACAACGTGACATGGTAAAATACGCATTAAGATGTATCGTTTCAGCATTGTGGCATTTGCAGCGTATACCGGAAAAAATAGTGCAAAACTAATGCAAACAGATGATGTTTACGACATTAGATTGATGAATGAAATTGGAATCTGCCATACGTAGTACAATTGGGAAGAAAGTAACTTTTCAAAAGCTTCATTTCAAAGAGTCATGAATCCGCAAAGATTCGTGACAGTTTCTCTTCATAATGTCTAAAGCCCAATTTAAAGATTCTAATGATATTTTAAGTGTCCCCTGTGTAAGGTTGCATCCGTATGAATTGTAATTGCTAACCGTGATTTTAAAATATAGGATGTATCTCGATTAGCCCGTCATTAAATTTCCAGAACATGGATGTGGACAGAGAACCAGGATGATTACCTTATCCATACTTACATTCAATTTAATATTTGTGTATTTATTTATATGCGCATAAATACGTGGTATTGAAACACGATACACTCCTCAGTTTTCTCAATTCTAGTGTGGAACGCAAGCCCATGTAATATTGCTCGTATTAACTAGAAATTGATTTTGATAATAAATTGAACTTAACAAAAATCTTCATTATCGCTTATCACACTTACTTTGCTATGCTGAGCCCTTTTTTCGACAAAAAAAATCTTGACCATTATTGGGCTTTGTTACTACACGCGGAGTTACTGATTGTGAATGAGAATGGTGGTTTCCTCACAATTTAACATATACCGCTTTTAAAATACCACCAGAATTAGATGAAATTGGATCAAGAAGTTTATCTACCTTCCCTTCAGGGTTTTCCCTTCCTTAAGAAGCGGTGCAGTGTGAAGTGGTGCGAAGGCATCCGATAGAAGCATGCCATTTGCGTTATCTTTGCGCAACAACGCAGCACCTCAACAAACGGATGGGTCTAACGGAATCGATACTCCAGCCAACCGAATGACCGATTTGTTCCATCCTACACGCAATACAGATACAGACGCGTTCTACCCATCGTCTGGAAACCCCCCTGACGGATGATGTTTTAAACTCAGTAGCACTTGTGCGTGGCATAATTTTTATTGTTTCCCCTAACAGTTGGCGTACTCGAAAGTTTGCGTAGACAGTGTTTCGAAGAGTGTAATGTAATGAAATGAAATGCAATTTCGTACGAAATTGTTAACATAATATTTGGTTTACCGAATTCCAACAAACATTATCAAGCAATTCTGTTGTTTAGGTTGCGGTGCATGACACGGACCAGCTGTAGTGTTGTTGCACAAAAGAATTAAAAAAACATGCCACTCGCTGCATAGCGATCAACGGTTAAAACCTATTCTACAACCCGACCTGTCGCAAACCGTAACGGGCGAACAGAAAACCTTGGGAACATTTCGTTTTGCGTACAAATACAAATAAGCTGGTGGTACAGACGAGGGAAACGTGGAAATTTCGCTGGGAAAGTGCTTGAGATAAAGACAGGGAGAAAGAAAACACATTCAATAGGTAACTGTTTTGGTGGGAACTAGTCGTGCGCACATATTAGCGACCGACCGGATTGCGCTTCCTAAGATGCCGCGTAAAGAGATCAGTGTCATCAGCGGGCCTTTCGGGGTAAGGGTGGCAAAAATCCATCCATTGCAGCGTTTGCCCGCCTGAAGCTTTTATACGCTCAGCCGTGGGCATCTTTTCCACTTCTCCAAATTGTAACGGGCCCGTCCATCGATGGGCGGCAGCGTTTTGGGAAGCAAATTCTGCATATCCCAAAAAGGGTGGTAGCGGAGTTTCTAGAAATAGACGCATCGCGAACGTATCACCGCAGACCAACTAACAGACAGTAACGATTTTTTGTTGTTGCCCCTATACCTTTTGGTGGCAGGCTGATGGTTACTTCCATTAGCTGCTCTTCCGATGTGGGTTAGTTGGTTGTTGAATGTTTTAACCCAAATTTGTGGACAGAGCGTGATGGTCGGGTTATAAACTAACGCATGGGTGTGGAATTTTCGGACAATAAGGCATCAGCGTGGTACACTTTACTGAAGAAAGGGTCAACTGTTTGCCAATGGTACTTTCGGCATCAAAATCGGCACCTGTACAGTCTCTAAAATTTGAATCGCTTCACTAGAAGCTAGAGAAGAAAAAGGTTTTGGGATTACAGAAAAAAAAAAAACAAAAACACTTTCTTCAACCAGTACATTACGTTAAATTACATTACTCCACATCACGTCACGTTACATTTCTCATTTTAAAAAAGGCGGTGGTGTATGTGGTAACAGCGCCGGTCTTTACACGAAAGGACCGGTACAAAATCGCACCTGTATCAAACCACCGTAAGAAGGACTGATTATTTTACTACGGCTAAATATAGCAAAATAAAATCAGAAATGTTAAGCCCAGCCTTTTGAGGTTATAGTGCCACTAGAAAAGAATAAGACAGTGTAGGAAGAAGATTGATGTAATGAAAAAAAAACAACTTTGGTATGAGATTTTTGCACAATATTCGAAGAAAATAACTAATTCGCAATAAACTTGTGGGGTTGCGCAATAAACTTGAGTTTGAAAATGTAAAAATTAGTCTTTAGATATTTCGATCTCCAAAGAATGCTACTGAAAAAAACAGTGCCCAAGTCGCCAGTTTTGCTACATTACTAGATGGACTGCAAAGATTCATAATGCATGGATTACGATTTCGAATCCCCCCGGAATGAAATGGGTTGGTAAAACTAGGAAGCAAAAACCATTAGAAAGCAGAAAAGAAGAACAATATAGATGCATTACAAATGAGCAAGAAATTAAAGTAAATTAGCTAACGAACAGATTAAAAAAGCTGTTCTTACACGGTCTGAGTGTGGTGGTTTGGTTAAATTTCTTACAATTAGCTCACACTTGCCCAAGCGCAGCAAGAACAGAAAGATGCGTTATGCTCTCATTGCGTTCTTTTGAACCGTTTTCATGCTTGCTTCAGAGTTCTCAGTACCCTTTTGCGTGTGCAAATGGCAGCATATTTTCCTTTTTAAATGATGCGTGCAAACTGTAGATAATTTTACTAAAACTAGCGACCGAGCAGAATCTTCAGATGATTGATAGCACGTTAAAAGGTAAATAATAAGTACCGTCTTTTTCTCTACCAAGTGATACATTAAACAACTGACATTATTCCGCTTCGTCGAACCTGTTTTTAATCGTGTGTTTGAGTGTCTAATCACACGATGCCCTTAATGAAGCAATCAAACTGAACTATCGACGACAGGTTCATCCCTGTTCAAACACGGCACTCGGTGATTTAATCTTTTCGGCACGACTGTTGCACAATTTTTGTCCCACAGCAAACTTCTAGCGGGAAAAAGGCGTCGATCGCTGGGAGCAACAGTAGTAACAGCAGTAGTAGTACTGCACGCGACTTTGCTTAAGATGCATCGATAACGGTCGGTGTTCGCAGCGGAATATAACTGTAAAGCATAATTTCAACCATGGGCCGCAATTCGACACGCTCTAAGTACACCGGGACGGACAAGGCATCGAATGGGGATAAGCAGTGAAGAAACAACAACGAAAAGCTGGGAGTGTATACTCTTATTTCGTGTTAGCGGTAGTCTACATTCCCCCTCCAGAAGTCGGCGATAATTAGAAAAACAAACTAATCCATTTGCGAACATCAAGCGGAGGAGAGAATATCTTATTCTGTTGCTTCGGGGCCATTTTCTGATGTACTATCACTGTAAAATAGCCGTTTCCCCGTTGGCGTTTAGCGCACGTCGGAACATGACGTTAAAAGTGTGTGTGCGAATGCGTGTATATCGCTACCATCATTCCGTAGCTCGTTCCGGTTGAATGTTTGAAATATGGGTAAAGGATCGTTTTATCATGATCTATTAGGAGTGTTGTTTGGTTTTACACTGCGATATAAAGATCATTTTGGTAATGCGTGAAATGAGTTCAGTGCTGATCTACGTTTGAAATATTGGTCAACAGTTTATGTTATCTTATTATTTGCAAAACATCAAATACAGTGAGCCATTGCATGGGTAAACTTTTGTTTAATAATAATATATTCAACATCATTACTATGCCAAGGGATCAATTTCAAGGGCGTCGGAATCGGAAGGGAACGATGCTTAACGAGTAGAAAACTTTACACTAAATCATAATATGGTGATGAGAATCGCAGGCTTAGAAGGGGGCCCCAGCGCAGCTGCTCACCTGAAGCATTAAACCTGTCAAGGTCCTCTCGTACTCTTGCAGCGTACCACCTCCCATCGAAGCCTCCCATTCGCATCCCCGAAGCAACAGTAGACAGAGCAAAGGCTCTGGGTGAAAGCAGCACCAGCAGCAATGTAGGCAACTGTTCCCCATCCAGTTCTTCTCTGCTGAAGTAAGCTGATGGGATATATTCTTACCTCTGTGCTTGCTTTCTCCATTGCCGGAAGAACCTGATCGTGTTGTATAACAGTCAAACGCACCTTCAATGTTCATCGAGATGGGGGTATGAAAGTAGCGCTTCTGCCACGAAATCTAATCCCCCCTGGGAAGGTGCGAGGGAGAAAGAATATCGGATTCCTACATAAGGGTTGGAAAGAAAATCCACAGAGGGAGGGAAAAGAACGTAAAAAGAGTAAGCGTCCGGAGCAGAAAACTTGCTTGCGTTACACAGTCGCCTTGCACAGTGTCGGGGTGCGAAGTGATGAGAAAGAAGAACCGAACTTCTTTACCCCACCGCCCCAACATGCGTGATTCGTTTGGTCCGGTCTTTTACTCGGCCACAACATTCGTCGGTATGCTTGCTTGCTTTCTTTCTCCTGCAATGCCAGCCAAAGCTCTTGACGGGGGAAGAAATCGGGATGTGGAGTGGTTGGCTTTCCTATCCGTTGGCTGACAGAGTTTGGCGGAAATCTACCAATGCTGGATGCGCCAGTACTATTGTAGACCTCGACCAGTGTGGACGGGCACATAAAGAGGAACGCTAGTGTTGTGGTATTGTGCTCCTCCCCAGTACAAAGTATTCACTTCCGGTTGATGGTCGTGAACGTGATCGTCGTTCGGTTGGAGAACTATCGAAGTAAAAGACAAAGCAAAACAGCTCACTAAGGCCCCATTGAGAAGTGGAGTGATATTACGGCTGAGCTGAGAGAAAGTTCTAATCAACTGACTGTGGTTAGGCTGTTGTAAAAGAAAAGAGATTATCGGTTTTGGTGCATAACTGATCGTAACCTTGCAACAACTGCAAACGATGAAGTACCTAGTGTTTTTGGTAAGCATGTACTGCCACACAGTGTGATGGTTTAATGAGTATTGAAGGTGTACACTATTACACGCAGTTTAAAAAAGAATATATGCCTTGAATTGTTGTAATGTAATAGGAATAGACGTACTGAGGATATTCTCCACGATTATTGGAGTGATCAACGTTCTAGAAAGGCTGCTGCCAAAATTCAAAGTAACAGTCGAACCTTGTGTTTCCGATGCCGTCGGTCAACAGCTTTCGTTGCAGCAGGTTGCAACCACAAGTATTCCAACCCCCAGCACACTCACACAAGCGGTAATTTCCCAGGAATTCTTCCTACAAACGCGGGTGTGAGAGATTTTCACCGGCAGTTCCGAGTGTGCCTAATAATTATGCAAATAGTGTTCTACTTTCCGCGGCCTGCGACCCAATCCGGCAATCGAACGAACCGAGCACGAAGGGGATTTATTTCCATGGGATTTTTCAACCCCCCCTCCTTCGACTCAGCTTGTTCGTATCTTGTTTTGTCGTGTGCCGGGGTTTCGTATTGGTGTCCCATTTCGGTTTGGGACCTGTAAGAGAAAGTTGTGTATCTGGCTGGTGGCACTGATTCTTGAGAACGGTGCAAATATGACCAACCGAAGTTTTCGACCCGGTGTGCGTCATCCTGGTGATTTTCGACTTCATTTCTTTTTGCGGATATTGTTTCACTTTTTCACCACTTGGAGGGTAGTAACACACTGCGGTAGAGTGCTGGTGTTTTGGGTTGAATGATGTTACGCGCGGAAAGATGAATGGGCAAAAGATTTATTTTACTGATCGCGTCAATGATATATCAAGTGTGTACATCTTGTGTGTACGAACATCATCACAACTAGACTAAGTTCATCCCCAAGCCTTTATGAACCGCATGATAACAGTTCTGCAACATCTCTTCACATTACGCCGTATTAGGATTGCCACATTCGCAACCATCGATGGCAGTATATGGCGTTCCGGTTCGGGGTGTATCGTTCCGCACAGTATGCACGGAGGTCTTATGCAGGTCTGAAATGTGTTTGTAGGTCAGTCTTATGCCCGAAGAACTGTTAGCTTCGGGTTTTGCGTGTGTGCCTGTGTGAATGATGAAGTGTATGTATATATATATATGTGGCTGTGTGTGTTTTTTTTCGCTTTGCTATTCGCTTTAATTGATGAACCTTTCTTCAACGTATGGAGTGCATATTTCCGCACGCCCTCCTCTCATACACGCATGCTGCGGTAAACAACGGGGTCCGGTTTACATACGGGTTCGACCCAGTAATGAACAAAAGTCGATCGCGCCCTGTGTAATGTGTGGACTTCTTTCCAAACGATCATCGTACCTTCCGACTTAAATTACACAGTTCGGACACTAGACACTAGTGCACTGGTGGCATCGTTAGCACGGCAACAACATTCTAATCGGTTCGTTAATAGATAACCAACCTTTGAACCGAAACCAAAGCGAAAACGGTGCTTTTCGAACCGAAAAACCGTTTCGTATGTCGAATCGATGTTTTCGAGCATCGAGAAAAATTACATACAACGCATTCGGAAATAACAGAAAACGAAGGAAAAGAGACAAACCTAGATAATGATGAGTGTATTTCGGAGGATGAGAATTTAATGAAACCATGACGAAACGAACCAACCAGAGAAAAAAAGTTCGGTTAGGTTCGTCGCCTATTTTTTTATTTTCCAGTTTAAGGGTGTAAAGCATTGAAGTCTTTTGTTTCGAGCGCTAGAGAAACCCCGCACATGTACAGTTCTTGGAGCTATTTTCGATGATATTTAAATACCTACACTGGAGAGTCTATCAACTGAAGTGTATCACCTTCGTAAGTTGATCAGCTCTATCAATGTATTATTGTGATCTTTCAAGCTGTTTCCTTTTGTCTACGAGGTTTCTACCCCTTCTTCACAGCGCCAAAAGAAAGCATTTGAAGTGTTTAGACTCGTGCTAAATCTTACAATCAATTGCGTTGAAGTTGAAGACATTCAAAACACACCGAGTGAGTTAAACAATCGTCTTGTTTGTGTTTATCGAGCAGGTACTTCGTTGGTTTTTTTTACCACTTACCACTTCTGAATAATTGAATAAACCTTGAGCTTCATGCAAGAGAAGAAGCAGCAGTAGTGCACCTGGGTTCTGTGCCCATTTCGTGTAGTTGCCTTCCCCAAACAAAGCATATCCGTCGTACAAAACGGTCTCTCGCTCACGCAAAACGGGTCGGAAGAAATGTATGGAGTTAAAAATGGAACAACGCCATTACTCACGTACACATTCCGATACATTTCCCGTGCTTTAGGTAGTGTGGTGGTTTGGATTACCGAACACACATGCGTGTGTGTGTGTGTTTTTTTTTATCATGGATCATATGGAAAGTACTGAAAAAGGCGCAAATCGCACGTGTGGCGGATCGGTACAGTGATGAGTGTCGAACTACTGCCGGGGGGGAGAGCCTGGACGCAAATGGTTGACCATACGATTAGCATCAGAAGTGGCCTTTTCAGGGTGATCTTTTCTGCCTATCTCTCGATCCTCCGGTCCGTGTTGCTCCCGGCTTCAAAATAGGCCAAAGAAATCGGGGTTGATATACTAAGAGTTTTTCCCCCCATTGGCACGTTATTGCTTCTGAATGTGGCAATAGCAACCGGTAATTGTACTGGCCGATACTTGCACCATGAAACGGCTTCCGACCAGCTTCACCCCTCATTGAATCAGGTTTTCTTTGTGTCGCAAATCGTGGCTCGCAATTAGCTTATCATCGAACGCAAAGGTACTTTACGGGCGGTGAAATAAGCCGGCGAAAAATGGCAGATAGAACTAGATTGAAAAGGAAGCTGCAATCTACATCGAAGGAGTGGTGGAACTTTCGGCATTTGCATTTCACTCTTTCTTTCTCTCTCGTTTTGTTTGGTATGCAATTAGGACATGGTGAAAAATGTCCATATGAATTGATAGGTATGAATTGACATTTATAACGGTGTTCGTACGAATAAGTCGCAAGCTTTTGGTCGTATTTTATACTGTAACGGCATCGGGTGTCTCAGCATTTGCATATGTTTCATTTTCACATAAAAACAATTCAAAACTTAACAGCAACAGCACCAAGGCCAGTTTCGCCAATCAGTCACCAGCATCCGGGCTGTGGTTTTCTGTTCAACATTTGGACTTTCGTTCCGCGGCCTCTAGATTTCGGAACTGAAAGTGAAGTGCATACGAAACTTGAGCGGTTTCTGAATCGATGAATAAGATCGTTTTTTTGTTGTTTTTTAATGCTGCATCGTTTTTGACGCGGTACGGTAAAATCAAGCAAACGAGCCAAAAATCGATAAGACGAGTTTCACCCTCGAAAAGCAGAATGGCCGTAGAAAGTGGTTGTGCAGCAAATATTTCCCATCCTGCTCGCCGTTCGCGCACCGCATTATTGCTGTGAAACGCCGAAGTTGCGAAGCAAAGGCGTGAAATGGTATTGATTTTCGAATGCGCGAAATTCTGGGGAATGTTTGGTTTGGATAACGAAGAGCGCCAGGTGAGAAATGTACAGCGGGGGAAGTCATTTGCAAAGCTGGCTCGAGCTCTAAATTACAAACCGGCTTGATTGAGCACCTATCATCACCACGTCATCTAAAGCTGCGGTCCGAAAGCGGCAGCGACGGATGCTGCTGATGACGATTGGCAGATGATCGTTGGACTAATTTGCCGGCATCTTGGCGATAGCGATTGCCACCGCCACCACCACCGCTTGCAATATTATGCGCCGAGCTAATTAGGGCACTGAAACAGAGAGTTTCATTGTAAGCCTTCAATTCACGCTTACGTTTAGCGGAATATCCCGTGCATTAACGGAAGAGGAGTAAGTTTCCCTTTTTTTTCTTGTGTGTATATACGCTGGAAAGTGGATAAAAATCTGGCCAAGCAATCTGGTGTGATCGTTGCCATGATAAGACACATCAGTGTGTAAGATTGTTTTCTAATAAAATTTTCGAAATAGAAATTTAAACATTAAGCGAGAGGAAACTTGCTTGCTGTACTAACAATTCGTTTTTTGTTTTCTCACAGCTACTGTTTGGATGTCAAGTACTGATCAGGGGTGATGAGCTGTTGGACTCGGAAGAGCCTCCAGAGGGGTAAGTTAAACTGTACCGGTACTACTGAAAAAGGTTTTTAATTCGTTCTGTTTCGATTTTAATTCCATTCACAGCTACTATGCGTTCATAGAATCGCCCTCTGCTGTTCCGCCAAAGGTGCGTTCGCCACCGTACACGCACATTAACATTGAGTGTAAGGAAGCAACCAACCCAAAACCCTACGTATCCGCCAACAATCTGTGCGGCGATCTGAACAAAGGAAAGATTCCACGCAATCCAATGAAGCAAAATGTACTAGGCGAACCATACCCGTTGTAAGTGTTTTGTGAAAATTGTATTGCGCTGAACCAGTTTAGTTTAATATTTGATTCTTATTTTACTAGCGAGTTGATCCGTAACCAAACGCTCAAGTTCCTGTCCAAGACATTGCCCGTGCTTAAGGCAGATGATACGCTACCGAAGGTAACACAAATCATTCCCGATGAACCCGTGGATCAGTTCGATGATAATGGGTAAGATCAATCGTATTACACTTAGATCGTCACCACGTACTATATCGGAATGTTTGCATTTTAGCATTGGTCGCAGAATGGGTAAATCCATGCGTATGGAGGAGGAACGTCGCACGGAGGAGGACGGGCGGGCACCGCGAAAGTTCTGCGATGGTGGTGGTGTGTTCTGTGCTTTGTACCGTGCCATTCAGGGAGAACCGCTCAGTAGCAAATTGGTAGCGGAACGGCGTGAAGAGGCAGCCGCTTATCCACCGCCACCCCGTTACGAGGGACCTCCAACGCCATGCCCGGCGAAGGTCGAGTACGCAACGCCAGTGTTTGCTAAAAACTATCAAGGATCGTGGCGCTATGTTGTGCAAATTCCCTACGAGGGTTACTTCACGCAGACGGTAGAAGTAACGCGCTGTTTACAAGCCCGTTGCCACTACCTGGACGGCGGATGTCTGTCCTCTCCACGTTGGGTTAGTTTGCTGGTTGCGGAAATATTCTATCCGAACGCGGAAGAACAGTCCACGGCACCGACGACGACCACCACTACGGCTCCATCGATCCAGGACTTCCAGGCATATCAGCAGTATCTGCAAAAGCGTGCCGGACTGCCGACGGACAACGTGTACGAAAGCGGGCTCAACGGAAGCCCACAGCAACAGCAACAAGCGCCAACTGCGGCCGCCTCCACGGCTAAAGCAAACCAGCACTGCGATGGTCACGATGAGATCGGATGCTTCCAGGTGCGACTGTACTACGATTGGTTCCTCATTCCCGGCTCATGCAAATGTTGGCGACCGGATTACTTTGCTAAATACGTGCGAAAACGACCATCGCCGGATCTGTAAGACGGAAGCTCCCGCATATCGGATGCTTTAGCGATATAGGATGAGATCGTTCGAGCGAGATCGTGCACCCGTAAACGAGTCTTATAAATGCCCTCAAACGAACGAACTGACTGACTGACAGGCTGGCAGATTATTTATTATTTATTTCACTAAAACTTCGGTCACCTGAAACAAGAACGAGATACATTGGTGGGCTTTGACTGCTAAAAATAGTAAGACTGGACAAGCAGCAGCACTGTGCATCGCCCATTCCTTGCTCCGGGTAAAAGATAAGTCTTGGCGACAAATTTGTTAACGACACGAGCTGCTCATGTGGCTCGATAAACTAACACAGACGTCAATGAATCGGTTGTGGTGTTCTTCTACTACATCTTTTAAACTATACTCTCGGGGAAAATCAAAGCAAACACAGAGCTGCGCGCCTATAATGTTGTCCGGCGCGCGTCCAGCTGCAACCGGCACGAATGCTAAGATTTTTTGGTCTGCTATCGCTTCGCAAGGTTAGCTATGCATTGAAACACGGTTTAGCTATCTTGCTAAAAAGCCTGTGTGTGTACCTGGTCGTGAGACAATGCTCCTGCTAACCTTGTGGATACGTCTTGCGCCAAAAAAAAAAAACTTAAAACAGCACACTTACGCACAAGCATGCGAACACGTACACACATTAGCGTTACTTTTACTATGTAAATAAGACGTAAACCCTTTTTAAAATATGATCGTGATTTTTTTTAAATAAATGGTTTATGACGTACAGAGAAACAAAGAGTGTTCGCTTCTAGCTATTGGTTACTGAAAAAATAAACTTACTCAGCGTCATCGCCTTCCCATCAAGTATTTTGGTCTTTCCATCGAATGTCCTCAATGCCCCTAGACACCATAGTTTACATACCATTTACTTATCATACACATACCAGTATCACACCTCCTCTGTCTATGTGGACGACCTAAAAGCGATGTCATTCTAATGGCATGATCAACCCACCGTAGCCTGGCGAATCAAGATCGCTGTACGTTAGTGATTTCATTGTTCAACTCATAGAGCTCACCATTATAACAGCTTCTTCATTGTCCTTCTGCACATACGGGGCCATGCTGAACTTAGCCTTCAATAGACCCTAGACAGATGCTTGGGGGCTAGGGTGCAGGACCAGTAACCTTCTCCCGAGTATTCCTGCTGATGACGAAAACCCAAAGGGGATGACGAAACCCCAAAGACGAAATTTGAAGCAGAAACTAGTATGAATAGACTAGTAATTTTAAGTTTTCTAATACAAAAACTCATCGTCGGAACAGGAAAGCTGGCTGACATTTCTTTGGTTGCCTGGCTGATCAAATGTTTTATCATCAATCAATCAATCAATTTTTTTACAAAATGTAATGCAGCATTAAAGATCTACTTCTTACTCCTATTTCAGGATATCTGTAAGTAGTTGAGCAGTAGTTCGAAAATCTGTAAAGTAGGACTGACCATCTTGTAAACGGCAAACAAAGGCTAATAAAACCCAGAAATGGAAGGCATAGGACGACTGGGACAAGCTCGAGCAAACACGGCAGAATCGAATCACACAATTAAGCTTTGTACATCTAAAAGTTATAAATCTAACATAAACGTTGCACTTTGAGTCAATTTAACACGTTATACGCTGCTATTACCCGACTGCGGGTGATGCTCTTTGCTCGATGACTCTGTGCACGATTTTGACACATGTTAAAAAGCGCTTAAAGAGCGAAAGAGTCCCGTGACGTTTTAGAAGGCTGTTTGGGAATATTTTGCCTAATAGTATTACAATAAGAAAACACTGAAAACTACATTCTTCGAAAAACAATCGGAAAATGGATGTCTGGTATAGTTTGTATTAGAAATAATTTGGAATTTATTTTGCTGCTGGGAAAGCGTTTCAAAAGTGTTGACCATTCCGTTAGTTTGAGTGTTGATGAATTACATTTACGGCACACAATCAATTTTCACAAAGACAACCTATTTTACATTCTACGAAATAATGTACAGTTATGCGAACTAATAATTACTTTGAATTATTTTTTAATTTACCGAGTTCGTTCGTTCGAAAATCGCAATACCGAAAATCTCTTTGTTTTTTGGTTATGCCCGATAATCCGTGCCGTTCGAATATTCGGACCCCTTTCTCGGAACGAAAGCAAAACTCAAAAAGCGAGGCGGTGCTTTTGACAAGCTTCGAATTGTTTTCCTTCATTCATTCGTGTTCAAACGCTTCGGAAGGGAGTGCCACTGAACCGGTGGTGTGGTAGTTTTTTTGTGTCTTAAAAAGTCCGGAAACGAAAAGACTGCTCCCGTAGAAAGGAAACTCGAAAAACATCAATGAAACCGGGGACTAACAATGTGTTTGGTGTATTATTTTGTGTTGTGTGTGTTCTATGTGTAACCATCGTGTAAATGTGACTACTTGACTGCAAGAGGTAATAATAAAATCGGTAGTACTCCTACTGCACGGGCATTTGCTGGCTTTGCGAACCAAACTCCATCATGGTCTCTTGGAAGGGTTCCCTTGTTCTACAGCACCCTGATGCTCCAAGCACATGTGTGCGTTTCTGGTGAACCTTTTACTTTAGCAAAGACTGAAGATGTACGCATCCTTTATGTATGGTTTGATGATGCATGGTGTTCGGACACAGCGTTAAGAAGGATGATCCAAACAAGCGTTGGAGTGTAGATAGTGAAAATAGCACGATCCATGGCTAAGAAAAAAGAAGGCTTAACGCACGAACGTTTGGCAAATGTATAACACGCAGTAAGGCACAGCGGAAAGAGGCAATTATCCGACACTTTTGCTGGCCAGCGTAAGGGAAGGCCACGCAGTATGTGGGGTGGTGTGTTTGCGTTTTCAGCACGTCCCGCGTTCCCGTTCCGGTACTCGTTACACTCGGTTCGCCTAGCCCTAAATCCCTCTCTCGCGCGGTTGCATTCGCTTTGTGTGCCGGATGCATTTCGGGATGCATCGTACCCAGCACCAAGGGACTAGTAGTCGGATACCATGTGCACCAAGAGCATTCGATGACGACGAGCGAGAGAGCAGGAGAGTACTTTCGTGCTATATGCTGCCGATTCCGTGGGATTACGCCGTTTTTTTTTTTTTAACCGTACCATTTTATCTCCCTGGCAATAGACGGAGAAATCTATTTCGTCATCCATTTACATCGAGCCATCGCACTGTGGGGATACTCTTGCTGTCCGTACTCCGGACACGACGACCATTTTGAAACACAACGATCGTACGCGATTGCATTGCAACAGACGTTGCTTGTTTGTTGTTCGCCTTTCAGGTTTGCCATCGGGCTCAAGAAATCGGGATTGTTGGTGAATTGGGAACTCAGATTATTTTTCTTTCGATGTTACGTTGCAGTACATTTGAATTATAAAAAAGAGTTTCGTGTAGTTTGGTGAGTAATCGAACGGAACGTGATTCAAAATTTGGCAATTCCCATTGCTGTGTGAAGTGATTAACCGAGAAGGAGCCAGGAAACAAGGTATACGAGCTCAGTTTGTTCCCATTTTGTGCCGTTTGTTTCTTCTTTCTACATTTTTTCTCATGTTTGTTAAGTAAATATACCCAGGCGTTGGTTTCGATGTCACTGCGTCACAAGCGAAGAGTGAGAAAAGAGAGACACCCCGGGACGAGAACGAAATCCAAAGCCCCACAGGCCGGGTGCGTGATAACGCAGTGAAAGCAAAACGTTCACGGGGTGTGCGATAAGAAAACGAAGAAGCAAAGGACGAAGAGGAAAACAAAAAAGGAGCAAGTGCGCGTGCGACACATTTGAGTAAGTTGCGCCGCTACACAGCTACGAAAGAAACCGACAAGCAAAACTCTCGCGACGGCAGTCGTTAGTGCGTTCGTTGCTTCCCTTCTTGTTTGGTTAGTTTGAGTTTTGGTGCCGCGAAGCATGAGAGCGTGCCGAGTAATGTGTGGACGGTATGATGAGAATTGGTAAATGGGAAAAGTGAAAGTGCAGCACGACCTGACGGCCGCCATCGGCTTAATCCCAGCATCCAGCTGGAAATTGGACCTCCTACAACCCGCCATACTTTTACTTCGGTTCACCCTATACACGCACGTGTGTACGTGTGTTTGTGTTTACGTAGAATACTAACCTGTGTAAATCATTCTTTCCGCAGTGTGAAAAGAAAGGAGTAAAAACCGCAAAAAAAAACAAAATCAACGTAGCTGGAATGTGATAGGGAAGGAATCAACACAACGGAATAAAAGAGACGGGGGCCCGTTACAAAACGTGCGCGCAAAAAGTGTGCGTGAATTACGCACGTGTGTATGCTTGTGTGCATGTGTGTGAAAGTGGTTTTAATGTTGTGGATCTTCGCGGTATCGGAGATTTATCTGTTTTTGTTCGTGCGTGGTGTATGCTATACGGCTGGTGCTTTTTCCACAAACTCGTAATAGTTTAAGCTAGTTCGACACTGTACGTTAATCGAAAGGAGAAGGAAACGAACCCAAGCAGCAGAAATAAAAAAACTCAACAGGCAAAAGAAGCAAACTGTCGAAACAGAAGGTAAGAGTCAATAAAACCGAAATACTAAGTTTTGGTAACATTAATTATACGTAAAAAAAGCGTTGCAAATAAACAGCATACTATGATCTGCTTTATACACTGACAAGTTGCCTAGGGAACAACGGGAATTTCTCCTCACGTTTTGCACAAAATATAGTTGGGTTGGTGTGCCTATTATTTATAGTACGGCTACTACCACTGCTACACTAAAGCTGACTGATAAAGCTTCGTTCGGCTACGCAGCCAAAGAGTGAAAGTTGTGGGAAAGCGATTGTGTAGCGCGTACACCGGGAATGAATGGAAAAGTTCACAGACACACTGCACTGACAGACAGTGAGATTAAAACCAAACGGCAGTCAAAAAAAATTGTCTGCGAAGAGAAAACCATGTGTCTCCACAGAAAGACGTTCTTATTCGTCCTCTATAACTCCCATCGTTTCTCACGAACCATTTCCTCCCACGATTAAAAAGAGTATTTTTTTCATTGTAAGTTGTTAAAAGATGCGAAATGCAAGGAGAATGACCTTATTTCCTCTAAACAAATTGATGTTGCCATCACGCAGTGATTCAATGCCTAGTATTGTATGGATGTAGGTCTTTTTAAGCCGAGCACAGAGATTATTGAATGAAATGAAAGTTCGGAAAAATGCGCTAAAAAGTGTAGTTAAAAAATAATTTCTCCCGCAGAGATCATGTGTACAGTGGTAAGTCCTCCTGGGGAAGTACAAAATCTCTCTGCAATACTTAAATCGTGCAACCCATTTATGGGTTTTCTACACTTATTTGTTCCCTGCTGGTCTAATAATTCACGAGTGACGATTCAGTTGAGATTATTTTCATAACCTTTGACGTGTCAGTATGACAGCTTGGGGTCATCTCAATGGTATTCGGCCCGTTACTAATGTAATTTTATAGCTCCAAAATTGATTACATATGGGTCAATGAAAGCATTACCCATCATTAGCTACACCTTTTGCGTATCTTTCTCATAGAGCTCTAATAATATTACAGAGAAAGCGTACATCTTTGAACACTATACACAAATCCAACCAATTTTTGATATCTTTATATGACCGGAACTGCCGAATACCCAGATTATGTGTCATAATATGAAATAGGTGATAATCGATTGGCGTTATCTGGTGAATATGTTGGAAAGGGTAGAAATACTGAAATACTGAAGAATTACCTTATCGTGCCTAACCACGTGATCATTTTTTCAATAATGGTTTCATTGCGCTGCAGCAACTCGTAATAGACCACACCCAACTGGTCCCACCAAAAACATTGCAATTGAATGCCGTTGATGTTTTGTGGACGTTCTTCAAGCGGACGGTGGCCTATATATCACCATCGTTGAAGCCGCGTTGTTGTACCTAGAGCAATATTTCCGTAGGCGAATGGACTTTGCATTAAATAGGAAATATAAGAATGCAGTTGCCGCAAATGGCGATTTTTTTTTGTCACAAAATGAGTTAATTTCGTACGTCACAATCAGCCGACAGTTATTGACCGGAATCATAAGCCAGTTTTTATCTGCTTACATTTCCCCATACAAATGGTCATGGCCAGGATGAGCCTAGGAAATATGGATTAGATTCAAACATAGAATTTTGCTAGCTGGTCTGCACCAGGTTAGGCCATGTTTACCGTGTCCGGAAAATGTAAACAAAATTTTTTAACGAAAACTACTGAAAAAAGGTTATTTTAACAATCAGACTTATACATTGTTTCAATTGAATTGAATTAAACGTTAAATTTTTTAACTTTAATCAATTTTTCTCAAATTGTAATTCCGCAAAAATGATCCCCTTTGTCATTCTTTATATCAAAATGCTGTGTTCTTTACGAAAATGTTCATAATGGTACAACCCGATAGGTGGATTATTTGATACAGGCTAAAAGCTTAAGCTTTCTAACTTATAGTATGATCTGCCCCATTGCTGGCGAGACATCTTGACAAACAGCGACAACACGCGTATTAATAGATATCAATAAATACAGAGGTGAAAGTAAAGAAAGTACATCATTCAACTAACTTCATGTTGGCGTTATTTCTGACATCTAAAGAATTAGTCCACAATGCAACACGCAAAACATCTTCATTTCTCAACTGCTCGGAAACGCACTTATTTTCCCCCCTTTGTGAGTGTGCGACGCAAAAGTTCAATGACCCTGTTTCTTCGTTGTTGTTTTTTTAGTAGAACATAGCATCCCTACAAATGACGGTTCTTGGTCCAAGATCCCCTAAGGACATTGGTGTGCGCGTCCCGAACGCAAACAAATCAACCGTTGCTGTTGCTGAAAACAACAGGGGGAATCCTTGTGCTACCATCTCAAGAAACGATCCCGTTCCACCGGCCGGGTTCTGCTTTTACCCATGGTTGAAATGTTCATATAAAAAACCCATTCCCCTTCGGCTTCGGTTCCATTCGACGTTTTGCCTTTAATTCATCGTTCAATTTCTTTGCAACGTTCTTTTGCGCATCAACATTAAGAACCGTGGGCCCGGAAGACGTTTCTGGCTTCTGTTGTTATTGAAATTTCCACATTTTGCGTTGCGTTCCAATTTTCTCTCTTCTACTTGTATGTTCAGTTTGTTCATTCTGTAGAGCCGTTTCGTGCTATGGATGTATAGAAAGTAGTTCACTGGTGTTGGTGGTGTTGCTGCTTGATTCAATGGTAAAGAGGCGCCGATACGGAATGAAACGACAATCCCTCACAAATCGCTTTTCCTCCCCCAAAATATATCGTGCTATCGCTAGAGCAAAATGTCCTTTAGGGTGTTTGCTGACTAATACCCAATGGTACGGCGGGTTTTGTGGGTGATAGCATGCTGATCCACGACCATCTCTTTCGGGGTCAATGTATCCTTCAATCCTTACCGAAAGGTTCAACAAACTTTCGGCAACGACGTTTGATTTTCGGCTATTTTCGGCAAGGTGAATGTTCCACATTTTGCCGGTGGGTTTGACGCCCCATTCGGTATGCTACGGAAGAAGGGAGAAAATTCTACATATTGTTGCGGACGCATGCGTACGGTACCAATAACAACGGCCTAACACACCAGCGACAAGCAACGATATCAACCAAAACAACCCAAAATACACCCTTTTTGCGACATGGAACTTGTGTTGATGGGCCAGAAGCATTCGGCAGTAACGTGCACGAAACACCGATCGAAGATGGCCGGAAAAAGGTGTCCATGTGTTGGTGTACGAGAATCCAGCACGCAAAGCGGAACAGAACAGTAAACAAAAACAACACAACCAAAGAAAAAAAAAACTGCTTCGATAAACAGTTTTGGTCTGTTTATGACTGTTTCCCCAACCAAGGGATGATAAAAGTGAGGGAATTTTCCGCATTATCATACCATGTCCAGTTCATAATTTTTATAAAGTTTTTGGTATCTACTTCAAATTATTTCTAATTTTGAGTGTACAGTGATGGACAATGAAAAAAGGCCAGGGAACAACTTGCCATATATGAACTAGTTTCAGTTTAGCATATATTTCAATGCAGTTTGCTACATTAGGTAAAGCTTTATTTGTGTTTGTATGCAACAAAACTATAGAAAATCATTTTGTTGTGCTATTTGGAAGGAATTGATAATAATAAGTTATTGAGATATTTTTCACCCTAGCTATGAATGTCAGTGTCTTACTCGTTGCAAAATAACAATATGAATATCTCTAATCTTGATATCTAAAGATTTTCTATTTAAAAACGAGTAAACTATTTATTAACAAAGCAAACATAGGCAAACCAGGTAATTGTTATTCATTCTTGCTGGACAGCTGCCCGTAATTCATGCTTTTACTTTTATAATAATGTTTGACGAGTATTTTATGGATATCAATAGTAAAAACAGCTCGTTTGCAACAAAAATGGATGTACCAACAAGCGAAGCGCGTATTGCGTATTATCTATCGTCAATGTACTTATAAAAATGATCATCACTGTAAATTTAAGAACGCTGGGCGCAGATAAATAATGGACGAAGGAACTCCGTCAAAGAATTACACAGTTTTACAATAAAAAGAAGTGACCTTGGTACTTTCCCTCTAAATGATTCTTCTTCACAAACTGCAGTGTGTTATAAAGTATATCGAAAATTCCGTTAAACACAAGATGCATGATAAGCGTCGTACAGTGTTGCGTGCAGCCCAGCGAAAGCATTGGCACATCCTTTTGCCTACGGGATACAAATTACCTGCTAAGTCGGCCAGGTTGGATAGTGTTCCTTGTTCCGTCATGCTCACGCACACACGCACATGTGGTTCATTACCAACTTATTTATGCTGTGCCCGAATGGTAAGTCGGGATTGGTAATGCCGTCATTCGCTTTTTCGCTCGTATTCCAAGAGGATTTCCAAAAGCGAAGGAAGATAAAATAGAAATAAAATGGAAGGTAAAGGCACAGGCACCGTTCAAATTCACCACTAGCCAACAGGCACAAATTTATCCAGCAGCAGCAGATGGTTCTTCTTTCAGTGTTTGGAGCGTCATACATAAATTTGTTTCCCCCTTTGTTTCATTCTTTTATTTCGTCGTTTTTTTTTTCTTCTCGTGTGGAGTGGCTCTTTGGCTTTCGGTTGGGTGCGTTAAATGGTTAAGGCCTGAAGAACAGTTCTATTCTTGTCTAGTTACGGTGATTTTCTTTATAACAGACATATCAACATTGTTGTTTATATTGGGCTGTGTGAAACTCTTGGTAATGTTAAATTTAGATGAACAATTTAAATATCTTTATACTATCGTAATGCAAAGAGGTGAGGAAATTATCATTTTTCGTAGTAGAAATAATTGATTGCTCCGTAATTTAAATCGCGACATTTTCTTGTCAATCAAACACTATCGCCAGATGTTAATGTGCGGTTTGCAATGCACTTGCAACACATTGCACGTTCATCTTTCGTTCCACATGTTATCAGGATTGGTTAAAATGTGTCGGAAAACGATACAGCGCACTGTTGTTGTTTGGGGATTTGGATTATGTTTCTTAAACACAAGGGATAGCACGCGAACGACCGAATCGTGGATGGTACTGAGCTGTGTGTGCTTTTTTTAGTGGCAGACAAAGCGCCACAAATACGCAGATGATGACAGCGCATTACCAGTTGACCAGTTATTGAAGTCGTTCCAAACTTTACGTGGAGTAGCCAGGAGACAGAAGGCGTGAATTGTGGCTGCAACTCCCGGCACAACATATGCATCGTCTAGGGTTGCAGCTGCCGAAAGCAAGCAGGTTGTTAAATACAGTTCAAAATTGGCAGGCAGTTGCAAAAGTGACCGATGGTGTTATTGGTGGATGGTGGAGTTGGTGGTACCAGTGCATCCCCAAGTGCATCGACTGCTGCAACAGAAACGTGCACAACAACAGCAGATGTTCAGACATTCGGAAGCGTATAATAAGAAACCCAGCGGGTCCCGACTCGCGGTCAATAACACCTTTGGGGTAAAAAGTTTTATATGTTGTTCGTAGACATTTTTAGTGGTGAAATGATGCCATATCTATACATGAATATATACATTGTTCTAATTTATAACCCACTATCAGAATTAATGCTTTTCTTGTTATTACGCTTTTTGAGTAACATAACATTAAGTTCTTTAAATATGTTGTGTGGTTACCTTCATTTAAATGTTCGCCAAGTTTACAGGGTTTTCACAGACCCCTACTTACTGACGCACTATAATAAGATAAACGGGAAGATGGATAGTGAACCACAAATGTTTAACATTACAAATGTTTTATGTTAACAAATAATTCTACTTCTAAGTAACTTATTCCTCAAAAAAAAATATATCTCAACATTTGATCCCACGGACATGTGAACCGACAGCCAATAATCCATTCATTTAATTTTGTACGTGACTGGTTAGTCGGTTCTTGTGATTCAGTTAAGTATTTTGTGTCTATTGATCTTCCCGTTTATCTTATTCGCTTGAGCGATTCAGTAAGTAGGAGTCGCCAAATATTAATTATATCATCATCTATTCATCATCTAAAACCCCGTGTTGCAATGCGTTTGTTTGCAACATTTCTGTGTTTAATATTAAAGTTAACATTATTTCAGTTAAATAAATTGTGTTAAAATGTACACATGGTGCGATTTATTATCCCTGTTGGTGGTGCGGAACTGTTACTAAAAAAAGTAGTTCATAAATGAAGCAGCTGCGCGCGCGAATAATTGTCGCCATGTGCTCCCCACCGGTAGGGCGGAAAAAATATATGCTTCGGTTCCCTTTCGCGCCCTTTTTATTTACGCTTGCACAGTCGTAAGCGTGTTTTGAATGAAAAGAACAGGCGCGCACAGTTTCACGAATGTTGGTTCCTTTTTTGCCCATTCTTTCGATCACTCACAGCAAGGGGTCACTGAGCGGATCGCAATGCAATGCGTTGTGTTTATCGGCGCTGATCTGTTCACTCTCCACCTCACATTATGTACGTTTCTCTCGCTTTGGACGCTTCTAGCGGCCACAGCCACAATTGCATGTGGGTGACGACGCGTCCCAATGCTCAGATAGCTGTACAGCCCGTCTCTTCTTTCGATCGTTCTCTCTCTTTCTCTTTCTATTACCCTCCCTCTCATTCTGACTCACATTCATCTTTGGGACTACCTCAACATTTTCAATGCTCACACATTCCACCTCCCAAAAGCAGCATATGCAACTCGCTGCTGCTTGTCAATTTCTTTCCACAATTTTCTGTTCCTTTGTGTTTATTCGGGGCATTTACTTCTTCCATTTTCGTCTGCCCATCCCTGGCGTAACCTTTTTTTCATCACCACCACCACCTATTTTATTTCACAACGGGTCTGGTCGTGGGTATTTCAGAATATTGTGATATCTTACCTTCGCTTCTAGGTGATCTGCAGCCTCTGGGATCATCCTCCAGCGATGGGATGTTTTGGAGCAAAACAACTGCAATCCGATCCTACCAGACCTGTTTTCCCCAGCGTTTTTTTCGAAGTTTATTCCATTTACTTTTATTCCTCTCAACCTTTCCGTCTGCAGTTGCGTTTGTGTGCGAGCTGTGTACGCTTTTGAGTACCGTTCCGGTTTTCATCACAACGTGTCCTTGGGTGGTGTAGTTTGTAGCTTTTGTTTTTTTTTGTATGTCTTGTCTCTCTTGTTCCGCTTGTCACTGCATGTAGGGCGTCTTCGATCGGTAGTGCGCATCCTAGATGAATGATGGCCATCTACGGAACTGGGTTTCGTGTTGCTGGATGGGTCGGTAACCATAGGGAAGGGCGAATAAACGGGACCTTCTTATTGTGGCCACATACAGGATGTTTCTCTAGCATATTAACTCGAACATGCAAGCATGGCACTTTCTCCAAAAAAAAATGCTTATTTATTATTTCTTCACACGATTCGCACGAAAAAAGGTTTATGTTGAGCTAAAGTTGTTTGCATCGATCAACTTTCGATTATTGGCGGCTGTTTTTAGTTGATGCATGCAATATTATTCGCCATCTCGTCACTCGTTAATGGTAGACTATTGTGTCAAGAAGACTGTATCAATGGTTACAAACAGATATGCTTCAGTACTTGGTAAAATGAGAGTGAGTAGTTATGGCTGGATGGGTTAAACAACCACATCCACTTCTCCCTCAATCTGGTCGAATCCATTTGTGAGAAAAACGCAATGGATTATACTTTCATGGCACCAGTCAGGTCATAGGTCAATTTTCATAAATTTATAACGGGTTACCAACCAGCTCATGCCAGTGTGAGTGTTCCCCCTCGGCATGTTATGGGTGAGCGTCGTGGGCTTCATGCTGCAAGCCGCTGTGTTCTTGGGTTAAGCGGGTTAAATTGTTGTCGGTTATGTGTAAGAAAAGGAAAAAGTACGTTCTTAAAGGAAAAAGCGAGTCTTTATGCAAGCATAAAGTATTATCCCGTGGGTATGATCTTTCATTTTTCCCTCGTTGGATGGTGTGCTTTTAGAATCTTCTTATGGAATGCGGCAGTGATCATTCTTTGATAATAAGTAAAACAAAAAAACAAAACATACTGTTGTCCGTATAACAGAGGGAAATTAGAACTGTACATATAAGGATATTAAAAGGAATAACAGTTCCATTTAGTAATGTACCAGCATATGAAACAGAAACACCAGTAAAGAATGCATGCAGGAAGATTGTTATTGCAACTATTGATCACGGACGTTCGGCCCACACATGAGGCCCACACGGACCCACACACCCGGTATCTCCAGGAAAGTGATGCGGTCCGCTGTGCACCTTAACACACGAAACCCAATAAGCGGATAGAAAAATAACAATCAGAGGAAGAAACAATGGATAAGCAATGCGGGTTGATGAAATGGAAACCACACCGTTCCCGAAAAATCCATTCCAAGGATGCACATCATCCTGTGCGCTCGATTACCTAGAACCGATGCACACTTCAACGGCTCATTCGCTATGGTTTCCTGATTATAAGAGGATTTCGGTGGTTGAAATAAAACAAAAACATACCGCATTTGGAGAGACATGACAGGTAGAATACTGGTCTGCCACCGCAGGTTTGTACGTCATTAAGGAATGTTTCGTCGGTAGGAAATTCAAGCAGTATGTTCGAAATGTATTTGTAACGTCTTCCAAATCCAGCTTATAGTTTCAGAAACATTGTAAGCTCGCTTTGGATGTTTTACTTATATTGCAGTGAAAAGATTTAAATGCTGTTTAAGCAAGGAGATAATGAGATTGATAAATATTTTGTAGTGTTGTGATTAATGAATGTTTTGAGAAGTGTCATTTGTATTGCATCTTCCGCGAATATTCATTTGAATCATTAATCGCATATCTCGGAAACCTAATTAAGTCTTCAAGAATTCTGAATTTATTTTCTGAGCTTCGGCTGTTCAACTTTGTGTTAAAATTGTATAGAGAGGTTCAGTTGAAATTTGAAATGGTAAATATTTTTAGAATATAGTACGTGTTACATTTCTAGGGTTTTGTTATTAAAAATATGTCAAGTCGTTGTTTTGTCTACGTGGTATTTGATAACTCTAGGAGCTATAAATGTTAATAGGACGCAAAATGTTAGGCATATGAACTGTGGTATAGCAGCACCGAATGAACTTTGTAAAATAAACTAAAACGGACAAACGAATAAACAGTAGCTAAGAGAAAGCCAAGCGTAACACACCACATCAGGGTAAAAAAATTATACAGTTTGTGATATTGTAAAAAAAAACACAGCAAATCCCAACTATTTCAATCGAAGAAATATTTAAAAGTTGATTCATTTTGAATCTTCGAATTTTTAAATCTGAAAGATTAATTCAGATTCAAGAATATGAATCAGATTAATTTTGAACGCTTATATTTTATGTTCCAAATTACAATTAGGATATTTTTCTCAACTACGTCGCATTGTTCTAATAATTATCCAGAATTTGAACAGTGCGTTATTGGCACTACGATCCTTGATATCAACAGTTGCATATAGTACAGCCTGAACTTGTCTAGTAACAGAAATAAAACAAGGGCCAGAACATAGCGATCAGCCGATAACACAACATC
Source organism: Anopheles marshallii (assembly GCF_943734725.1). Taxonomy (NCBI): domain Eukaryota; kingdom Metazoa; phylum Arthropoda; class Insecta; order Diptera; family Culicidae; genus Anopheles; species Anopheles marshallii. The sequence goes on from NC_071327.1 coordinate 46,373,616, forward strand.
AAGCAAACATGGGGCAAACCTGAAGGCCAACAAATGCAGAGTGACCCAATACAGTGATGCTACATATGCTTATTCTTCTTCTTTCTCCCGTTGCTTTAGACCAACATATGCAACGAACCAAAGCATTTTAATGATTTTACGTACACCGGACCCTATTATATTCATGCGGAACAATTTTAGCTTATATTGCCAAAGACTTCGCAAAATAAAAAAAAAAACGAAGGTCTTAGGGTGCCAGCGGGTCCCTTAGCAGGCCCGAAACGGACGGCCAAAACGTTGCTCGTTCCATAGGTAACGAATTCATGCCAAATCGTTACGAATGTACCACCAATCCCTGTGTCGATCTCTGAAGGTGGTTGGGTCAACCTCTGCAGGACGTCTGCAAAAGTCACAAAGGACGAGATCCGTACGATATTTAGAAAAAAGAAAATAAATCGTCGTATTGAACAAATGCAGCTTTGCTAATATCGACACACATTTTATGCAGTTTCCTTGTTTCTTTCGTGTGTTAAAGGAAAGGTTCGGTTTTTTTAATGTTCTCCTAGAAGAATGTGTAAAAGCGACACAAACGATGGGAAACAACAGAGCAAAGCAGCAGCAGAGAAGAAACGGACCGAAAATACATCGTTAGAACGATTGCATGCAGGCTCCTTTTGCTTTGCCATCCCGAAAGCATGACCAAAACATATGCCGTCGGCAACCCCTGAGGGGTTGTGATTGCCAAAAGCGTACGATGGTGGGTCGGTAGGGTTGTAAAATTTTTATAAAAAGAATAAGGATTGAAATATGCATACATGTCCCTAGCTTTACCATCTACACGTATACCTCTTGCGTTTCATTTGTTACAGAAATGGAAGGCATAGAGTGAGGAAAATATTCACTGGCCTATGAAAAGGAACAGGAAACAAACCCATGCTAGCCTTCCGTTTGTTTCCTTTTGCACTTAAAGTCAACTACAACGAAGGAAAACGGTTAAACTTCATTGTAAATCAAATGCCCTTATTGATCCTGCAGTTTCGCTTGTTCGCTTTCCTTCCAGGAAGGGAAAGAAACTTAAAACTCTTCAAACGCTTATAGAAAAAAACTTCCGTCCTTTAGCTAAATCTGCCTCTACTTCTACGACAACCATCAATTCTAGTTCACCTGCTTCAAGAAAACTTATTTGCCTTTATAAAGCTATATGCTTTTTATGCAACGATGTATTGATTAACGTGGTAGTAGTGTACTTTATGGATTTTTTCTAAAAAAATAGAGATAAATGATGGCTGCCAGTTCAAAACCATCTTCAATGACGCTTCTCAGTGAATGAGCGTTCCATTTCCGTTGGTACACATATCGACAAAGGAAAAGTGAGGCTATGAGGCTTTGAGGCTTACTGAGTGAAAGATGACACTCGGGTTCGGTTTCGGTATAAAGTGAAAAATTTTTCGTATTCCCCAGAAACCAACTAGTGATGAATGGGAAAGCAGAAATCTTATTTATTTTTCCATCTTAATTTTGTGCTTAATATTTCGATTTCCTGTGACAGCAAAGACATATCAGTGTAATGAATATTTTTTGTTATGATCTTACATGCAAGGAATATATTACACGATATGATATTATACGTAACGTAATACGTCTTTTAATTCAACTGAAGTAATAATTATGTTTGCCATAATAAAACATTTGGTTACTTTTTACACACTGTACGGGATCAAAACATTTCGAGCAAATGTATGGACTGAACAATTTAATTAATTTAAACACTTTTATAATCGAATTAACGCTAACGAAATCGATCAAATTTGCTTTACAATCCTATAGTATAAATCACGATTATGGCACTGCTATCCAATGGTGCTTCTTCGATGCAGATAACAGCACAGGCGGCCAACGGTGGTCCGAACGGTGGTGGCCCCGATGGCGCAGGAGACTTCAACTCCAACGATCATATCTTCTTTTCAAGTCTATTTAACGCGTTGCCGTGCTGGGATGCACCTCACAAAACGAGCTCGGGACCGGTTATGGTTCCACAAAGGTAAGATTGTAATGAATCCTTGTCGCAAATGGATGTTTCCATTAATTCTGTTTGTGTTCTTCATTTTATTTCCTTCTCTAGCAATAACAACACTTCGCTGGATCGTGATAGCATAAGTATTACGGAGGATATATTATTCACCAATGTTTTGGGTGCAATCGGTACGGGCAGTAGCAGTAGCGGCAGTGGAAGTGGCGTACCGCTTGGAATGGGCCATGTCGGTATCATCGGTTCATCATCCAATGGTCCAAACAGTGGCGGGCACCTCGCACATATGGCAACCGCTTCGAATGAACTTTTCGGTGTAATAGGGTCCACAAGTACGAGCCATACCCAGCTTACCCCGGGTACTTCACCACAAACCAACTCATCCAACGGCAGCCATTGTCCCTCGTCCGTAGGAGCCATCTGTGGGCGATGTGACACACATGCCTCAAGTCGCTGCCTTGATTGCAACGATGTGTTGTGTGAGGACTGTACACTGCTGCACGCAAAGAATGCCTTTACGAAGGATCACTGCATGATTTCGATCAATACAATCTCACCTATCGGTTCGGCACCGTGCATGATGCAAGGAAACGGCCTTGCTAGTAGTAACGGTGGCGGATCCTCAAATGGACCCATTTCAGGAGTCGCATTGTCCGAACCACATTGTGATGTACATGGGGAAGTTTTGCGCTACCTTTGCGAATCCTGCAAGAAGGTCGTTTGTCAAGAGTGCACCCTTTGGGACCACAAGGATCATTCGTGCATTCCGGTGGCAAACATTTCGCACGGTGCGTCTGAAAAGATCATGTCGATTCTGGAAAGTGGGAAGTTGGGTACCAAATACATCAAAGCCAGTATTGATCGTGCCGTCACGTATTCTCAAGCCGTGGAAAGGGATGCAATGGAAGCGTCGGCTCGCATACGTAAAGCGATGCGCCACTTTATTCTAGCCGCAGAAGATCGCGAACGCACACTGCTGGACCGGGTGGACAAATTTCGTCAACAGAAGCTAACTTCCCTGTCCGATCAGATGGCTGGTTTACGTGCCGCCCTGGCAGGGTTATCTCAGACGTCCGATATGCTAACGAAGGCCCTGGACTCCGTATCGGTGATGGGCAGCATGGAGATTGCGAAGACGCTCACAACGGGCGAAAGCCAGATGGAACAATTTGCGGCTATGTATAAGAATTTGCAGCCGAAGGAAGAATTTATCACATTCGTGGCTCCAAACTTTGAGCTGCTGCAGGAAATTAGAATGCAGGGTGATGTGATGCTGGTTGGTCAACGCAGTAACTCCGTGTCGTCGAATAGCTCTGGCAATGCGAGTATACAGGGTCAGACGGGACCGAATTGCGGGGGTGGTATTAATGCGAACAATGGTGTCGGTGGAGTAGGTGTAGTGGGATCGATCGGAAACATTCTAACACGGCGCCCAATTGTTCGCAGTACCACACCAGCGCAACGCATCGGATCATCAACGTGGGAACCGATGGGGAAAGGACCCGGTGGTGGTTCATCCGTTCTAGGGTCCTCTCCGACGTCCTTCGGTATCGGTCCAATCCCTGGGGCTCCGATACTCGGGCAGTGCATTCCTGGTTGCAACAATCATGTAGCAGCTAAGTCAGCCGTTGGTCCTAGCCTCACGTTCGGTTTCGATGGTCATGAGGATGGACAGGTATCGCGTCCTTGGGGTATCACCGTTGACAAAGACGGACAGATACTAGTAGCTGATCGGCGCAATAATCGTGTGCAAATTTTCTACCCCGATGGTATGTTTAAGCTAAAGTTCGGCTCAAAGGGTACGGCAAATGGTCAGTTTGATCTGCCTGCGGGTATCTGTACGGACGGACAGGGACGCATCATTGTGGTCGATAAGGACAACCATCGAGTGCAGGTATTTTCGGCTGGTGGACTGTTTCTCCTCAAGTTCGGCAGCTACGGGAAGGAATGTGGCCAGTTCCAGTATCCGTGGGATGTAGCAGTGAATACAAAGGGTGAAATTTTAGTGACAGACTCGCGGAACCATCGGATTCAGCTGTTTAGCCCTGATGGTCTATTCATTTCGCGCTACAGCTTCGATGGGGTGAATCACAGCCGATATTTGAAAGGCCTGACGACTCCGCGTGGGGCTTGCTTCACACCGCAAGGAGATATCATCATTTCAGACTTTGAAAACCATCGTCTGCTGCTAATCGATGCAACACTTTCAAAGGTATGTGATCGATTTCATTGAACATTACACGCGGTATAGTAGGAAAATGGTAATAATGATTATCGGTGATGATTTCAGGTACTTGCTGCAAAAGGACACGAAGGTTCAGCAGTACACGAGTTTAGTCGACCATCGGGCATTTGCTGTGATGATGATGGACGGGTGATTGTTGCTGATTCTAAAAATCAACGAGTACTGGTGTTTTCACCTCAGTTAGAGTTTCTCTGGGCGGTAAGTTATCCATCATATCTGACAACCCTTGCAGTGCTTTTCATGATCAACTCCTTTCTCTTTATCGATTGATGCAGGTGGAAATACGTCCATCGTCGAATGGTTTACTAGCTATTGGCATGGACGAAAAAGATCGTCCCAGCGACGTCGCGTTGTTGCCAGATGGTCGTCTTGTAGTCATGGTTGAAACATCACCGGATGCACGTGATCAGTGTAGTCCGCAAAAAACATTCATTCAAATTTACTAATGTATCGTGCCATCTAATCAGGCACCATGCTATGACAGGAGCAATATGAGCAATATGCTTTTCGAAATTGAGCATTGAGGAACCAAACTGCCAAAATAATGTTTGATATAATAAGTTTGCTCTATCACAATTCCTACTTATTATTGGTGAGGCTCTTAAACTAAGCATATAAGCACAAAGTAGCCGAAACACTGCAGTGGGAAACTATAAAGAAGATAGAACAAGTTAAATTCTTAGATTGTATGAACCGCAACGCTGCTACCTCAAAACTCGTTTGAATTAGTTGTTACTACCGTGTTTTTAGTTTCGTGTGTTGGTCCTGGGCGACATCTGTTTGTTTCATTCTCACTATTCTCCCGAACTTAGTGTGGGAGGTGATTGCAATGATACAAATTTGAATCGTTTTGTTTTGGTTCAACTTATACGATAAAAATCCTACCCGAGATCCTGAAACCTGGAAGCTTAAAAAGAATTTAAATCAGTAACCGAAAAGTACAAGGAACAGTTTTAATAAAACGACAAACGATAATGCATACATAGCACGATAAATTGACGAAACTAATTGTAAACCAAGCGATGCAAAAGGAAACAAAGCATACGAGTATGTTTCCGTTAGCCATAAGCAGTTTTAGGTTGTTTGTTAGGTGTAAATGAAATTATTGTCTTCAAAAATAGCAAATATGGATCAAATCTAAATGCCGTGGAAAGAAGTGAAGAGATGATGATGCATCGTAAATATAGTACAATTGTAGAAATAGGTATGCGCCTAGAGGTGAACATGGCCATGATGAGGGCAAACGCATTCATTGTGACACGCCGTGCACGGCACGTGTCTTTTAATTTGATATAGATGGTTTTAATTTTTAACTTGTATTGTATAGAACGTGACTGTTCTCTAAGTTTTGATCCTCTTCAAAACGCAGTTTTGATGTTTTATTAGCAAATTTCTTAGTCAAGTCCTATAGACAATGCGTATTTAGACACTTATAAAGCTCTTTTCGATACATTGTATCTGGAGTACATAGAGATAAAGAAGAACAAATGAAGATAACGCAGGCGAAGAAAATAATTCAAACGTATATTATGGATATAATTGTAACTTATACATTATACTGAAGAACGCTACACATTTTACTCAACAAGACTGAACATTGAACGATGCACGTAACATAAACGATGGAGCGTCTTGAATGGTTTTTTATGCGTATACATTGAATCATAAAGTATGGAAACCGCAAGGAAGAAACACTCATATTTACGCTCACAACCGCAAAAATTTTAAAAGATTCCCCATCTGGGTGAACGCATGACGTAAGACACTATTTTGTGTAGTAGAAAAAAAAACTAATTACGTTTTGCATTGTAAAGAAATCCAGATTTTATCCAGTCGTAGTATCCCACCAGCGTGTTTTTTTTTGCTTCGTTAAGACTGTGGCTTTGGCTTGTATGTTGTTTGATTTTAAGTCCATTTTCCTGGTTTTATTGTTTAAGTTGTTTAGTGTCGACATCAAACACTACTATCCAGAATTATGTTAGGTAAATATTTCTTTTGTTGTATTCTGTTTGTAGGTTCTAAACCAGTAGACTGATCATTTGTGAGTGTATTTTTTTTTACTAGTCCAGATGGGACAGTTAGGACACGATCGTTCAAAGATCACGATTGAATATTTTATGTCTAACATTATTATATCGTTTAGTGTCATTTGCCTTGACTTTACGTATTATTTCGCACCTATGCGCCTGCACGAACATTGTTCGATATTCTATGTCGAGCGCTTTTAACGTATTTAAGTATTCTTCTCACGTTTAGTGTACGGTTTCCATTTGTAGTCAATTTTAGAAGTATTTTATTCTGTTGCATTGTAATTGATAAATGTTGATGCACATGCTTTATTCATGTGTAAGAACCGGTTTCACAATTATTTTTAACATGTCTTGTTAGCAGCTAGTAGTAGTGTTTTATCTTTTGGACAATTTTAATCATGTACGAACATGTCCCAGTCAAAAACGAAACCAGCACTGTACCATTTTAGGTTTTCTAATGTTAGTATCCTCTGACATTATATTTTCATTTGGCGAATTGGCCATAGGATCGCAAGATTTATTATTACCACAAACCCGAATAGTTCATACCATCTGACACTATCGAGCAATAGAGAGCTAAACAGCACGGTATTGGATTATATTTCATTTGCGTACCGTTGTTTAATGATTGAGTAAAGCATGTATTGAAATACCGTTTAGCCAATGATGCTCAGTTCCAAGCATTAACACTAGTAGTAAGTTCACATCCAAATACAACAAATGAATCGTATCATTAAGGCTCGTCTTATCAAAAAGATCAATTAAATTGATAAGTGACAGCACATTGAAGATCATATCTTCGAATTGACTAAAATGATCGAAGGATTCTTTGAATCTCTACAACAAAACTTTGTATTAAATAGTGAGGAGTAAAGAAATGTAACATACTTCAGCTTTTTCTTAAGCGGAAGCAAAGTAAGATACTGCCAGCAAGTTGTTCAATATTTCGAATAATATATAGCGTAAGCTGAATGTAGAAAAAATTGCATTCATTTATGTATGCTTTGTACTGCAAGTGTGCAAACACTGTTCGGAATAATATCTTAACATTACAATGCATCTATTTTAATAGATATGTGGACAAAATGAAACATTAAAAGAAATGATTTGGGAAAACAACAACCAATAATGTACCACTGGCCCCAGCTCATTTAAAATGACCAAGAGACGGCGTTTCGAGCTACACGTAAACATATGAACACTATTGGGTAGGATGTGACGGCCAAACAAAAATGCGTGTGTACACGGAGTAGGGAACTCTTTACAAAGTGTTTACATGATAAACGGTACAAATGTATGAATAGTCTCTTCAGTTCACATGAAGTCTTTCCGAAAAAAACATTTCCACGAATATGATCGGAACGGAATGATAAAAGAAACAAATGTTGAAACAGTGAAATGACCCTACCAACGAATGGGTGAAGGACTTCTATTCCAAAAGCGGAAATGCAATGGCAATTCAAAACTGCCACCATTTCAAAAGTTGTGATTTTGTAAGCGAAACCAAGTAGTGCAGACAGTAAAACGCGGAGAAAAACTACTGTGACATGAAAGCTACTGAAAGTATTTTGACACACAAATTAAGGAAAAATGAAGTCAAGGAAAGTGATTAGACTGCAAAGGCAAAAGGACAAATGACCAAAATATTGAGGAGAAAGAAGTGGTAAAAGTAAGTCCTGGTGGTAGTAGGCAATGTTTTTGAACTAACTCGTTGTGCTACAAAAAAGGCGCAAAAACGAAACAAGAAACACTAGCTTCAGAGGCACCCCAATAGCAAATGGCAACAACGCACCCATACATTGCAGTGAAAGAATTCTCTATGAGAGAGAACAGCCTACAACATTTGGCAATAGTTTTTTTTTGTTGACAATATCGGTTCTGGTGGCATCATTTAAACACTGTAGCGCAGATTTCAATCATCAAAAATCTATATGCGTATAAACGTAGACGTTGCATGAATGAAATCTTTGCCCAATGAACGAGATGGCTGATGATATTTTGCAGCAGAGCACAGCGAGAAAGCGCGCTATAAACAGTAATCAAATTATTAGCAAAAGTTGCCATAAACATTTAAGGAACCGAATAATGCGATAAAAGTTTATAACAACAAAATAAAACTAACGTGGAGTATATTTTATGTACGCTAAAATAATTAAAAAAGACTAGTGAAACTATTGCAAAATGCAGCATTAGCAACATTGAGAGCAGAACGCAGTGTCGCAACACAAAAAGGAATGCAGAAACAAGGAAAAAACTTGTGTAAACATAAAAAAAACTTGTGACAGGTGAGGCTAAGATCTCCATAAGACAAAGAAATCATTTGATGAACTTGTGAGCGGACTAAGCTATATTACGTTAGAAAATTCGACTTTTATATATTGGAAATATGTTTTTTTTTTTGCATAGATTAAGCAAATCTCATTGCTTTTTATTCTTCATACAACGTGCATAAAAAACATGCTAAAAAATCACAGGCTAGTTTATAAAAAGAGTTTTCTTTTTAAAAACGCTACAATTCCAGTCTTTCTAAAATTAGCACATAAAACAACTATCGCTACATAAGTAAACGGTGTGCTGCACGTCTAAAACTGTGTGTGTTAAGTGAGAACTACAAATATGTAACATTTAGTGTTTCATACGAAGAGCGTTTGTGTGAGACAAAATATTCTGAAATTTGGATATTCCCAAATTTATTTAAAAAAAAACTCTACAGATGCCAATGCACGAGCAAACTCGCTCTCTTGCTTTCTTCCTATCTCTCTCACTATGTCTTAATCCCTTTCTTGCAGGGTGTTTGATATTTCTTGTGTGAAAAATATTGTACACTACCGGTTAATGTATACAGCAGTAAAATTATATGTTGAGATAAGAAATTCTATTCTAAATTAGACAACTTTTATAGTATCATTGTCACGCTGTATGCGTTGAAACCATTCACTCAGACTTAGCTTTGTCCCTACCACCTAACGGTTGTGTATGCTTTGATCAGCAATGAACTTAAATGAAACAACATCGCATCATAAAAAAAACTCGTATTAGACTATCGAAAAGGCTGCCCAAAGCACAAGCTTTGAACCGAACAACATTGAAACTGAAACATCTAAACAGCGAGCAGATAACAATTAGGTTGACTGATCGAAACAAGTAAGACTGAACACAATTCGAATTGTGTGCGTTTTGCACCGAGGCGTTTTGTATTTGATGGTTTGCGGTGTAATATGATCAGCTAAGCGAAACTACTTACACTCCCACACGCAAGTACACATAGCTTACGCAACATTTTACTTCTACAAATTTAAGAACACCATACCTCAAAAGCAGCAATAGATAAAGCTTTTTTCCCGATCGTTGCAATACATACTTGATTTTTTAATTTCCATGGTAACTAATTTGGAAGCATGAAAAGATTCTTTAGCGACACAACATCCTCAAGAGGTCATTCGTTTCTGTCTGAGGTCTGTCATTTCTGGCATTCTTTCACTTTATTTAACCCGTGGAACTGGTTAGTAAGTCCACGCGTACGGTGGATTTTTCCGGATGGGATTTCAGACCGGTCTTGCCGTGTGAAGACTAGCGCCACTACCAAATACATCATCGGTCCGCAAAGCACTATCGCTTCTATCTTTAAAGATTGAGTTCTATAGGACCCCGGATTCTCTAGTAGTTATGTTTTAATTTTACTCTAATTCTCACCTGTGCTCAGATTTTGCTTGAACACTCATGCTTGTTCGAGCAGATTGCTTTTATTCGAATAATAACAGTATCAATTGAAAGTGAAAATGACTAAACACAACACCCTCATTGACATTCTTGAAAACTAGTACGGATTTTTCCCTAAGCAAAAGATTGAGTAGTAGGAGTAGGAGTCCTCATAAAACAAACACACATACAAATTTGTGTATGACGTAATCAGAGCATACGATTTTGTTCGTTAAATTAGATAATTAATCGCAAAATAATGATAACGCATACTAGCAGCAGCATGTGGCTATAAACGAATATAAAATAAACAAATGTAACTAAGTAAAACAAATCATTTCGCAGGATTTTGCAAGTATGATGTAAATGGACGCGTATAGTTATATTTTTTTACAACTGTATTCAAACGAAGCGTATTTACATACGTCATTTATTAACAGTTAATTTTGAAATGACTTAACACACAAGAAGAACTCGTCATTTTCGTACAACGCATACACACACACACACACACTAATTGACAGCATAGTAGATCAACAAAATAAAATCGATTGCGTTTGCTCTGCACCCAGGCATCGTTAAACAAGGAAACAAGAGATGATTGTAAAACACAAGCTGTTTGAAAAAGTACAACCTTAGCAAGACGTAAGAAGAGTAAGCAATAGAAAACAACAAGTTTTATAAAAATTAGGACAATTCGATCGATCGTGACGATAATATATCTGTAAGGTAAGATGCTATGAACATAAAGAGACACCTAGAAAATAACACATGCAAAGGAGTGGTTACCAACGACTGATTTATATAAAGAACGTAAACTAAAAACAAAACTAAAAAAACCATTATGCATGCATTATTGGCACGCAAAGAGAGCAGTACTACTTATATACGAACTGAAGCAACAAGCCAATAAAATTAGCTTATCACACTGCAGACGAAAATGAACTACTATAGCCACATAAATGTCCGTACAACGGAAGAAAAGAATACAAAGAAAACAAAAACCGCTGATAAAATAGCCGTTAAGCATCACAATCTTCTCTGTAAGCGTAATCGATTCACCATACTGTTCGTTGTTTACCATTAAAGTTCACTGCATACAGTTTATCACCATCATTACCAACATCACTAGCGCGCATCGTCACATCATCGTCATCATCACCATCATCATCATCATAAATACGCTAAAACTTTCATATAACAAGTTGCAGAAGCGAACGAGGGACGGGTGCGCAATGTTTTATATACTTTTCTTCGATTTGACGCTAGCTTTATGGCAACAACAATAGCAATTGTAAAACCAGTTCCAATACCGAAGGTAATTTTTATAACAACACCATTAGCATTAAAGCGAAGAAAATAAACCACCGGAAAAATGTACTGTACATCAAATCGTGTTGTTTGCTGCTGTGTTGTGTGAGAAAATCGGATAATAACGCTGTTTTCGGGGACGACCTGGTGGTGTTTTTGGTAGCGGCGCCGGTATTCACCCGACAAGACCGGTCCAATCTTCCGAAAAACTATCAAGCTATGGGTAAATGAAGTCAAAGAAAGCTTGAAATGGCAGACCTAGCCTCTTGAGCTGTTTGCTTTTGCTATGTAAAATGCGAAAGATGTATACTTCAAGAATCCTAATGCAGTTATGACATGTTTGAAATGGTGTCCGTTGACCTGTGGCCTGCATTGACCCCAAGGTGACAAACAGGAGCACTGTTAGTCTCACTTCAACACCAAAATTAATACTTTCGTAAATACATCGTGTGATTCACCTATAAATTATCCGTGGCAAAACCATGATATTAACCATTTTCTTACACATCATCCTTAGGTATGGAATAATCAATCCGTTTGTCCTACTTCCATCGTGTCAGCTGTTATTTTTCTCACGCTATTTCCAACGTCACAGCAATCATTAAAATATGATGAAACAAAGCATTTATAATTGTTCTTCGTAAATGTGTTTGTTTTATGGGTATGGGTAAGAAGCGTATCAAAGCCTTGAAAACTTCTTTGCCCATTTGTCAAGTGGGAAAGCTTTCAATATGTTTATTTAATGGAAAATCAAGGGTACGGTTGGATATTATCTATCACCCTTAAGGTTGTACTGGAACATTGTGTGGATAACGTGCATGAGCTCGAATCAAGACCCCACAATACGTTCCCGAAATACATGAAGGATGGACTCTTTTTCTTGCTCCAGATTTTATTTGTTTGTTCTAGATGGTGAGTTCTTATCGTTTACTCAACTGAAAACGTACACACCTAATATTAGTTTTAGTATTTAGTTGCAGTATTTTGCAATACAACACACATGCTACACAGCTTGAATTGAGCAGCATCATACGTATTTGCATTGAATGGCCAGCAACAAGTACATCGTTTCTAGTAAGGAAGCTTCTGTTATTTATTATTTAGTAACGATACTAAGCACCCTGAACCGGTTGAACTAGGTTCCACATGACGAAACCCGTCTGTACTTGCTCCTGCAGTACATCGTAACAAAACAATTATCTGATATTGACCACAAAACCGTAAAGGTTCATCTAAGGGTTGTAATTATCGAACAAAGGCTTAGGTTCAAGGAAAACGTAGAGCACCTGAGGTAAACCCGTGATCGCATATATATTCATATCATCGATATGATGTCGAACATCATAATATCTACATATAGTAAGTATGTAAATACCTACACACTTGAATCGCTTTTCACCACAAGGTATGTTGCTGAGTGTGGCGTACAACTCTAAGTAATATTTTTTATACTATCAAATTTTGAAATTTTGGTATATAATACAAACCGTACCTGGTGTATTCTGGGTCAGTTCTCGAAATGTCTAAAAATATTCATTTTGGTTGTTAGAGTTCATTTGGAGAGTCTTCTTTAACCCGTCCTTCTATCAGGAGGCCAAATTTGAAGTGTGAATCCATATCTTGAAATCTGACCTTTCTCACTTAAGACGGTTGCTGGTAATTAGTCACAAAGTGTTTAATTTTAAACCCAACCTTGACCTACACACGCACTATTCTGATAGTGCATTTGTTGCCAGGGGTCAGCAAATTTTTCAACAAATATGCTAAGATGTAGTACATTTTTGATTCTACAGTACAATTACTTGCTTTCCCGAGACACCGTGTATATAACGTGGATTGTTTAAATTTATCTAACCTTATTGTCTACTTATCTAACAAGGTTATTGTATTTTTTGTTAATGTTTTCTTTTTAATTGTCAACAATACAATACAATATAATGTAGTTTAATAAGTACAAAAATGTGAAAATTGAAATTGTTCTTCATTAGTTCCCAGTGAATTGTGTTCGTTACGACCACCAAAAGATTATACTATAAAACAAGTAACAGTAACACATCTTAAAGTCATCAGTGATCTTAAAGTTACAATAATTAATTAGAATTTAATTTAGAAGAGTAATTAATAATGAATTAGATAAATAAGATCTGTATCCGACACGACCCTTTTTCTACACTATCATTCGGAAAGTGTACTAGGAATGTGTAAAAAATGTCTCCAATCACAATCAATAATCACATGTGGAATAAAAGGAACAAAACGGGGAAAAATGACATAAATGCAAGAGCTTCTTCTGATGATATGATCTCTTGATACTCAAACTGATGAAGATAGCTAACTTTCTACGTGTCTTTTACTCCTTCGGCAGAGATTTAAACGAATGGAAAGAGATGAGCGTTATTTAAAAAATATTTAGCTACTTGTAGCATTGAACCGGACAAAACAGCATTTGCCGACCCCTGATCTAGAGAATGTTTAGTTTAGTTTATTTCTAGTTTTATAGACATTTACAGTTTTTTATTCGACGAGGAATATTTTTATACAAGGAGTTGTTTTTACAAAAATAAATTAATCCTGACCTAATCGACCACTATAAAAATGCTTTAACAAATATTAACTGATTTATTTGTTTAAATAGAGTGTATATGCCATGCATTCAATCTGTTCAGGTTTATTTTGTCATTTCAAGTCAAGGCCACTCAGAACAAGCTACACCCAGCGAAATAAGAACAAATTAAACTCAGTACTGATTACCACCACTAACGAATTATGTGAGATGAGTGATGTCGATGCGCAGCAGCTAAGCAGATAGAGGACAAATGAGACAACAAAGACCCGGCGCATTTATATGGCAAGAATACCAATGACAATGCGCATTGTCTCACGCTCATTTATCCTGCGTCCATAGCGCAAAAAAGGATGACATAAACTCGACACACCGCTAAGGTGATGACTGTTAATGGCACCTAGCGTAGAGAAACGTTTCGGGTTTCTTGGCAATGAGTTTAATTTTACTACCACCAACTTGTTTTGTGAGACTTTTTCCATCAAACCATCAATCTGCCAAACCTGCTACATGCAGCAGCCTTTTTGCATGTGTTTTGGAACCCATTTAATTCTTCTAATTTCTTACCTTGTGCGTCCGGTCTAAGTCAAAGACATGTTTTTGTGGGAACGTTTTGTGCTATGTGCCTGTTATGCTGTCCATTTCGACAAGTGGTGAGTTTTCTTTGCTTCCGTTCAACCAAATACACTCGAAAAACGCAAAACCATTGCCGGTCAACACCAATGCCTTCTTTGATGCATACCACTGTTACGCTAGCTTCCCTCATCAAGACGCTTGTTGCGTGCTGAACGTGCATAAGTAAAAAAAAACAAAACCCGCCCGAAGTCTAAGTAAGCTCTTGTTGGATGGGAGAGAGGAACGAGCCTGACCCCCTGGGGGGAAACCGATAGAGAGAGAGAGAGGGAGAGACATTGAAAAAATGAGAGAGCGAGACAAGACGAACACAAAACATTGGACTTGAATTTCTTTTGCCACTCATCCGGTCTGGGGGACAGACTCGGACCGGGACCAAATGCGATGGACCCCGCCGACCTGCTGCGGCTCTACGATCGGGCGAACCTGCTGCGGCTTTCGACGATGGAGAGTTTCGGGCGTCACGTCAGTATCATCGTCGATTGCGTTTCAAGTGGTTCTCTCTCTCGTGACAGTGCTTTTGGTTGGGTCTCGGACACCCGCCTTAAGTAACACGCCTGTTGTGCCTAGATGCGGGTGATACAAAACGTCAACGGAAGATTAGATTAGTGCAAGGTTGTTTAGTTGAAAGTGCGCTTGTAATGAAGGTTCGCAGCATGCAATGATGGAGATATCGCGGTCGACGAACTGGTCGGATAATTTAACTTCTTGTGCTCACCCGTCAATCATTCAGCTAATGATTTTTCAACATAATTAAGTGCCATTTAAATCGGAAGAAGGCGAATGTAAGTGAATGTTTGTTGTCTCGATAACACAGAACCGTACTACAATCACCACATGCTAAAACCGTTCAGTTGCGATGGTGATCTAGTGTTGCTTTGCTTCGGGAAACAAACTGTGAAACCAACATCAAGTGTAATCTTTGTAACAAAAATCAACGCAACTCAGTCGACATTTAAAGTCAGCGCGGCAATAACCAACAACGCGCACTCGTCAGTGTACGCGTGTTGTACGCAAGTGTATGTGGCGATCGGTGGGTGAGTCGGAGTAAATTTGTATACTTTTACCCATTCCGCAAAAACGGAAAAGAAAACCATGGTGGAAACAAGGTTTTGGGTTTGCTTATATAATAAAGGTTTCGAAGCCGGTAAAGGAATGTTTGCTCTTGGTAGTGTTACTTCCTTGCTACAATTTGCTTGGTGCTTTTAGGCGTGCATCCATTTCGACTGCTGCTGAATGTTAAATTTAGTTTAAACATAAACGTTTTGCAACAATAGACATCATTCGCTACTATTGCTCAAAAACGATGCTCAAGTGAACTGTTTGCTATCATTAGTTTCATGGTGTTATCGATCACTGTTACCAAAAGAATGTTAAAAAAGTGTGGGTAATGTTTTAAAATATTAAATGGAGGTTTTGCGTAACTTCTCTGCGTATTGTACAACCGAAAAGTGAACAAATAGTGTGTTGGTGTGTGTGTTGCCTTTATATTTCAAATATTGTGCTTTGGCCTTGCACTAACGGAAATGATTAACTTTTCCAGTTGGCTTAATGTTTATTAATATGTATTTATGTACCAAATATTTGGTGTGCTTGTAGGGGCAAAAACTTAAGTGTCAAACACACCAATTTAAAAAATGTTAAGACATCACAACTGTTGTTCAGCAATATTCAATGCGGATCAAGCTGATCATTTCTATATTTGTGATGTGTTTCAATTATATTACAATGATAAGAGCATTATGTAATGGTTAAATGGTGGAGTGTGTGTTTTTATATTTATATAGCGAATCAATTGTGCCTTTGTACAGGCAATATTTAGTATACTACTTTAAAATTATAGATATATCAAAATATCAGATCAGTAGAAAATATTTAATCAAACATTATTTCGACTAACGATACAAATTGTTTCCAAAATGATTTTGCCATTTTAATATTTAACAAACAATACGTTGTGAATCAATTTATTTCTCTCTGCTAGGAACAAACTCATTGCCTTATGGTTTGGACTTAAGTGCCTCATTTACAACAAGTAGTAGAAACTGATGATTCAAGGACGTATCGTGTTTTCATTAAACTTATGAATAATAAAAAAAATCTACAGCGCGACGAAAAATGAGTAGAATTTATTAACTATTTACATAATAATTTCACACCTTGTGAACGGTTGATAACAAATTGCTTCCGTCGGTTGCAAATGATGTTTTGTGTGTAGAGACTTCTACCGGCATGTCACAAACACAAAGACGGTATCCAAGTGCGCCGTTTCGCTTCGTAATGAAATAATACGTTATGAAACGAAATTTTACTTTTTGAAAAGTCATACCTACTTCACATTTCATATCATTTTCCTCAAGCAACAAACGCAAGACGAAAAAAACGATTCTTGATTGCGATTGCGAAAGTTCGTTGTGATATAAGTTTAAAAAATTAAACTTTAAAAAATAAAAAAAAATAAAAAAATTTTAATGTTTGTTTTCTAATTATTTTTCATACCTTTAGTGTAGTACAGTATCTTCCTGTTGGTCGTACATCAACAATGGAAAAGCCCAACTCCGCTTTGAGTATTACGGAAGAAACACGGCTCTTTGGTGAAGTGCCACAGGTGCCACAGGTCACACTTTCCGGTACAGAAGCACCTCTAACGGACATTGCTGAAGAAAATACACCGGACCTGATGGACAACTCGAACCGAAAGCATAATGATCTGCATGATAACAAAAGCTCCGGCATAGGCAGCACCACCAGCAGCGTCAATAATGAGAACCTGAACGTACATAAAGGCGACGGTTCACCTCGAGATGGTCAGGTTCTGGACGAATCCGGTCATGTACAGCAACTCGATTCGATGACCACTGTCGTAATCGATATTGAACCCACAACTGAAGGTGAGTGTAAATATTAAGACTAACAATAGCTCTTAAGAATTGTAATTAAAAGCTTGTGCGATTGTTAGAAATAGTTTGTGTTTGAATGTTCAACATTAAGGTTGATTGTAAAAGTTGAAAGAAGTACCGAATGTTGCATATCGAATCCGGTGTGAAGGGCAACATGGCCGGTTTCTTGATGAAAAATAAGTCCAGTATGGTGATGAGCATGATAAATTATAAGGCAAAATGAAAAAGAAATTATGAGGTATAATTTTTCATCTGTCATATTATCTTGCATTTAACATATCAAATTAATACATTGCATTGATCTGGGTCCACCGACGATGTAGTCTCAACAGTTAACTGTTGGATCCAGTTGATCCTGATAAGTGTGGGAAAAATGGTTTTAGGATATTTCTTTTGTTTCAGAACATTGCAGAAGAATTTTTGTCCCGATGAATTAAGTTTACGCACTGTTAGCATTCGTTTGCGAACGAGCTGAAGTAGTAACTACTTTAGTTTATAATTGTTAAATGACACTTTGCGTTCCTCTCATCGGTGTTCGTTAACGTTACTGTGAAGTAAGAAGCGTTAAATCTTACTGTTGGAAATTTATTACTTATTACTTACTTATTAACTTAACTTATTACTGTTGTGTATAACATTATTCAAATATATTACTCAGAATTAATATTCACGAAACAATTTCCCAAATTAAATTTCCTCCAAATTTTTAATAATGATAAAAGTTTCACAACTGTACGAAATTCTAATTCCAGACAAGGGCAAAATATCCTAAAATCATCTTTCCATACAGGATTCATGAATCTCGAGGATTTATGAATTTATGAGGGTTAATTAATCTTCAGGAATCATTCCTATCATTGCACAAATAAAATTGCTAATGTTTTTGGATATATGTTAAGTTTATTAAGACACACAGTCTATTATTCAATGTTTTTATTGCACAACTTGTACGTCAGGGAAGAACAGTTTTTGACTTTAATATTTTATCTGGGTGTTGGGGACCAATTCCTTCCTCGTGCCAATTGCTATTCAAAAAACGTGCCTTTAGTTGTTTCGAACCTTTTGTTCCATTTTTGTTTTATGCAGGTTTATCGTTGTTGAGTAATAACGAAAATGAGCTAGTAAGATGTTTCTGTTACCCTTTCAATTATTATTATTATGTACTATTTATTATAAAAGCGATCTAGCCTGATGTGACCAATATAACTATTCAAAGCTTCACGATAACCATGTAAATAGATAACAAAAAAAAGATAAGCAAGTTTCGTATATCACAAAACTTTATATGCCATATTAACTTAAGATTATTTACACTGACGTTGAGTTGAGCTATTGGGTGACCCCGACTTAACTCTCCTTAAGTGACTCTTACGTGAACAGCAAGAATATCCTGCTAATAAGGGTCGGGGCCTTAAATTCCTGCTACGAACACGGAAGTTCATTTTTTAAAGAACGCACATGGGATCAATAAATCCGCTAAATAAAACGGTATGAAGGATAGGTTCTGTCTGGCTCTAGGGTAGAGGTCTAGGAAACTAAAGTTCTTCCAAGCTAGAAAGAAAATATTCACCATTCATTTCCATCTCGTATTGAAAGAACTTTATCGGTGGTTCTAAAACGGCACCATTGTTTTTTTTTATGTGCGACGCAATCACATTCCGTTCGACATTCAACGTACGTCGGCGCAGATGGCGGCGAAAACGTGAATTTGTTGCTTGGGATGCGCACAACGAAAAAGCTCCGCGAAAGCTTTTGACTCCATGATTGAAAGCTTCTTGCTTTCAAAGCAATTAACACGTGTGTTCAACATTAGACGTTTAGCAATCGTTTCCATTGGATTGTTAAATTGAATTAAACAATTACATAGGAGGGTATAATAACGGGTTTTAGAACAAAAAGACAAATGTACGCATCTTGTTTTCTCGTTCTATCAATTAGCCTCTATACATTTATAATAAAATTAGCCTCTATACACTTAATCAAATAGCGAAAGATTTGTGCGCTTCTTCGCTTACCAATTAACTTACCCGCATTGTCGTCCAAACGCGCATCAAAGAGAATCGCATCGATTTGTACGCAAATTAGGTTCGTCTCATTCAGTAAAATGTATTATTTCCTTAACTCTTACTACACCCCCATACACATGCATTCGTGGTGGTTAAGCTTCAGTAAGTCTGAAAGTGAACACGCAATAACGCAACGGCCCTACTCTACTCGCGGTGAGGCATCATCGCGCGCACCGAACCTCTCGCGCTCAGCAGTTCGGCTGTGCAAGTGCGTGTGCCTGCACACATATATTCATTGCACGTACTTTCGCGGTAGTTCAGGGGCCCCCGTAAGTACACTTACGTTGTAGTTGTGGTTGCGTACTTTTCGGAACGTCGTGAGTGTACAATGAGATTTGTGTGTAGCGTACTGCAGCTCGCAATGACGACCAGTTTTGTCCCGTTCGTTCGCTGGAACAGAAGCACAAAGTAGCTCGGCTCGCGCTTGCAATCCGTGAAGTTGTTCGTCTTACATTCAAATTTGGTACCGTACCGTGTGATTTGAGGTTAGTGATGTACGCTTCGGTTTCAACCAGTGTTTGAGGGGTTTAAAGTTCCTGCGTACGGGGAGTTTTACATCGTTTATTGTATTGCTGTGTGGACACCAAGTCGCTGACAACAACAACGAATACTTTGTTTTCCCATTTTTCCTCTCACAATGTGCAACTCTGTTGTTGTCTTTTGTCCCCATTCGTGTTCATAGCACTGGAAAGATGCAGGACAGTGTTTCTTCTATGAGCTTGCTAATGTGTAGCTATTATAATGCAATAAAATAAATGGCGCAAAATGTTAGTAAAGAAACGGTTAACCGAACAAGTTTAGTGAACTGTTGCCAAGGTGAAACAACACTGTTTTTTTTTTTGTTCAAAAGCACATATCCACGCAGAAAATAAACCCACCCTATTCTGGACAAGGATCAAGTGATCAACAACCTGAGCTTCGCAGTACGGTGATCTTGTTGGGGGAAATTAAGTAACCTTCATTCGAGTACGCGCAACTCACGCTCTCGTTGAAGATGATGACGAAGCAATGGTAAAAGCAAAGTAAAAGAACTGCCCACAATCCACAAAGCTGTCTGCCCTTCAGCTCAGTGTTCGTGTGCGCGTACATAACAGTTGGCTGGAACGGGAAAACTGTTCGGCAGTACAAGAAAACGGCCCTGCCAAGGAAAGTGCCGATTGCAAACAAAATGCCGAACTGTGCAGGGACGAGATTATTGTGGTTACATGATGTTGTAAAGAGGTTACATTACGTGCGTTTAATTTGCTGTGTTCACGATTATGGTCACCATTGAACAGCCGTGCCGTAGTTAAAAATTGTAGCAATATTTGTCTCCAAGGGGTATACATTTTTCTGTCCGTCATGATTTTGTCCGCAAACTCTTTTATATCTTATCGCATTGGGGGTCTATCGGTCTTAATCTTCCTCACACCGATGTTCTGATCCCTCGTTCCCGCAAGTAATCGTTATCGGGCCAAATAATTCGTGCGCAAAGACGGCCATATAACGACTTCAACCAGCAAAACCTCCGATTAATGATTCCACTTACGTCCACGAGCTTGACCTGTGGACTTTCGAACCCAACTGTGGAGGGTGTAAATAAGTCCAATCATCGTGGCAAAGCTGTTTTTCCTGCGTTTCTTCGGTTGTTTTCTCCGATTTGGTGATCGGTGGTTGGTTGGTGATTGTTACAAGGCAAGCAAAAAGCAAGCAGATTTTATTCAACGGTTAGTGATTTAGATGTGCAATGAAAGGAACTATATCAATTAGGTTATGGTTGTGCGTTTGAATGCAGGTGAGAGTAGCACTAATGTAAGCTTTTATCGCTTATGTGTATTGTTGACAATCAATCGAAAACTTTCTTGGTGACTTGAATTAGTCACGCAAAAACTAAACCTTACACTGAAGCATCTCATTCTGTGCAACTCTCACGACATGGGACAACAGAACCACTATGAACGATGATCTATGTCTGGGCACCCTGTACAAAAAAATCGACAATCGCTCCATGCAATCCAGGCAATCGCTTGTTGGATGACGAACGATAAGAGCGTTCATACATACTTTCGCATGTGTTTGGGGAGGTTGTAAAGCACATATATACTGCGGAAATATTACGAGACCGGTCATAGCAGCGGTTGTGTAGTTGACCTTTATTAACGATTGACGACAGTTGTGCACGCGCCTCAGTATGTATAAGGTGGACCAGATTTTTCACATACACACACAAGCCCGTTGGGGCCAAGTTTAATGGCATGATGAGGCGGTGCTGCTTCACATGCAAGAAATGCAACAGCTGCAGGTGCTGTAGAGTTAAACGATAAAATTCTAACGGGAACTTGTTCTCCTACACAGCTTTTTTATGTGCATTGTTTGTTGATTTGGTTGTATGAAAAGGATATATAAGAAAAGAAACCCAATAAATATGATAAAAAGAATACTGGTCCGAATGAAATCTGTTCAAACTATTTTACCATTTCTCTAACCGTTAAATTTTGTGCTATGTTTATAGTTTCTTTTGGGAAAAGGCATTTATATGAATTTCTAATGGGACAACTCTTAAGGGTTTCAACGATTGATGATTTCACATCGATTCATGAATCCTCAAGGATTAATTAGAATCAGAAAGGTGCTCGCGATGGGAAAGTTAGCTGTACCTGCATAAAAATTCAATCATAACTCCTTGGAGAATCATGAATCTTTGAGGATTCAGGCATCTATGAGTAGTCATGTACCGCTGAGGAAACAGGAAACCCTGAGAATTGCTCGGAATTTCCGAGGAATTCTTAGAATAGTGATGTAGAATCATACATTCTGTTCATATATTCATACTGGTCATACTAGATATAAAAGGATAAATTTGTCATAGACAATTCCATAAAACACTAGGAATGCTCTGAAGATACTGAACTTTAAACACGTTTACGCAATTGAGCCAGTTTTTTATCGTGCAGTTGACCATAACTGGTTATACCCGTGAAAGTCTAATTTTGTATTCTATTTTACAACTTTAATTTTTTGTTCTGTAATATATTCCACCATATTTTGCATGAATGATGAACGTTGCTACCAATTGAAACATCTCCATGATCCGGTTATGGTTGCTGCTTTTTTTTAATTTTCGGTGATTATGCTCATTCGCCGTGACAGAATCAGGGAGGGTGAATACATGCAAACGCGTAACCTCCCCCCAGTGAAAGATGATGATACTCAGGTGGGTTTCTCGATGTGTTAAAAATTGGAAACTAATTAGTAGTCAAAATTTACAAACACATTTATCAGACGCCGTAGCACTAGACCATGCAAAACGTTCCCCCAAACAGTTGCAGTAGATAATTCGCGAAAGCTGCTTGCTGAAGCTGAATGCGTCCCAATCGATAAATAAGTGACTGAAGGAGCATGAAAAAGGTATTGTTTCACGAACAAACAATGTTTAAATATAATGTAAGCCTTACATTACTGTTGATTATCCGTACTCCTCCAGGAGCTTGGTGCGTCTTATGGTTGTTTCATTAGGGAGGGGATTTATATTCACATCAGTGTGGATGCCATCAAACCAACGTAAGTCTTTGAATGTGTTAAACCGGCAGCCAAGGTTACGCATGAACATGTGTTTCATCGAATTTGAATTCACGATCGCAATATTCCAGTGGCTTCTTCGATGGTCGGCTCGATCCTGCTTTGAACAGACGACCCGTAGGTAAAGCGTCGCGAAGCTCATTTTTTACATAACGATTTTTTCCTACCCAAGATGATTGCCCGCTCCTCTTCCTTCCCTGCCAACGGTGTGTTTCCGTAATGGATGTCGGTCGATTACTTGAATCTGCGTTATGGTCGTCGTCGTCGCCGTCGGGGTTGATTGTTCGCACCGCACCTTCTTCAACACCGGTCCTCCACGTTGCTGGAGGAACTAATTGCTGGATCGGGGCAGTAATGAGTGTGTTTGGTGAAGTGTTTTGTGGGCTCCTATCGTTGTTACCCAACAGTGTCGATTAACGCACTCGAAAATAAACCCATGGTTGTGTATGTGAGTGGTGTGGTATTCATCGTAAGCGTGTGTTATAATTCCATCGTGTGTGATCGTTGAAAAGATCTCCCATCTAGTAATACTAGGGAACATCAAAAACGAAATTCGTAACTTTGAAATTATTGGAGAGCAAAAGACTTGCTTCTACACTCGTACAGTGTGACCATGGACTAGTTATTTAAATTAAAGCCGCACTAAGTGAAGCGATTGACCACCATAAAAAATGGTGAAAAATGCGCAAATCTTTCCGGTATGTTTTGCGCTCCAAGTCGAAACGGCCAGGACGTTCTAACGAAAACAAATAAATGTTTTGCGCTCCACCCGGTAGTGTAAACCCCATATTGTAACGTAACGGACGGTGTAACGAACGAACCGTACGCACACTATGCACATCCAACAAAGAGCGCGATAAGAGTTTACATTTGTGTGCGTGTCATCGAGAGGCTAACGTGGACGGTCGGTTGTTTTGACATTTGCAGAAAAACAAAGCCCGGCATCGAAAAGTAGGTTACCGAAAGTAAAAGCAGGCGTAAATTCGGAAAGCGCATTGCCAGCGGTGTGAATTTCGTATCACCTGTATCACCGTATCACGTAAATTGTGCACGGTCTGCAAAAGAATTTTACGGCCTTCTGCACAAAAGGCCAGAACGTTGTGAATTGTGGCGCGAAGTGGCAACCAGCAAAGTAAATATTTGCAGTTTGGAGCATACTTGCTTGATAGAACCGTAATAGAATCTACGTTATTATCGATTGGAAAGAGTGAATTCCTGGTTTGTTCCTCTGCACTAACCAACAAGCGAATATGCCTACTTAGTTTCTCCAAATACATTTTGCATACTTTTACTGTGTGTACCACAAGTGTATGCAAACAGCGTATCTATTGCTCATCACTGTACATTCAAGGGAAATACCTCAATTTATTTGCAATCGCCCGATTGAATCAAATATGTGCACACGAAGAAACAAATTCGATTAACCAGTATTGTGGATGTTTGTTTGTTTATTTCATTACCCGAAATTGCACATCCTTAGTTTGACAGTGCGTAATTCGTTCCGTTTCCATTCCACTCTTGCAGGAGGATCCATCGTGCCAAATAATTCCAACATGAGTTTTTCAGACGTACGTATGCTTCCTTTTCCTTTTTCTCAGCCGATAGGAGCAAAATCAACAACAGTTGAATTTTTGGTTATAATTTCACACCCAATTATTACGTCTTTTATGTGCATACACACAGGTCGTTCAGCAGCTTCGAACTACATTCAACAGTGGCAAAACGAGAGATGTTGATTTCAGGTAAGCTACCCTTACTCGTGCGAACAATAACGTACTCGTCATGACTCGGCATATTGCATTCCATGAAGTACATTTTCAAGCAATTTTTTTAATCATGGCTCGCTTCATCACGAATTTTTGACCTTCAAAATTACCGTATTTTCGGGTGTATAACACTACCTTTTGTATCAGTAGTTTTTATGTCGCCAAGTAGGAATTGTGTTATATAGGGAAATTCAGTTTTGTAACGAAAAACAATCGATTTAAACGAATGTTTCCACTAGTTTTGTGGCAGATCTTTCGAGGTGGTGTTATTTTACACAATATGTAGTTTGTTGTGCACTTTACATATATTTGAATATTGTAAGATATTTTTGAGAAACAACTCCCCATATTGAACTAATCAATCCGTCCTTTACAGGTTGAATCAACTAAACGCACTGTTGCGATGCTACGAAGAAAACTCCAACGAGATGGCGAACGTGCTAGCTGCGGATCTTCGCAAGCACAAGCAGGAAGCCCATCTGCTCGAGATTGAATTCATGCTGAATGATCTTCGCAACACGTTGTTTAATCTGCGCGAATGGGTAAAGCCGGAGAAGCCCGAGAAAAGTCTGGTCAATATGATGGACGGTGTGTACATCTACAAAGATCCATTCGGCGTGGTGCTGGTGATCGGTGCCTGGAACTATCCGCTACAGCTTACACTGGTACCGGTGGTTGCGGCCATCGCTGCGGGAAACTGTGTCGTAATTAAACCGAGCGAGGTTGCACCGGCCACTGCTAAATTTATTGCCGATGTACTACCGAAATACTTAGCACAGGTGAGTAACCAATTTTCACATACGTAAAAAATAATTGAAATTTACATTAAGTCTACGACATGTACGCAGCTTGTAGTGCACTACATGTTTCGCATATTGTACTAGTAACGCACATCCGCTAACATTGCGCAAAAAAACGGCGATTTTACCTTCTTTATTGTGTTGAAAAGGTAGAAAAAGTTGGGAAGGGATGTAGAAACCGGTTAATATTTTGCAACCCATTCCGATTCTGAACGCACGTCTTCACAAAAACCCCTTTGCTTTGCCAACAATGTTGCCCCATCCAAATATGTACTTGGCATTCGATTACATTACTTTTTACACCCTTCTCACTTTCATACTGCAGGATTGCTACAGGGTAGTGAACGGTGGACCTAAGGAAACGACTGAGTTGCTGAAGGAAAAGTTCGACTACGTGTTCTATACTGGTTCCGGGCGCGTGGGCAAAATCATCCATCAGGCGTGTAGCGAAAACTTAACGCCCTGCACATTGGAGCTCGGTGGCAAAAGCCCCTGCTATCTGGACAGTACAGCCAATATCGCAATCGCTGCACGACGCATCTTGTGGGGCAAGTTTATAAATGCTGGCCAAACGTGTATCGCGCCCGACTACGTACTGTGCACTAAGCAAGTACAAAAACAATTCATTGAGGAGGCTCGTAAAGTGTTGAAAGAGTGGTACGGTACCAATCCGAAGGACAGTCCCGATCTATGCCGCATTATCAACCAGAACCATTTCCAGTGAGTGAGGACTGCATGCGACAACCTGTTGAACTAGGGGAGAATTGATTTAATATGTTGTATGGTTTTTGTTTATTACTTCCCAGACGACTTACATCCCTCCTCAAGGGTGCCAATGTGGCTATCGGAGGCGAAACGGATCTGCAAGATCGCTACATCTCGCCAACCATTTTGATCGACGTGAAGTCCACCGATCCCGTGATGCAGGATGAAATTTTTGGCCCTATTCTACCGATCCTGAATGTGGACAATGCATACGATGCTATTAAGTTCATCAACTCGAGGTATTGAAGATTGCTGGCGCTTGCGCGATCGATCCGCTTATCATTATTATTGATACATGTTTTCCATTTTCGTTTCATTCCTTTACATATGTTTTTGTTCAATTTTTGTTATTATTATTTGACCACTCTTGTTTTGCCCTTTTGTGCTGCTGAATTCCTGGCGTTGCTCAATATCGGTTTGATCGGGTGTCATTGCCATTTTACATCGTTATTTTTGTTGAACAACGCTAACGAATATGCAATTTTCGTTTTTGATCATTTGCGTCGTGTATTGATCATTATCTGTTTGTACACACATCGGCACTTTGTCCATTTGTCCCCATCGCATCTAGACCACCGCCACTGGTAATGTACATCTTTACGCTAGATACCAAAATTCAAGATCTTTTCGTAACCGGAACACGCTCGGGTAGTATGTGTCTGAACGATACGATAATGCAGTACGCCGGTAAGAAGATAAAATTGGATTTCAAATTATGCAAAGGAGGTCAGGATTTTATCTGACCATTTACTGACTGATCTGGATAGCATTAATGGTGGAGGTTATTACACAGATTCAGCACAACAATTTTGAGTTATTCATTTAGGTGTTGGTATTTATCCTTATGCAGCGTAGTTGACTTTCAGTATTTGTTTTATATTCTTTGTTTGCATTCATCATCGGTGGTGGTGTTTAATTTTACTTTGTTCCATTATGTTTTTTTCTTAGCAGCTTATTGTAAAGTAGCCGTAAGCTTTCCTGAACTATTTACCTCATTTTTATACGGTTTCTCTATTCTGCTAATTCCGTGGTTTTGGAAACGTTAGTGACAAACCTCTCTGCTTGTACATCTTTACCAAGAACAAGCCGGACATACGTACGATGATAGAAAACACCTCTAGCGGAGGAGTTTGTGTAAACGAAACGCTTATGCATTGCGCAGGTTAGATTAAATGACCTTTTGAACAATCTAGTTCTAATAAGAGCTAAGCAACAACCTACTAACACAAATCCAAACACAAAAAAATGCGCTGAAAGTTTTCTTTTCGTTTTAGAACTGAATGTGACAAAACTACAATTCATAACATTTCACTTAAGCATTAGATTTAGTGCTGAGAGTTCCAATATTTGCTAAAAATGCATGCTCCGCTTACTTTTAACACACCGTACAACCATTCGCAGTTGAATTCGATCAGTTTGGACGCCTAGCTTAAACCAAGATATGTAAATTTTCTTTTTAGAGACACACCATTATGTATGTATCTATTTACTGAGAGCATCAAGGATCGCGATACCATCATAGCAAATACTACCAGTGGTAGTGTTTGCGTAAATGATACCTTAACTCACTATGCAGGTCAGCTATTAAAGAAACCTTTCGATTTCAACCATATTTCAGGAATCGTCGTTTTGCGTTTTGCTGTCCAAAAGGGATAAAACAATCCCCAAATTTGTTTCAACCGTATGGGCAAACTTCATTATTGCTTCGCGTTTCTCTGTGGTCCAAATGCTTCTCTGTTCGTGGTATACAATTCCGTTGTGTTTGTTGTTTCTTTTTGTAATGTAGCCCGTTTAATGGATCATTCATGTACACAACTCATTTGCTTCTATTTTTGACGAGCCACACGGGTCACAGTAGTTGGTCTCTGGTGTAATAAATTTAGCAAATGAAGTTTCCTACCGTTTGTGCTTATCCAACAGGGATAAACCGCTGAGCATTTACATCTTCAGCGAAAATGAGATGGATCGTAACAATATAATAGAAAACACTTCGTCAGGAGGCATTTGCATTAATGATACAATGGCTCACGTTGCAGGTATCTTATTTATATCAGTTTTTAAAATCGCGTCCAATCAGAATGAGTGTTTAAGCTCACAAACAACACAACATATTTTTGTTGTTCTATTAGTATGAACAACATAATTTGAAAAAAAAAACAATATACATTTACATAATAGGTAAACTTTCAGCGTAGTTTTTAAGGTTTCTTTATGAACATATAATACTTAATCGAGTGTACAAAACATATAAAATATCAGTAATTAATTGGCACTTTACACTAACCAACCTTTTAACCCCATTACATCGCAGCGTATGAAATTTCGCTCGCAAATCTTTTTTTAAGCTATATTATTTAAAATTTGTTTTTATCAAACTAGAAGAATTAAATTTCGTACCCGTGGGATCTAATGGGTTAACGCGTTCAGCGCCGCTTCGCCCAAATTTGGATGATGCGCTATGGAAATTGTCTTGAACGTTTTTGACATGGCACTGGACGTGTTAATATTGCTTTAGCAACGCTAACAACTACTCGCGTAGCTATGAAACAATATTAATTGGCAAATAATGGTTTAATTATTGGAATTAGACACCTGTCGTAATGCTAACAAAATTTAGATTCGTAAATTAGAATTATGATTTTGGACATTACAATCATCCTTATCCATTTATTCCATTCCTTACACTAATGGAGTTATTTCATTTCTATTAGTTGAAGCATTGCCATTCGGTGGTGTTGGCCCTAGTGGTATGGGCTCGTATCATGGCAAGTACTCTTTCGACACATTCGTCCACAAGAAGTCCTGCTTGACGAAAGATTTTAACCCAATCGGTGAAAAATTGGCTGCGTAAGTTCTTTGGCTGAATTAATTGGCTGCTAATGACAACAGCCGCTAGTCCACACCTGTTCCGTTTGTAATGTTAACCCAATTTTGTTACTTTTCCGCATTATTTCTAGCTCTCGGTATCCACCATACTCTGATAGTAAGCTGTCCTTCCTGAGTACCTTGCTGAAGAAGCGTCAGGGAATCAACTTGCACTTTTTGCCATATCTGCTGATGTTTGGTATTGGTGTTGCCTCGACGCTCGTGGTAAACACCCTTCTGAAGGTAAATAATTCCATCACTCTACCAAAATGACCTAGAGACTTCAGCCATAACTAATGGACAAACGACAAATAACTTTTCGATCGCAGCATGGCACCGTTGTAACGTCCTATCTTTGATCCCTCTTTCAGCGACGTTTGAAATAAACAGCCACCCTCTCCTATACGGAGACACAGACGTGGGTTATAAAGGTTTTTTTTTAAGAAGAACGTTATCATCAAACAATAATGCGTTGCTCCAAACGACATCGCTTAAGTTTTTACCGCTTAATTTCGCTTGTCTGGTAGAAGATATCGGCTTGCGTGTTCTGTAATATTTAGACTCGTTGCTTATCGAAATGTAATCACACACACGCACACAATATTGTACGCAAATTTGCTGAGAATAATCGGCGCTGTATTAGGGATGCTCCAATAAAATTTAAATATTGTCTGTACATGAATGTTTTATTTTACCATTTAAAAGTGTAATAGACTAATTTAGAAAGTTTTGGCAATTGAATCTTGGGAATGTATCTTCTTCTTGAATATTTCTAATGGTATGCAAATTAGACTGGTGTCATTTTGTTACTGTTTATTGTTTGGATTTAGATAAAAAAAAAAACACAAATCTTTAAACTAACGAATCTGACGATAAATATACGATAACCTTAAACCTTCTTTTACTGAATGTGTGCTTACCTTCTTTTTCGTTTTTCCTTTCTTTCGTTACCCTTGCAGGAAGACGATTAATGCAGTCCAAAAATGCAAATTGTCCAGACTAAAACATGGTGACGCAAAAGAAGCTCCGGCAACATACTATTAACGCATACTGGAACAGTGTCACAAATACGAGTCGTATTCCAATTTGTTTTTTGTTTTTACATAGTAAGTAAGGTTTTCTTGCAAACAACACACCTTGTGATGGGATTGTTTCAACACCTTCTGTTCACAACCGGTATCGAAGGTTGATGGAGAAGTAGCAGAGAGCGCAAAAGGAAGAAAAGGAATTTATTTTTTTTGTTTCACGTACAGTGATACAAATGTTTTACATCGTCCTTCGGCGATGGTAAGCTCTTTTCTACTACACGATATAAGTTTTAAAAACAGAACACAAGAAACTAGATAAATGTTCGTTAATCATGGATTCGAACAGTACAGGATGAAATGTTGGGTTCAAACAATAAATGTTGATATGTGGGTAATTCTTAAATCATTTATGTTTGGTTTGTTTTTGTTGTAGACAATTTTTGGATATCATTTTTGGAAGGTGTTGTAAATACTAACGGTCGCTTTAAAATATCACAACAATTTAATTGTTTCAGGCTGCGTTTTGACGTTAATGAAATATTTCAACCCGTTGTCACATACCCGTCACATCAACTGTGGTATTCGTTTTGTAAACACATACCGGGTAAAGTAAATTCGGCTGCGATCAATCAATACAAGCATGATTACTTTAGCGATTTTCAAACCTCACTGCCTCAAAAATCCGATCGCGTATGAAACAATACAGCAAATGGTCGCCGCCAACGGGTTGAAGATAATTGCAAGAAAACGTATAAGTCTTTCGCGTCCTGAAGCGGAAAAGTTCTATGAAGAGCACAGGAACAAATTCTTCTTTCGCCGGCTTGTATCTCTCATGACCAGGTTTGTAGCAATAGGAAACATTTTCAATGAACTGTAAGCTTACCCTTTTCGTCCGAATGCATGCTTAACAGTGGACCTTCGGAAGTCGTGTTGCTATCGGGAAATGATGCAATTCAACAGTGGCGCAATTTGATGGGTCCTACCAAGGTTCTCAAGTCGGTTTACACACATCCGGAATGTATACGCAGTTGTTTCGGTTTATCGGACACACGAAACGCTACACATGGCTCGGGTATATCCACATTATCATTCTGAAATTGATTCGTCACTTAGATACTTACTAATTTTGTCATATTTCAGATTCCGAACAATCGGTAATTGCTGAGAGAAGATTCTTCTTCGGCGACAGGAATGTCTAGCATCCTGAAAGTGTTATTTATAGTAAGGATGTCATCCAATAGTCATGTACATACTAGCCAATAAATTAACACATTTTCATAAATAAGCACCCAAAGCGAAGAAATTAGCCAAATATTGTAGATTACGTAGAGGAAATTGACATTAGAAACACACATACATTGCTAGTAGAAATACATACTAGCTGTGTGAAAAATAAATTTATCGATATACTGATAAGTAGCGGCTATCGGCTGCATTTTCTTTTTATCTAAATTCCACAACGCCAAAAAGATTTCATCAAGCTGAACCCTTTTGAGTTTAAAGCATTCAACCTTCGATTATACACACACCAGCAATGTCACTACAGAATGACAAACATAAATGCAGTTGTTGCTAGTTTCCGTGTTTGTTGCGTACGCTTTGCAAAATATATTCCGCGAAATAACTTTACACCGCATCGAAAACACGCGTTCCTTTCGTCAGACAGACAAACTGATACTTAAAACTGAAAGATACAATTAACAAACACTTTGAAGTCAAGATGTCCAGCAATAATGACCAGGTGAAACAGTTCGCACAGATTACCGGTGCATCGGAGGAAAGAGCAAAATTTTTCGTTGATGCAGCCAACGGCGAACTACAGGTAAAGTGGTAGTGGATGGAAATTTCGATATGTGTTGTACCGGTAAGCAAAATATTTCATGAACCCGTTTCGGTTTAGGTTGCACTGAGCAACTTTTACGAGGGTGAAAACGATGACGCTGATATTTCGGATGAAGAGAATCCTCCCGCAGAGCCGTCGATTCAATTTGCTCGTGCAGAAAAAACAAAGGGAAAGAAAGCGCCTAAACCACAGTCTAAGTAAGCCATTCGATTTTTCCCTGCGAAAGTTTATTGTACTGACCAGCGTCTATCCATGTTTTGTAGCATTGCAACCCTGCATACACTTCATTCGTCCTCGTCGGAAGATGAAGAAGAGCAGGGCCAAGCATTCTATGCAGGCGGTTCGGAACGTTCCGGGCAGCAGGTGCTAGGTCCACCGAGAAAGAATCCGATCAAAGATTACGTGTCGGAGATTTTCCGTTCCGCTCAGCAGGGAAATCTGGAAACGTTTGATCCGTCGGACGAAAGCGGTGGTTCCAGCTGGTCGCTATATGCCGGTACCGGATACCGTCTAGGGCAGACGGAAGACGATCACCAGGAAGTTGCCCCTCGTGGAGCACGGACAGCAACCAGTGCGCAAAATTTGGAAATCGTAACACTTACTCTGTGGCGTCAAGGATTTGTAATCAACGATGGCGAGCTTCGTTTGTACGAAGATCCAGCCAACCGGGAATTTTTTGAATCCATCACCAGGGGAGAAATTCCGGAGGAACTCCGTTCGAAGGGACAAACGATGTTCCGCGTTGATTTGAAAGACAACCGTCACGAGGAGTATGTGAAGCGCAGCAAGCCATTCAAAGCGTTTGGTGGTTCCGGTCAAACACTTGGCAGTCCCGTACCGCCTATGGCAACGGCCAGTAGTAGCAGCAGTGGCAGCAGCAATACCACCAATTCCAGCAGTGCGGCCGGCAACAACGAAGAAAATGAAAAGCGCGCATCAGAAGAACTTGCCCTGGACAGTAACCAACCTACGACGATGCTTCAGATTCGATTGGCCGACGGTAGCCGGCTGTCGGCACGTTTCAACCAAACGCACACAGTCGAACATGTGCGTCGTTACATTGTAAACGCCCGGCCACAATATGGGGCTCAGAATTTCGCCCTCATGACAACGTTTCCCAGCAAGGAGCTAAGCGATGGTGCGCAATCGCTGAAGGAAGCTGGATTGCTGAATGCGGCAATAATGCAGCGATTGAACTAGTTTAGAGAGAAGAATTTTGGAACAGCAGATAATAAGCTTCATGAAGAATTTTTCCGCAGCAGTCGTACCGTGTTATGCGGGACTGGCTGCCTCCTCAACAACACTATTATTAGTATTGGTCCATTTTGGTGGAACAGAAAAGCTTAGATTTACTAATTTTTGATCCAACAATGAATTCATCCCATTTTCCCCCGACATCGTGAACGTGATAGATTAATCGTGTTGTCATTGTCGACATGTTGCTAATCATTGTTCATTGTTTCCCACGCGACAAGATGCATGATGACGAATGCGCAGCAGACCGATTCCCTAATGTTTGAGAAACAATTGTGATAAATCTGATGGAAATTTGTATCGTTGCAGCTTGTGGAAATATACGACCATGACGGTGAACGGGAAGATTACAAACTTTGTTTTATTTTTGTTTTGTGTCTTTTATTGTACGGTGACGCAACACCGGATAAGTTCCACGTTACTCAATGTAATTCGAGAATACGTGTTCCTTCTCAACGAGGTGCATGTGTATGTGAATCATAATTTTTAAATCTGTGTGCGAAAACTTCGGACGCGATCCAGCGTATCGAAATGGAGGCGTTTCAGGTGGCCGTTTTTGTTCCATAACTAACAGATTTGTTGGTAGTTTGTTTGTTTTATCTTACTTTATTTAAGAGCAAAAGAGAAACATTATCGGTCGATATATTGTTTTTTTTTGACTAGCAGCTTTACAATTGGACGTGTATCAATGGTATCTTCTTTTTTTGTAATTCCATTCACGCATAGCAACGGATCAACCTTTCCTTTCGATCAATCAGTTCTCTATTGATTGAACTTTTGCAAACATTAATCGTAAAGGTAAAATTCAAAATCACCATCCAATCCAAATCCACGCAACTCAATGGTGAAAAGCTGAGGAGCACACTTTCTCTGCGCTTAGAACTCCCTATACCGAGCCCATCTTTTTCCAAATCGGTATTTGCTTAAAATGCCGTTGGCATCAAACCCATTGCTTCCAGAAACTGTCCCATCGGTGACTGTTTCACGCCAACGATTTCCACTGCATTGGTGATTTTGTTCTTAATATTCCTCAGCCGCAACGATGCATGCACGAAAGTAACTAAAATGAAACGGCATTATTAATTATTGTCCAATTTGCTCCAGGCGGTGAATAACGATACTTACGCGAGAATGGAAGCAATATGGCAAATGCTACAATCAGCACAGAATCAAACAGGTACAGTACCAGGTAGCTGCCGGCAATGGTGCCAGCCAGTACGACCCACTTGTTCGGTTGCTGGTTTGGATCGGCACCGACCGAGCGGCGTGCATCCTGGGCAAAGAAGCGAACAAACACGTACACCAGCGCCACAATGATCGTCAACCCAAGCAACACCTTCATCGGGTGGATCAATCCAACGAGAAGAAATACGGCGGCACTCATCAGGAAGTAGTTGGTTTGGTAGTAGAGCAAATTGTTCACCACCCGGTTACCCCACTTTTCCCAGTCCTGGAAGTTGGGTAGCTGAAAGCGGGCCGATTCCAGCAGGAAATCGCTTAGCGAACGAAGCGGGGCCAGATGTAGATTATCCAGCGATCCCGATCCTTGCGCGGTGGTCGTCATCTTGGGAAGTACTACTACGGAAGTACTGGGGATAGCTTTCTTATTTCCAACAAAACAAAACAGCACACAGCAAGGAAACGAACAATTAAATACG
Source organism: Anopheles marshallii (assembly GCF_943734725.1). Taxonomy (NCBI): domain Eukaryota; kingdom Metazoa; phylum Arthropoda; class Insecta; order Diptera; family Culicidae; genus Anopheles; species Anopheles marshallii. The sequence continues at coordinate 46,408,608 of NC_071327.1, forward strand.
GGTCGCAAAATCCAAAGACACAAATGCAGTCCTACTTAGGCAAAGTGGAAGCTAAAAATATCACTCCCAACGCTGGCAGAAAACGTATGACGATCCACTTACCAATTGAAAAGATGTTCTTCTTCCGTTTATTATTGTACGCACCGAGAAAAGCCCACCGAGTTTGTGCACAAAGTTTGCCGTGAGTTGGTCGTTTAGAATAATTTGACAGAATGATATCATTCTTGTTTTGCACCGCAAGCTACACTTGTTGTGGATGAACTGTGTACAGATGCATATATTCCTCGCCACGGTTTTTTGGAACTATATTGGGCATGATAATCTCAAAAAGGTTATTTATTACATAGCTCCAATAATTGTTTATTTTTTCAATATTTTCCGTCGAGCTTGCTCATTGAAGAGAATATTTTAACCTCCACGATGCGTAGAATGCATAGGCTGTTGTTTTGCAGCACCGTGTCAACCCGTGTTAGTTGTCAAATTCCGAAATAGACACAGTATTGGAAAAGAGAAAAATCAAAACATAAATAACAATTTTCCAGGGTAAACGTACCGTGCATTGGCCGCGTGTGGTTACAACGTTCGTAAATTTGTCGTACCGCATCTCTGCCCCTACCCTTCATCGATGGGTGTCTTTTTGGCGTTAAAGTATTGAACTGAAGGACCCAAAGAGTCGATTCTATCGGTGGAAATTGCGCACCTCCTAGTTTGCAACCATTGTGTGGAAGGGCCGTATTCAATAAACGTAGTAACCATCGTGTGGAAGAGCCGTAGCAACGACGGGCATAAATCGAAAACCTCGTGGCAGATCTTGTTGTGTTGCTGTTACGCATTATCATCTTTCACACTTTACCGCAATGCGTAAGTACCAGCAGCTGGCCCTGGTGCTCCTATCGATAACGTGCGTCGTGATACTGTTGGTGTACAAAAGCGAAAATAATCGACTAAAGTATGTGCTCGAGGTGGTCAACATTTTCGGCCGCAATGATGCGGCCAGTTTAATACGCATCGATAACAGTAGCCGGTTACATAGCTCGCCGTACGATTTCGACAGTCCGCTACCGGCGTGGCAGCGGCTCGGCGATGGTTTCTACGTGTATTCCTCGTTCTGGCAGAAAAACGAACTCGCAGCGGGCGGAACGGTCATCAGTATAGCGGTCGGGCTCGAACATGCCGCAGTCAACTTCAAATGTCAAATACAGCACGGCACGGGGGATGTCGCTACAGGGAAACTCCACTTTGTGCGTCTGGAACATCCGACCGGTTCGGTCAAAGCACCCAATGGTGAGGTGTTTGTGGTGTACAAGTTGCTATGCAAGGTAGCGAGAGATTTCGGACATCCAACGGAAATCATATTTACCGACACAACGCAATCCAGCAAACGGTACATCCCGCTACGGGTACTGGAGAGCCGATCGGTACAACAAAGGATGACTATGACGGCGTGTGTTGATATGAGCGACTATCTGGAGTTGGAGGAAGAGTTCCGAATGCCTGCTGCTGTGCTGCAGTACTTTTTGCACCACCAAATAGTCGGCGTGGAAGATTTCATCGTTTACAATAGCAACGCGTTAAACGGAGCAACCACATCGCTGCTGTACAGTCACGGTATCAAGATCAATCTTTTGCCATACAATTTCCCCTTCGATGTGGCAAACAAGCAGCAGAACCGGTTGCTCATCGAAATGGACTGTCTGATGCGGAACTACAACGCGGCCAAGCTTACCTTCGTCGGTGCCATCAACGAGTATCTGTACCCGAGTTCCCGACTACGCGTGAACAACAAATTTCTCAAGTACGCTTGGAAGGTTTCTAGCGACGTGTCCCGCTTTGCCATCGCAAGCCGATCTGTGTGTATCGACAAACGGAAGAAAATCTTCTCCGACAACTTGCTGTATGATGTGGACGCTCATCTGAACGCACCGAACGAGCGGCCGTTCCATGTGTACAAGCCGCAGGATTACAACCGTACAGCCGGAACGCCGGATTTCGTTAAAACGCTTGACGTCGATCGATCCATGATCTTTGTCCATCGGTACGGGGGAAAATGTAACAGCAAAACTAATCTACACGACTGGACCACCAGCCTGCAGCCCGACTTTCTACAGTACTTGACGGATGTGGGCCGAGAACTGAACAAACTTATCTTCCGATAAGTTCTGTTCCGAGACACTGAACTCCTGAACTGGTGGTATAACTGTGGTAGTAGCGAGCAAAAGAAGTGTTGGTGAGATTTAAAGGGCCGTGGTGATATATTTGTACCTTTCTCTAGAGGCCACAGTACACCAGACATGACGAGGCGCGGTACGGGCTATTTGTTAAGACGATTCGCTCAAAATGGTACGAATGAATGAGAATATAGAAACATACACAAAAAAAACCCGACAAATTACCAGCCTGGGAGGCTACACAATTTCCGACGGTTTCTTCCCGTTTTCTCATGCCAGAATTTGGTTAAAAAGTTCCTTTGTGCAACCCCATAGCATTATCTCTACCTAACACGGAATTACAATACCGCAAGGCAGCTACTATGCCAGAAGGATTATTGAGATCTGTGTATGTCGTTAATATATTGAAAAAGGTATCTCGAATTCGACCTATTATTTATTCGGCCCCTGGAGTTGTTAGGGCCAAACAGTTCTTTCGCCATTAACACGTTAACATTCATGGGAATTTAGGGATATCAAAGCTGGAACCAGCCTATAAAGTGAATGATAGATCTCGGTAGGCAAAACGAATAGATTGTAAGTAATTTGTAGAAATAACACTATTAGCAACAACGCGACACGCGCAATGCGTGCGTCAGCAAAATGGTACAGTTTTAATCGACAACTAAAGAAGAACAATAATTATTCAATCAAAAATCATCTTCTCCTTCTCTTTAAAGCAAACCAAACCAAAATGCGTTAGATCTTATCCTACGCAGGTGTGCGTAACGACTTCCAAACGATATCAATTTATTACATTTTTCAAATAAAAGTTCAGCGAAAATCTATGAGAATCACAATTGTCCCGTAAAAATTTTCATCTATCCATTTAACTGTTTAGCTCTAGGTCTGTCCATTTCAGAGTTTCTACGCACGTTTTACAGGTGTCGCTTGTATTCCCGTTGCTTTTAATCGATAGGGAATGAATTACTAAGATACTGCAAGTGTCTTTACGAGTGCCTTGTATGTTTGTGCACGATCTGCATGGAGCGTCTCCTCTAATTGTTCATCCTCAAACTTTCGTGGCACATTGCGAACGTTCGTCTTCTTCGAAATCAAAAATACCACTTTAACCACTAGATTGACCAAGCGTTTTTTTTTTCGTACTACATCGTATTTATTTTTTCGTACTACAGAAAAGAAAAAAAGTAAAGTATGTAAAAGTTGAGCAGAAACTGTGGTAGGATTGTTTACCTTTAAAAATTAACTAGTCATAATAACCCGGGGTCAATATAATTGTGGGGGACCAGGTGGCTTGGTAGTATCGACGCCGGTCTTCACACGAACGGAGCGGACCAAAATCTCATCCGGACCAAAATCTCCCCACAGGACTGTCCGGTTACGGGTAATTAGAGTCACAGAAAGCCACAAATGGCAGGCTCTAGACCTCTTGAGGTTGTTGTTACCGTTAAAGAAGAAGAAGTCATAACTGCACAAGACAATTTATTCGGCAGCCGTTTTCTATTCGTATTCGGTAAAAAAAGTTATCTATTTTAAAACATAAGGACACAATGTTGCACAACCGTCGAAAGAAAGCCCAGTGGTGACACTTAAAAACAATTCCGATTAAATCTTAATCCTGATTAAACAAACATGTGATAAACTTAATATGCTGTGAATTTATGAACGTATTTTCCTTGTTTCTAATCGTAACGAAAATTTACACGCTACATTCAAGGGTTAGGGGAAAATGGGGTTTCTGACAGGATAGCTGGCAACACTGCCATAGCAGCATGTCACCATTTCATCGAGCATTCTGGCAGGGGCGAAAAGTGACAAAAAATGGCCGATCCAAATCAAAACATCATTTGCGCTCCGGACGATTGTGCGATAAAAATAAGCAAATGGAAAGTGCGTGAAGGATTTCCGGTGACCAGTGGCAGCATTATATTGTTCTACGAGCAGCTGGATGGTAGCGACAAGGAAGTGAAGCGGTTAAAGGCCACCCAGAGTGGCGTTGTAAAGAAGCGCCTAGCACGAGAAGGCGCAACCGTGGCGAAAGGGTAAGCGTACCATCCGTCGATTATGCGGATCGATGAAATCGATGAACCGTTGTTACACGCCGTGTGTTGATGATGTGTTGGTGGCGTAGTCGCAGTGGTCGATTGGTTTGAATTGGCGCTTGATCGAATGTTATTGTTGATTTGTGGTTGCATGGTCGACTTTTTCACAGAAAGCCGGTACTCGAACTTGGACAATGCAGCCATATGACGGTTATAAAGGACATGTGTGCCGATTGTGGGGCGGATCTGCGTCAGGATGAACCGAGTAGCTGCTCGAAGGCTTCTGTACCGATGATACATTCCGTGCCGGAGTTAAAGGTAACCGAAACGTTGGCAAAAAAGCTCGGTCAAGCCGATACAGAAAGGTTGCTGAGCGATCGAAAGTTGGTGCTGCTGGTTGATCTTGATCAAACGCTCATTCACACCACGAACGATAATGTGCCAAACAACTTGAAGGTAAGAAGTTTGCTTTGATGGTTGCTGATATATGCTAAAAATGGTTTCATTTGTTTTATTTTAGGATGTATACCATTTTCAACTGTACGGCCCAAATTCACCCTGGTACCACACACGGCTTCGTCCAGGTGCGCTAGAATTTTTGGCAAAAATGCACCCGTACTACGAGCTGCACATATGTACCTTTGGCGCGCGCAATTACGCTCACATGATCGCACAATTTCTGGACAAGGATGGAAACTTTTTCTCCCATCGCATTCTATCACGTGATGAGTGTTTCAATGCGACCAGCAAAACGGATAATTTGAAAGCGCTATTTCCGTGCGGCGACTCCATGGTGTGCATTATTGACGATCGGGAAGATGTATGGAACATGGCGTCGAATTTGATACAGGTTAAACCGTACCATTTCTTTCAACATACCGGTGACATCAACGCCCCGCCCGGCATGTCGAAGAACGAGCTCGATGGCAAGGGTGTAGACTTCAAGGAGCTCATGAACCAGTCGTTAAAGGAGAAAAAAGCCAGAGATGCGGCAGATGAAGAACGGCCACCAACGCCGAAAATACAAACGCAGGAGCAAGGTGGAAAGCAACAGTGTGAGAAAAGCATGCCCGAGCATGTGCTGGATGATAAGGTTGAGGACGAACCGACGACGGTAGAGACGACAAATCAAGATGAAAAGATTAAAGAGGACGAATCGCGTCCAGAGGCTGAGAAAGTAGAAACTTCTATTGCAACTAGCAAGGAGGAGAAGCAAGGCGATAAAACAGAAAACAAGATCATTGTAAAGGAAGAGAAAGAAGAGCTGCTATTAGACACGGAACTAGAGAAGGAAAACGAAGAGCGACCTGCTGATTTGGAGCAACAAAAAGAACTTAAGACAAATGATGGCGTAAAAGATACTGCAACAGAAATCGATAAACAAGAAGAGCCGCCAGGTGAAACTGACTGCTCAACGGGAAGTGCTGCCAAAGAAGAAGATACATCTGCCACAAATTCTAAGCAAGAAAAGGATTTAATCGAAGTGGAAGATTCAGACGATTATTTACTTTATCTCGAGCACATTTTGTTAAAGATCCACAAAACGTTCTACGAAGAGTATGACAAAACACAAACCATTTCCGATCTGAAGCAGTTAATACCGACGGTAAAGGCACGCGTGCTGGTAGGGATGCGGCTTTGTTTTTCCGGTCTCATACCGAATAATGTAAAGCTAGAGCAAAGTAAGGCGTACCTGATTGCGCGAAGTTTGGGTGCTGTCGTAACGCAGAATCTGGAACCAACCACTACGCATCTGGTTGCGGTTACGATCGGTACCTCTAAAGTGAACAATGCTCGAAAAAGCTCAAAAATAAAAATCGTCACACCCGAGTGGCTGTGGTCGTGTGCAGAGCGATGGGAACACGTGGAAGAGTTGCTGTATCCGCTGAAGGCATCAAATCCCGCCAAAATGCGTCAACCACCACCACACTGTCACAGCCCAGGTAAGAACCATCCATACAGGACACACACAGTTAGAAAATAATACCGTCTTTCCTACCGATTTCGTTCAATTAGAGCACGCCGTTAATTATGGACCAATGGCAAAGTCACGTGAAGAGCCGAAGTTTATGGACACGGTAAATCCATTGTTAAGCTTTTCGAACGACGATCTAGACGCAATGAACAACGATTTTGACGACTTCTTCGAATCGGACGATAGCAGCAGTGATGACGAACCGGTAGACATTGAAAACCCGCCAATGGAAAAGTCACTGCGTAAGCGAAAACGCGTCGAAGAGATAGAGACCAACCGTGGGCGGCACAACATTTTCCGAAAGCGCGCAGAGGAAGAAGAGGACGAGCAGAAAAAGGAGGAAAAGAGACGCATCCTGAAGTATGACAATCCCGAACATAATGACGAAAACAGTCAAACTAACGCGTCCTCGGATGATGAAGACGAAAGCCCGAGCGCAAAGTTCCGGCGTGGTGAAGATTTGCCATCCGACTTGGATATGGGGTCGAACAGTGAGGGAAGCAATGAACCGATAGACGACGTTGATGATGGAGATTGGAATATGATGGGCGCGGCACTGGAAAGGGAATTTCTAGGCTTGGATGACTAACTTAATCAAGGAGCACTAATTGAAGTAAAATGAATACAAATGAATTCGGTAAAGTCTCGGATAAATGCTGCAATCCTATGTTTTTTTCTTTAATTCGATTGGTTTGTTCTACAACCATTCTCCTTGGTTTTATTTTCACCCACACATGTTATTATTATACTACTATTACTTTATTTGTAACGCACGACATATTAACATAGGATAGCAAATGTTCACATACCACATCACACTGCAAACGGTTGTTCTTTGCCATCCTCGTGGTACTTGATGTATGTTTCACCATGCGTAAAATCGCGTGTACCCTCCAACCGACCTCGTGGAGGTGCTTTAGAATAGTCAAATGCATCCTTTGATTTGCCAAACAGTCGATTGGCTTCTTCAATATCCTCGCGATACTTGCCCACGACCACTTTCTTGCCTGTGATGGGATCAGTAATATCTCCCAACGGGTAAACAATTTCCTCGATCGAATGCGAAATGAGCCTGGTAAGCTTATCAGGCAACTCCTTTATCAACACGATGTCACCAGTTTTGCAACGCTTGTCTGGATCGTGCGCAAAGTAAAATTCGTCCTTTTTAAAGTACTGCAACGGGTAAACGAGAGGTAAATGAGCATCGAGCTTCCTTATGCAATCTCTATATGTTTACCATGTTCAGGTTAGTATCAAGTTCCATTCGCCGCACGCGTATCTTGGATGCGTTTAATTTAACACACGGGACAACCTGTCCCAAAAGCATAGCCGCGCGACTTGCCATGATTTTGAAAAACAGCTGAGAATCGCGTGAAGAGAAGATATCCGTGGAACCGGGTTTATTGATTGTTTTCGGTCAATTCTACCGAGGATTCACACCGAATTGTCAAAATCACGAAAAAGCAATGTGCATCCAAGGTGAATAGATATTTGTATTTTGTTTTTTTCGTAAGTTATTTCGTAAGTTTTCGTTGATTTGATGAACATTGTATGCATTGTAAAAGCATAATCTATGAAATAAAATAATAAAATTGCATTTTGAAATAGAAAGTATTCAGTACAGTTCGACAACTTTGAACTGTCAGGGCAAGGCTGTCAAAACCAACAAAGCCCTCATTTTGTGCACGTCACTCGAGCTCGGAACTTGTTCGAAGCCAGTGGTTTGTGTTGAAAAAAAGCGAATTTGTTCAATTATAATAACTTACTTTACATTCCCACTTATTCTCGAAGAATAGCTGATTAGCTTTAAAGTAAGTGCAGTAATGGTACAATGCTGTAAAACTAACAAATCCGACAAAGTGATAGAATCAACTTTTGCGAATGAGAGGGCCGCCATTTTGAAGTAAAAGGCGGCGTTACCGCTTAATGGTGTGCGGCTTTAATGTTCAGCAGGCAGCAACTTGTTCGTACTTGCGGAATTAAACTCATTCTAAAAGGTACATGTTTATGGTTTTTGCAGAGTCCGCAATGGCTGATGATAGTTTACTAAACGACTCCAATCTGGCCACGCTGGGTAGCAACGATGATGAAGCCGAGCTTCTGATAGAGGTAAGTGTTGCCCTATGAACTAGCTAAGGTCACAAGTACAGGAGTCATTTTTTCATCCTCCTTTTGACTGCGTTTGGTTTGGACCGTATCAAATTGTGTCTTTTTTGTGGTATTACAAAGACCTCAATAGGTCTTGTGGTCTTACCTGTATCAGGATAATCGCCCTACTTACAGATAATTTAGACAGGAAATGGATGGTAATTCATCATAGTTACTATCCGCGTGAAACTCGGCGCTGCTGTATAGAACATATAAAACCTTCTTTAACGGCACAACTATCTCAAGAGGTCTAGAGGCCTGCCATTTCTGGCTTTCTGTCACTGTATTTACCCCGTAGCTGGATAGTCAGTCCTGTGTACGAGGGATGGGCCCGGACAGGATTTTGGTCCGGTTTGTTCGTGTGAAGATTGGCGTCGCTACCATCATGGCACCGGGCCTATTCAAATAAAGTTGTAATATTTTCTAATCATTCATCTATTAATTGTGTTAGTACATTATATTAAAAGGTATAAACATAGATTAAAAATGATGTTGAGCGCAATATTGGTGTAAATAGCGCGTAAGTCACTGAGTAATTGGCCCCCAGCCACGGTAATTTCAATCAATGTTGCCCGGGGCCTGAAAAGTTTGGAGACCTTTGATTTACTCCCTAGCGTGGACGCGAAAAAGCGCTGTAAATTCTAGCTCTAGCACTGTTCTCCTTGCAACCATCATTTTTGTTGAAAATATTCGCGCAGGTACACTGATAAGCGATTTTTTTTCTATTCAATAAGAACGGCCGGGCCGACACTGATAAGCGATTATTGCTGATGAATTCTAACTCTGTTTAAATCTTAATGAATACAAAATTTGGAATTAATTCTAATGTAATAAAATTATACGGCAATTCAATGTACTAGTTAGTATAAGTTTGTGTGCTGATTACGATTTAGTTTTGATTGGGAAAACGATCAGCTGATTTTAATATAACGAAAGAGATAAAAAAGGCAAGAATGAAGGTATACGATTTGAAACGAACTGATAAAAAAATGCAACAAAAACTTATCTGTATTAGACTGTGCAAAATTGAATTCGAGATATCTGCGTTTTGATTTTGTTACTAATGATCAATACTTTTTACCGTTATCGGCTAAAGATTTCGCAGCTAAAGCTATGTGGTAAAGAGTAAGCCACTGTTTTCGTTTGTTTAACCTAGGTTAAATATTATTCTTTAGCGGCACAACAACCTCAAGAAGTATAGGCCTGTCGTTTTTGGTTTTCTTTGACTTTATTTACCCGAACCGGATAGCCAGTTTTATGTAAGGAAGATTGGTCCGGATGTCCTACCGGGACGCCCCTAGGTTAAATCTTACCTTGTAATTATTTGTAGGGGCAGAATCCTGAAATATGTACTTCCAATAAAAACCACTGGTGTCACGAAGGAGACATATTGAAGGAAACACATTGTTCGAAACGCCATATATAGCATATAGAGTATAGGAATTTGAATCAGTGTTCATTCTCTGGCGTATCTCCTCAAGGTTGTTTGTTTTGTGTATGAATTAAAGTAAAATAAAAAAAACGTCTTTCCGTTTCTGATTCCTCCTAGGACGACTATTTGAAGGGTTCGGAAATGCAAATCGATCCGGAACTGGAAGCCATCAAGGCACGAGTGAAGGAGATGGAAGAGGAGGCGGAAAAGTTGAAGCAGTTACAGTCGGAAGTCACGAAACAGATGACCTTGGGTTCGCCCACCGGATCGACACCCATGCTGACGGCGGAAGAAAAGGCCGAGGTAGATAACCGTTCTATTTACGTGGGAAACGTCGACTACGGTGCAACTGCTGAGGAGCTGGAAGCACATTTCCATGGATGCGGGGCAATCAACCGAGTGACGATTCTTTGCAACAAAGCAGACGGTCATCCGAAAGGATTTGCATATATTGAGTTTGGGTCGAAAGAATTCGTAGAAACTGCGCTCGCTATGAACGAAACACTGTTCCGGGGCAGACAAATCAAGGTGAACCCAAAGCGTACCAACCGTCCGGGAATGTGTCAAACTAACCGGTTTCCACGAGGTGTCCGAGGTCGTGCGGCCAGAGCTTCGAGGGCTTGTTGCTACGGAGCACACCGTGGCACCAGAAGGCCTATGTGAGTAACCCATCACCCAACAAACAAGTTTAATTGAACTAAAATGCGTTGTTTATCATTTTTTATGCAATTTTAGTCGAGGCTATCGAGGTCGTGCCAACTATTACGCACCTTATTAATTGGTGATACTTTCTGAATCTAGAAGTATAACCACTCTAGCTATTAGGACCACTAGCTAAACTTAGGGGTAAGTAGAATTGTTATTATATTATTTCCACACCGCCTCTCTTATGTATTTATTCGTCCCTATTTTTCCGCTAGTTTAGATTTTTTTTTTTTCAAAACGAAAGTTTTTTTTTTCTTAACATAGAGTTATTAAAAACATAGTCAATAGAAGTAATTAAATATCGATACGTATATGCCTTAATCATCAACTAATTCTCATCTGATATTTGATGCGAAACTTCGGCTTGCGTGAATGTTAATTTTGATTTTTAAATCGTATTTGAAGCTGTAAATTACGATTTAACACACGTATTTATTAATTTCGTATTTTGTACGTTCTTTCCATCGTAATTTGTTACCTTGTCAAATAGTTTTAGATTAAACTTTATGGTATTAGTTAGTTGAATGTGCTTCTTCGTAAATTTTTCTACTCTCACATATCAGTAGTGGCACAATACAGTAGTCGTAGGTATGCATTTTGGATGCTCCTCCTAAATCATAGGGTTTTTGTCCACATGCTCCCTCATCCTATTTCTCCATTGAGTAGTGTTGCTTTCTTGGTTTTAGATAAACATTGCCCTTTTTATCTAATTTTTACAGATAATAAAATATATATGATATTTTTCAAAAAACATTATTTGTCTTCATCACAACTCGAAAATAGCGCTTGCATTGCGGCCTCAATGTTCGCCTCTTGTGAAATGCGCAAAAAGATGGAAACATATTCAATACACCCACGATCACAGAAATAATGTTTTTTGAAACTCAGTGAAGCAGACTTCGCATGGTGTGGAAAAAGAGTCAGAGCAAAAAAGATGAGCAGAATTGCAAAAAATAAACACACATACACAAACACCATGGCTAAAATAAAAGGAAAAAAGAGCAGACTCCGCATAAAAAATAAAAACCATGAAAAAATGATTGAAGCAAAAAACAAGTCCTGTTCAAAAGATGATATATAAAAGAGATGCTAAAGAGATACACCATCAACGGAAAAAAACGATCATTAAAAAAGGACAATGGTCCAGCAAAAGTCCCAAAAAGAAAAGGCGCAATGAAGAACAGGAAAAAAATCCTAAAACAAACCTTATAAATGATAAACACTACCCTGGAATACAACCGAAAAGATACAAAGAAGAGCAATATATACAAGATGAATCAACAGAAATGCGCCCTGAACTGAAGAAGATGAACAAAAGAGAAAAATAAAGAGAATGAATAAATAAATTTTCGATATTTGTATTGCGAAGTACTCTCGAAAGAAATGTGAAGCTTTGGTCTTAACTTTTACATATTGATTATATATTTGTATCGTGTATTCTAACTGTGTATGTTGTTGTCCCATTACTAATTTGCTTATGATTAGATCTCGTTCGATAAATCTAAAATGTTTCGTCGTCGTACATACTTTCTGCCGCAGATTCTTGTCTCGCATGTACCGCTACAGTCGCCGGTGTGCTAGAAATAATAGCCGCATTGCCTGTCCCGGAACTGCAGTTCGTTACATTTGGAAGTTGTCCGAAGGTGGCATTTGAACTCGAAGCAGTGCTTAAGCCGTTAGCACCTTGAGTATGGATTGACTGCGAATGCACGTGCTGTTGCGGTTGTCAAGAGGTTGTCTTTTTGTTCTGCTTAATAGCGATAACATATCGCTGCGCAACGAACAACGGCGGCGAGTATCCGTCCGGGTATGTTGGATCTTCAAACAGTACTTCGTATTCATCGTTTGCCGTCTGCGGCAGTTGGTTGATAATGGCCTTATAGAAGCAAGTGGTTTGCGGGTAGAGTGCCATCACGGTGGTACCTTTGGGAAACAGAGCCTGCCCGTCAGTTTCGGGATTAGCGCGCATCAGTGGTAGTGGCACGATTCGACGACGGCTTAACACGTGGCGATCCTTTTGCTCTTCATCAATATCATCCACTTCGTATTTGCTCGTGGAAGACACATACAGTACCACCTCGGCCAGAATCCAGTTCTCTTCGCCTTCCTCACTCTTTACCAGCGCGGCCACCATGTCACCTGGTTTGGCAATGTAGCTGCTATCTGCTGCGATGGACCCACACAGATGAGGTATTTTTTCTCCTGGTTTGCTGACAAAGAGCGGCAAAGTTTGAGCCGAAATTTGCAGCATTTTCATCAACGCACCTCTTCGAATCGTCTCTTTGTTGCCTGCGTTACGGGCCTGAATTCTGCGTTCATTGCGTATGTTTCTAATGTCCTGAATCTTCGATAGTGCTTGTCGAATCAGGGTTTCCTCCTGCAGCGCGTCCTGCAAGCCAACTTTATACAGCGTCTTGAGCTTATGGTTGAGGGCAGGCGATTTGTCTTCGCTTGCCATTTTCGTCAAGCGTATCACGTTGTTGATGTTCGTCTCATTACGTTTGCGTTCTGTATCTATTTCGCAGACGAGGGATTTTAGCGATTTCAATCGTTCCTGCAAATGGTACAACGAGGTTAAATGAGAACAATGAACAGTACAAGCGGCGCTACAATCAAGTAAACCTACCTGCACTTGTAACATTGCTTGTTCTGCTGTTAAAGGCATGATTGGGCCGGTTTATTTTACGCGTTTTCTTAACGTTTGGATTAGTTCTGAACGGAGTTGTAGTAGGTCAGGCTGTGACACTTCTTATAATACACTCTTAAATCCAAAAGTTGTCAATTTTGATGTTGAATAAACAATTAACGTCCAAATTAACTACTTCAGCTGGATAATACAGGAAATATGGAACTGTGTTTGTTCGCGCTACTTGTTGACAAGTTCTATACGCCTGTGTTGTGCGAAATGAAACTGTTCGAAAATTTGACAGCGTCGGATAAAGGGCAATAGACACACGCTTTCCTAGACGCTCCACATAGTTATGCCTGCAAAACGAATACAAAGAATGTGTTTTAATACCTTGGATTAAAAAGAGATTATTTTTATCACAAACTTTAATAAATTAATAACTATGCAAAACCGCATCGCATTTCTAAAATTTACACGAACTGAACTAAGACAATTGGATACAGACACTTTTCGTTGCCTTTGATGTTATGTGTCAACCGTGCTTGATAAGCGGGCTTGTGATGACAGCCTATTTACAATTGTAGTCGCAGATGGCTCAAACGGAGACGCACATTTGTCTAGCTTAACTTTATCCCTAGAGTAATAATATACTGCATTGTTTCAAACTGTGCGGTTTTCCATTCATATTTGCAATTGAGTTGGGTATTAAGAGTGGTTAAATGAGCATATGCATTTGGCGCAGGTCTTTAAAACGCGTAATATAGTTCCTCATGGGGGTGACGTAGAACTTTACACACGCACATACACACACACACGCGCATACACATGAGTGAGGTTGAACCCGCGCGCTAGAGTGGCATCGGTTTAGCGACATTTTCGGTATTGCGCGAACGCAGTGTAGTTGCCTAATGTGAAGATTATCGCGATCATGTCGTTAATTGAGTGATTAGTGCATGGGTAAATGGATATTCTGCAATAAGGTTGTTGACGGCTAAAGACCAGAATGAGAGTTGGTTGAGATACGCCTTCAGTGCAGTTTTATAAATGAAAGATTTTTGTTCTCATCAGATTAGTTTTTTTGTGCATTAGTAAGTTGTATCAAGAATGATCACAAAGTTAAGATTGAGTGATAATACTTCTTTAGGTGATATTGGTACAGTAAGTATTTCTCAACTCGGTGTGAATTTGAAGAGTTCATTCTTATCTTTTTTTTTTTGGTTTTTCGACACATTTTAATCATTCTACAGCCGATAAGCGAGTGTAACACTAATACCGGAGGAACATCCAGTGAAAGTATGAACAGAGAAATTCTCTGCACCATTGACCAACGATCGAATGATTGTGGCACATGTCGACAAGGATCTAATCATAAGAAACGAGTGCTGCCTGGTTCGCTTCTTTCTGACGACAGTTGTAATGCAGTAGACAACATGCTTGGTGTAGACGGTGAACGGTCACAAACGGAGTGTGAGGAACCGGACCAGAATGCCGACCTTTCTTTTAATGGTAAAATAAAATCATTGACTAACCCCAGCCATCCACTGACGATTCCAATCGACGGCTCCAGTAAGGAACCTCCGCAAGTGGCCGATGCTAGTTGCAAAAGTGATTTGCAAACACGGGAGGCAAAGTTCAACGAATCACTAGAACTGCTGACGAAGGAGAACAATTCATTAAATCATTACAATAACGAAAAGTCACCGGATTTGTTCGCGGACGATGATGATGATGATGGTGTGGAGGAAAGTGGCGCAGGTAGAAGTAATTGTGATTACCAGGAGAAGGAAAATTACGATTATTTGCATCGCTCATACCAACGCGCTAGTGCAGTCGGAGCGAAAGAAGAAGAATGTGAAGATGAAACCAGCACGGATCGTGTTGATCGTATTCTGTTAAAACGAATGAAGATGTCCCTAGCAGGTATACCACCACCACCAGCCTTAACCCACTCGGATATTGATGTTGGCACCATGCTTACCATATATCGGAGCAATGTGGAATCGTGGTTAGTGAAAAACGCGTTACACAGGAAAGGTATTGGTGGTGATTGTGAAGCTGACAACAAACAGGAGCAGCGTTGTCTCACGAAGCCAACACATTCGACTGACGAACTGGTCAGCTTGAAATGGCCCGAACTAAAGAAACATAGGGCACACGGACTGCATTACAACCGGTCGAGGGTATCCGAGTCTTTTGAACTTTTAGGCTTAAGATACATTGAGCGATACATAAGCGCCGAAACAAGTTGTTCTTTCAATATGACCATTATGCAATCAAGCGCTAAAAAACGAAACCAACGATTAAAGTAAGTGTATCGAGGGGTTCGCTAGGGAATCCACCATATGATAATTTGTATCACAACATTAAAGGACTTACCTTACGTTCTTTCCTCCCTATAGAATGTTAAACCAATCACCAGGAAGGCGATTAAGCCACCTAGCTAGACGCAGGGCTACGTTTTCTTCCGAGAGTTTACTTAATACGAGTGGCAGCCAGAGTGGTAGCATAGTAAGCGCTGGAAAAGCTGCCATCAATGCGGGTGTACTGAGACGACTAAATCCGCACCGTGTGTGCAATAATAGACAAGTGCTACTAGATCCCAAGTAAGTTATTTTGCATCGTGTCTTTGGTGAGCGAAAAATATGTCTTAGCACTGTGCATTTCTCATTTGTGCTCTCGGTTTTTTTTCTTCAGAAAATCAGACAATCGAAGGAAAAATAAAATTAAAACACCCAAACGACGAACACCAGGTGGCAGGAAATCCCCACGTCGTCTTACACCGGGTTCGTCGTCTAAAAAACTATCTTTGCTTCGTACTAGTGCCTCTGGTAAATCATCCACGCAAGTACACGTTCCTGCTACGCGTGAGTCCTCTAAACGTGCTCTGTTCTTAAGCCCACAGAATAGTGGCCCATCTTGTTCAGCACGCAACGATGATCATCCTTCTCTCGGTAGCAATAGCAAACAAACGAACCGTTCGATATTTTCTGAGGCTCGAATGTTAAAATCAAAACGATCATTATTTTCCCAATCACGCGGAGGCACAACGGAGAATGACTATGAGCCGACATCTAGTTTAAATGTATATAATGTTTCGTCCAGTACGTCTACCAACACGATATCGACCAAGCGACGACGCTCTTCCACTGCTGACGACAATAGCGTAGAAAATGCGTGCGGCGAGCGGACGGAGAAAATTCGGCGCACGGAATCTTCCGGTTTAACGGAAGAAGATTTGACGCCACGTTCGCTGAAGTTTGCTCGTAGCAAAAGTTTCTGCGTGGGCTTGCAAAGTATGACCCTTCCATCGACGGGATCGATTGATTGTGCACCGGTAGTTGGAGGGAAATCATTGATTCGTGCGAATTCGGAAATTTCCTCTGCAGATGGGCCACGTCCAATGATAACGCTGACGGAAAACCACAAAAAGGTAAGGAAATTGTCGCCACTTTCTCATCAATGTCTTTGATATATGTTGTATCTATTATTATTATTACAGAAATTGCTATGGGCCGTTTCGCAAGCACTGCAAAGCAAGCAAATTTCAGCAAAACATGAACTATTTAAACAACATGCTTCCAACTTGGTGCGTGTAGTGAAGAGACTTTTTTTAGAATTTAACGATCAAACCATCAGCAGTACAAGCGAGAAGCTTCTGAAGTGAGTATGACGTTTTAAACTCCCAAAGCGGCAAGACGAATTTGGTTGTTGTTTAAATAGGTGAATTCGTTTTCCTTTCGTTTATTTCTAACAGGTTAGCAAACAAGCATGTGTACGAAGTGATACAGGGTAAAAGTGTGGATGATATTTATTTCCGTGAAAAAACGCGCATCATGAATGCGCGGAACATGCCGAAATTGCAGGGTTACATCGCGCCCGAGGAATACGAACTGCGCAAGTTGAAACGGACGACTAGCATAGCTTCCTTTGACGGATCGTCCCCATTCGACTATTCGCTGAGCGCTAGTCAAAGCTGTCTGAGCCAGAGTTCCATGTTGTCGCAGGGTAGCTCCTTCGGTGGTTTATCACAACTGTCGCAAACAAGCAGTTTCCTACGCACCGCACATATGAAGCCTGCAGCATCGACCGGTAGCGTTAATATGGTTGGTCTAAACACCACTACTACTGCATTGCGCGAAAATGTCGACAGCGAGCTGCGCCAACGTTCCATAAAAAAGCAACTGCTTTTCTCTGGGAAAGACCAGAAAAACGTAAGTCCTTTCCGGACGGAAAAGAATTTAACCCTGCTAGGCAGTAATGTGAATACCAACAAACTGCTGGTCGGTGGTTCGTTTAATTCGAGCATCATGAAAGCTAAGCGACAGATTTCGTTCGAGTAGCAATCTTTGGTCGTTTAGTTGTGAGGAGAAAAAAAAATGAACATAAGAAATGTTTGATTTAGCCGGCCCCCTTGGGGATGCCTAGTGGCCTATTAAACACGTTTAAAAAATAGTGATTTGTCTTCGTATTGTGTGTGATGGTTTAGCATAAATTAAAGGCTATTACAAGAAGTAATGACCATTGAGTTTGTAATATCATTAAGGGTGTCGTGGGTGTCGAAGTGTAAAATATTTTTTAACAACAATAAATTTTTAAAAGCAATGTTCTCTATAAGTTTCTGCTCTGTATGTACCGATGGCGAATGCGTATTGTAATTATCATCTCCGAGTATGTTCTCTTGTATTACCTCAGTTGGCAGTGAATTCAACGATGTTGATGAGATGAAGAGCTATTCATTCGGTCGAATCTATTTATCGTTCGATCACTGTTCTGTGTTGGACAATACAGTGATGCCAACAAACAATAGTTGATTTTCAATCATGACCATTGGTCACATGTGAAAAGGGACAACTGTGAGAAATTGGAATTCTTATTACCTCTTCCTAGGTGATCTTGCTGGGTGAGCTGAGCGGCGTCAACTACTGAGCTAACGAGCTAGTTCACCTTTATGAAAAAAATCAACCGACCATTCAAAATCAAATTTTAATGCACATTATTTGTCTACAAACTTTATAGATGCGAGATGTTTGTTTTATGTTTGAGAGTGATTTTTATAAAACATTAACTGATTTTAGCTGAGTGTAATTGATAAATCGCCTTCCTATGAGCAAAATGCACAGCAGGTGTACGGTATTTCAGAGTGCGGTAGTTGTCACACTTCCGGTCCATTTAAACCTCACATTCCACCTTGTATACGTCAGCTGTTTTGATACCTGTCAAAGCAAACCACTCGTAAACAAAACGAAACAATTATTCGTGCGCAATAGCACAGGTTCCTGTGCATTTCTCAAACACTCATACACCGGACACAAGCACGCTCATTACAAGAAGCAACCGACACAGCGATGGATGGTGGTGGAACTGTTTGCATTCCCGCGATTCATTAAATTTGGCCGCGACCTTGCGGGGTTTTTTTCATTGTTGGTGGGATCGTCGAACGAACGGTACACCTTGTCCACAAGGTAAGCTAGAAAGGCGCATAGAAGGGGAATGTGTCGATGGGCAAACGTTTACGTAAACACGTACGCCCTCTGGTAAAGCCTTTTTTCGCTGCTAGTCGTTTGTTTACATGCTGGTTCTTTGGGACAGAAAACCGGCTACGCTTATGTCACACCAAAGGGTGTTGATGTCGGCTTGATTCGAACGGTGTGTGAAAATAGACTGGGTTGTGCTATTAATAGCGACGCACATGGTGAAATTGTTGTGTTGTTGTGGTTGTAGTAAACGCGTCAGCTCATCTAAAATAGGTGTCTATAGCAGTCACGAAATTCGCAGCATCGATACTGAGTGTTAGAGGGCTAGATTCTAATAATCATGACAGAGAAGGGCATTCACGTATCGTTATTTTACTCGTTTTAGGTTAAAAGATGCATTACCTTGAAGTGGTGGTTAACAGGGCTGCGATGCACGTACAGAGGCGCTTAGTGTAAGCCACCAGATAGTGTAGAAGTCCCACATGCAAGCGACATTGTAGTCCATAAGAGCAAGAAGTTAAAAACAAAACACTCACCATACGAAGCGCTCGGAATTGAGGATGAACAAAAGCTTGCACCGTCGGTGGAGAAGACGAGCAAACGGTTGCACGATTGCACCTTGAAACGTGGACCGATAAGGGTGAAGGTGACAAACCACTACCCCTCCTCATCCCATTCAACGAAAACAAGCCAAATGAAGTGGACTCGGTGAATTCGACAGTGGAATGGAAGTTTCGCCCGTGCTGTCGCTGCTGTTTTGGCGTCCTCACGAAACTAAAGTTGTACAGGAGGTGCGGTGCTGTGGTGGTTACAAAACCATCAGCAACAACATCTAAATTCTAACCTCGCAAATGAACTACGGTGACTACAGCGACTAAGACGAACGTGAAAAAGAAGGTGGTGATGATATAACAACCTCACTGTACGGGTAACACAATATGCACTGTGTGAAAATTGGTTGGTGCTCCAGAAAATCGTTCGGTGTTGTTCGTGGAATGCGTCCATCCGAGTAAGGAAGTGTATTTTTGATGTGCCTGTGAGTGAGGGAAAAGAAAAGCAGCCAAAGGAAATGTGCGTGCACGCATACGGGACGAACTGGGCGCAAATTTTTACATTTGTAATAGAAACGTAATGATGAATACTTTTGAGCAAGTGAACCATTATTATGAAATGTGGCTATTTTACGTTTGAATAATACTTCGAACGCGTGAGTCCGTGAATTCTACCGCTCCGCTCGTTGCGTAGCAACGCACAAGAGAACGCATTCGCACATAAGATAGAACGAGAGCGCAAGCATCATGGATCGTGACAAAAACGATACGTCGTCGAATTCGGGCATCGCAGGAGGCTTTGCTGGGTGCATAACACGATTCATCTGTCAGCCGTTGGATGTGCTGAAGATACGCTTCCAGCTGCAGGTGGAACCGCTCAGTGAACAG
Source organism: Anopheles marshallii (assembly GCF_943734725.1). Lineage (NCBI taxonomy): Eukaryota > Metazoa > Arthropoda > Insecta > Diptera > Culicidae > Anopheles > Anopheles marshallii. Next base: position 46,428,620 of record NC_071327.1, read on the forward strand.
CACGTAACCTCGAAGTATCGCACCATCGCTCAATCGACCCGGTTAGTGTATCGTGAAGAAGGTCTTCGTGCCTTCTGGAAGGGCCACAATCCCGCACAGGTGCTTTCGATCATTTACGGTGTGGCACAGTTTTCATCCTACGAACGATTCAACCATCTGTTGCGAACGGTCGACACCTTTGAGCGACATCAGAGTGGTCGCAACTTTGTGTGCGGTGCATTGAGCGGTACGTTCGCTACCGTGATTACGTTACCACTGGATGTCGTCCGTACACGGCTGATCTCGCAAGACCCGGGCCGAGGTTATCGCAGCTCGGTTCAGGGACTGAAGCTCATCTACACATACGAAGGCGTACGCGGACTGTACAGGGGGTTGGGGCCGAGCGTGCTCCAAATTGCACCGCTTACCGGGGGCCAATTTATGTTCTACAACATCTTTGGCAGCATGTTCCGGCAGTATTTCAATATCAGCGCGAACGAGACGCTACCGGCGATCGAGCTGTTCATTTGCGGTGGACTGGCAGGGCTGTGTACGAAGCTGCTCGTGTATCCGCTGGATCTCGCCAAAAAGCGGCTACAGATACAGGGCTTCGCCAAAAGCCGTCAAACGTACGGGCGTCATTTTGTTTGTGATAACATGTTCAACTGTCTGTACAACATCGCCAAGCAGGAGGGCATGATCGGGCTGTACAAGGGACTGTATCCGGCGCTGTTGAAGGCGTGCTTTATGTCGGCGTTTTACTTTGCGATCTACGATGAAATGGTGTTGATCCTTAACCACTGATAGTAGGGGTCGGCGGAAGCGCAACTAAAGATATACTTCCTCTCCAAGCGCCCACCCCCAGACGGCAGTGCAGGGGTATACTCGTTCTTTTGTTCATAAAACAAACCCCCGGTCATACGCTTGTCTTCCAGTCTCCAAGTGCTCAGGCAAATTTTTACACCAAAACTCGGGTTATTCAAGGGGAAAACAGGAATCTGCATATCCCTCCAGAAGTTGTAATTGAACGTACTAGAGGGATGGCAGAATGTGCAACTGATCCCAGTGAAATGCGTGCCGTTCCATATCACACTTGACTTGCAAAGTTTTAAATACTTTGTCCAATGGTTTGTTCCAATTTAGGAGGGGCCGTAAAGCAAAGGAACAGGGCTAACAAAATATAAGGAACTATATACTGCTGTATCGAATAATGCGATTTCACGCTTCATCACGAATTCTATCCGGATTGGATATGATTTAGCTAGATGTTAAGACAAGGACATATACTCGCCGCAATTGCCTAATATGCCGCTTAATTGGAGTTAGTAGACGCGTTCAGAAGAAAACCCCACTCTTGACACGCATCGGCAAATGAAAGGGTATGTACTTATACTTTGTATTGTTTTTTGAGTATCGAGATTGTTTTAGTTCCTAATGTCTCATAGTTGTACGGAAATCATAAGAAACTTACGCTTTGTTTATATTTACGCGTCCGTTGTATTCAGCGAGCCCCAAGAGCAATTAACTCAGGAAAACGTTTACGTTACAATTAAGTGTTTAGATCCGTTCATTCAAGCAAAGGTTAAATGGCGAATGCTCAATATGGAAGTGTAGGTTAGTTTGTGTTTGCGAATTTATCCATCCATTTGTTTGGTGCTTTAATTTTTCAAGTTTAGACTTATAAATATTTGGTTACGTTGGTACATTGGCAAGGAACAATTGGCATAAAAATAAATTAATAGCAGAAGAACAGTAGTAAACACACCATGGCACTATACGCACACCACCCTTACAAGGCCCATGCAGGCCCCAATTGTACATATTGTACGACCACAGCTGGTCACACTGTACGCAAGCAAACAATTAGTAGATGAAGTTGTGAATGTAGCGCTTTCTGTGCGCGCCCCGCGGCCTGTATGCCTCCGTAAGATTGCTAACATACGAATACGAATTATTAGATAAGTATTTAAACACTGTTTTACTTGTAGCTGGAGTGAAAAGCGATCTATGTAAAAAAACAAAGAAAGTGATGAAAAAACTATGAAAGGAAACTATGAAAAATGTATGTGTATGCTAATCTAAAACCGTTCAAGAGAGACTAATATAGTTGGAGTACGACAATAAAACAACGTTATTACAGTCAATATCGCCGCATTGTAAAGTTACATTTGCTCGCTCATCCATCCACAGTTCAACAAACTTTACTGTGAAAATAGTAGTCAATTGGTTTGTGTATAGCGTTTGGAATAGGAAGTTTGTAGTGCAGTTCAGTCACGACTACCTAAGAAAGGGCCCAAAAAAATTGTTCTGCGGAACCATTCCAGGATTTGTTCAGTTAGTTAATTATGCACTTTTCTTAATTTAAATTGTAGTAGTGTAGCACATTTTGTTAGTTCCGACTAAACTAACTTTCGTTGAGCAGCGTTACCCAAGGATCTTGATCTAAGAACCTTTAATAGTAGCTATTATTATTACGACCGGTTTTATCACTTCCATAAACCAAAAGATCATGTCCAAGGAGGACGTAACACTAAATCCATTTAACTTTGCAGTTGTATGAATGATCTTCTGCTATCGTCTAAAAATATGAAAATTTTGGAAAATTATCGATAGTTTAAGTACCATTTATCAATTATAAGATTAATTGGTTACATATTCGTGGATCATCTGTCACGATCGATAAGGCTATGGCGAAAAAGAGACAACAGTAAGCAATACTCGAATGTGGTATAGCAGGCATACTTTAATGTTATTTCCTCCTTGGTAGTATACTCATAGTATCCGGAACGTTGAAATCTTGAATACTACAGGAACAATAAATCAAATTGATATTTTTTCCTGTTTCACACGCCAACACATTAGAACAAAAATACTACTCTTGCCTAGCACACCCGGCATATGCACTCATGAGATAGCATAATGATAGTAACTTTAGTTTCAGCTAGCTCGCGGACTAGCTCTTCGGTAGATCTTGCGAATTTCAGTTGGACGCTAGTTCACCATCGTGAAATAATGTCAGATTACTGTGTCCTGCTTTGGGTAGGTATGACTGTGCATAAACTTAATATAAAATGGAACGAAGATACATATTATCCTTAAAGAACACGAATTGGGCGCAAATAAAACTAATAATCAGTAAACACAATCATATCCTGTACAAGTTTTATTATGGTTTATGATCAAACATATAAACTTAATCATTGAACACACACACACCTATCTCATTCAACTTTCACTCTTTCTGTATCTCTCTCTAGCGCGCGCCCTTTCACAAACAACAATTGGTATGTTTTGCTATGTTTTCAACAATGTGGTACTTAGTTCACTGTTGCATATCCCTGTCAGTACGGAAATTAATCCTCGAGTTTCGCCCCCGTTCGTATGCATCTCTTAACAAGACCAAAATATACATCCTATGGATTAGTGTCGTACAGCAGTTAAACACAGTTCTTTTCGTTCTTCGTTTTCATTTCACTTTAATTCATATCGTTGTCTTATATCACTCTAGCAATCGGTTGAATTCATACCACCAGGTAGTCGTCGATCAACTTTACCCCTCAAGCGTTGCGACATTGGTTTACGATCCCTAACACGCAACTTAAAACCAGAAACAAAGTTTGAATGTTCGCATTCCATTGAAATGGTTTATAACATCAAGCAAAAAAGGATAAAATATGAAACGAATAGAATGGGCAACGGAAGGGGATAAAGAAATCATTTTCCTGATTTTCTTTTACGCCACACTAGTCGCATAGGTCTATCATTTCAATTCTTCTATCATATTGTTGCAGCTGGGTTGTATTGTTTTTTTGTTCTTCAACTACTGCAATAGCCCATTTTGAACCAGTGCATTGAAGGGAACGCTGTAGTGAAACGAACTTGGATCGTTTTAAAAGATAGAACGGTGTACATAGCAACCAGAGTTCGATCGTTACTCTCACGAACCGCTTTCTATTTGAACTATTTTTGCCAACTGTATCTACAATGTTCACTATGCTCATAACAACAGTGAGCAACGGTGTTTAACAAAATGCACCAACGTGTAAAATTTTACACATTGAGGGTGTTTCTTACGGCTTTATTCTCTTTCTTTTGTACCGAACAGTTAGTTTGGCGACGGAACTACGGATGCTTCACCATTGTTTCACGCATTTTGTTCTTGTCACGAAGAGCGCCACAACGAACGGTTCTAGCGCAGCGGAATGTACATATCTTTGGGACGGTTTTTGCTCACAATATCCTACTACACGATGGCTGTCTTCACCAAGCAGGACTGCGAATGGTTCCCGATCGAACCGTCCAAGCTGTCGAGATCGAGTGCCGTATCGATCATCGTGGATTCCTGTAGCAATCGCATGCGACTCGCACTCGGCGATATAAACATCGGCGATTCGCCGTGGGTGTTGTGGCTATTGTTATTATTGGATCCACCATTACTAGCCATTACATTAGTCGTCGATAGGGAGGAAGCTATTGCAGGCGTGATAGGGATTGGTGCGTTCCCGCTGGAGCTACTAGACGATTGCTGAATGATTACATTTGGATCGAGCGTTTTGATGACGTTTTTCATCTCGATCGTAGTAATCATTGTTTGCGGTTGCTTTAAATGCGATTGTTGTTGTGGCGGTGCTAATGCCACCGCACCTCCATGACTTACAGAGGAGGGTGGTTGCATTTTCGTCATAGTGCTTGTACCTTTCGCCGTGGCAAAGGAGCTGGACAATACTGGATCGTCCAGATCGAGATCGTTGCTAATAAACGAAGAGCTGAGTAGCTGCGATGGATCGTCTAATGCTAGATGGTGATGATGTGCATGGTGCGTGTGCAATTGTTGCATTGCTGTTCCATTCCCCGTAGGACCAGTGGACAGGTCCGGAATGGCTTGACCACCGACAGCACCGGTGACGTTCGAGTATACATGTTGATAGCCACCGGAACCAACTGTCGCCGTAGTAACGTCTACCCCGGAAACATTGCTACTTCCCACGCTGGCCCGTTTGGGCGACAGTAGACCGACGGCCGACCCGGACGGAGAAATTTGTGCCGGTGGCACATTGCTGTACACATTCTCGTGCCCGCTGACACTGCACACCATCATAAGTTCGCTAACGTTTATAATTTCGTCCGCACTTTGTATTTTGTCGCACTCGCTCATCATCTTGTTCAAATGATGATAGTTAAGCTTGCCCTGTTGGCCACTCGGAGGACCATTATTTGCACCGTTCGTTAACGATTCGCGAAACAGGTTCGTGTAGCTGCCCGTTAACTTGTTACTAGATTCATCCAATGGTACACCGATGCCTCTCGTTTCAAGCTCCATCCCATCTTCGTCGAGTAGAACAGTCGTGGTTGTGGTATCTTCTTGGCCAACGATAGCAGTACCACCAGATAGCATGGAAACATTGCCAGTCGTTGCAAGTGGCGCTTCGTTTTCTACCAGATGCGCCACACTGTTGGATTTATCTGCATAAGGAAAGAAAGGAAAACAACAAATGAACAGATTAATAAGTATACGTATTCAATTAACAGCCTCGTACAAACTACAGGGTAGTCTTTTACGATTAAACGAATCAGTAAAGGTAAGGTAAGGTTAACAGATTAAGTAACATACTCAAACGTAAAGAACTGACTCTTAACAAAGTAGCGTTGCAAGAGTTAAGAGAGAGAGTTAGCAAACAGAAAAGATTAGAATAAGACAAAGGTACAAAGGAAAGACACATGCACAAACAATTACAATTCAGGTTGATTTTCTGCCAAAATCAACAAAATGACAACCGAAATCGTGTTCTTCGGCGACGTTACTAAAATTGAATAAAACAGTTTTAACTACGAAAGAGGAAAATCTAAAAAAACACAAATAAAATAAGATAAGCAACGAATCACTAAACATAGCCGCGATATGCTACGTATCTGTGAAAACATTTTTATATTTTATATCGTATGTTAATGGTGTTTTAGTTTATATTTTAAATTAATTATTTCGTGACATGTGATGATTAAAATGAAAGTATCTTAATGCATACTTTACTTTTCTTTTTGTCTTTTTATATCCTAATGGCGCAAGTCGGTTTAATGCATTTTTTACATATTGGTGCAGCATGAGAAGCTTTAAATCTTTTTTGTTTTTTTTCTTCTCTTATTATCAAGTGTTTTCTTAAGGCAATCTTCTGATCTCCACTATCAGGATGAGTTTTATTCTTTCCCGAAATGATCTGCTAAGAATAAAAATATAAATGCTAAAAAGTAAACTATAATAAATGCATTTCTTGGTTTATTTAAAGTCTATAAAAAATGTGATGTTCTTTTGTATCAAATATAAAACAATACAAAAAGCTCTACGTTGTCACAACAGCACAATGAGCGAAAAAAATACAAGCCGAACGAAACAAAAACAAAAATTTATTCGACTTAAAGAGCAATAGGAGTGTATTAAGCTATTTGAGATATATTAAATTATCGTACTAAAAACAAACAGATGCAAACGGAAGCGATTTTTTAATAGAGAAAATGGTAGATAGTGGTAAAAACGAATCCGTAACTTGGAAAGTTTGGAACAAAAAGAGAGAAAAATAAATGTAGAATAGGGGGAGCATGTTTGCAATTGAATCGTTTTGGAATTGTTTTATAGAAAAATTCGTGACACTCACCGATACCCATCGCAACACGCAAAACACTGATAACGGCACCGGTTTAGTAAATTAAGGCTCGGGACAAATTGAGAAGTGCGAAAGTAAAGAAGAATGATTGGCTTGAGAATGGTTTGTTCCAATTGTGCTCTAGCAAAATGAATCTCAACCAATTGCTAAGTGAAGACGCACTTTACTGTTGCTTTGTTTATATTGGCTATACAAAATTCTCTAACTGTTGTGTGTTGTGTATTTTGTGAAACAATGCTATATCTTTTTTAAAAAGATTTTTTCAACTTCATAATGCACTTTCGATGCAACACGATGATTGATTTTGTTTTATTTTGTCTACTACTATCATAGGGTCTATATTTAAGTCATTTTGTTTCGTTTCTGATAAGTGTGTTAAACCAATTTGTTTAAACCAATTTGATTCGCGTTCTGTTCTTTTTTACATATTTCCCATTAAGCGTGTAGATCAACACCCAGTAAGGATAAATGTGTGCTGTTTTGTCTATTGTTTCTTAGTTAAGATACTATACGAAACGAGAGATTCAAGCTGCTTACGTTAACAACACATGTGTATAGGCAACAAAGCTAGTAAACAAGTATTTATGAGCTATTTTAAGATAGAATTCGTTAGTGACAATTTTTTTAGAATTTTTTTCCGAACATAACTGTATACAAAAACCCATTAAACAAAAACAAAAACAACAACTCGGTCCACATTTGTAACTGGAAGATCTTGTAACAATGGTCAGGTTTTCACATTATATTCCTTTAGAAGGAACTTTCATAAATCTAACAATTTATGTATGACATTTTTTACCATGCGATGCTGTCCTTTAAAAGGCGTGGCGAACATTTGGTTTCCGTATCACAAATATACAATAACTGTGTGTGTATGTTGTTTCTTTTTAAGAAAAAACGATGTAATGCTCTATGTAATTTGGATCCTGCTCAACATATTTTTAAAATTCTTTTTTTTTATTTTTGCCAGCACAAAAATACTACTTGCACAACGTAAAGCAAAACTAGAAACAAATACGACGAAATAATTTGTACAAAAAAAACACAAGTATGACTTTGATAAGAAACAATACTCTGACGAAATTGTGTGTCTTGTGTGTGATTTCCTTACTAGCGAACAAAGCAATACCATAAAACGAAACGAAAGTAACTCAGGATGTCTTTCATGAACGTTTATAAAACCGTAACATTCGTTTGCCATGATGTACCAAATCAACTAATTGGTTTTTTTTTTCGAGCAGAAAATAAGAACTATCATTTACTAAAGTTATGCCGAAGTGTAGAATGTTCGAACGATTGATACATTTTTAGGATTTTTGTAATTTTTCCTTCACATTTTTTTGCCTTATGCATATTAATGTAACTATTTGGGGCTTTGACTTGATAAAAGATGTTTTATCCTGAATATGACTTGATCGTAACTTTTCAATTATAATTATTAAATACAAAACAAAAATTATTACTTCTTCTATATCTTTTTCATCCTTTGTCCTCTCTTTCTCTCTTCTTCCTAAATTTAGACATACAAACAGCTGTATGTCATCTTTTGTTATATTATTATTAAACTCTAGAGAGTTTGCTAAACTACTCAACATAAACAAAATAATAAGGTTTTCAATTTTAAAATACAACATTTCCTTCCTATAACAACAAAATTGTAAAGTGATTATTCATCAAAGATGTTAATGTTGTCGACGTAACAAAATAGTTCGACATTGTGTTGCATATATACCAACAGCAAAATAAAGGAAAATCCCAAGTGCATTCGTGACAAACACACTGGAGAGCAAAACATGTAATATGACAAATCAATGTGCCCAAACAACAAAACCAAATAATACAAGCATAGGCCTGTGCAATGAAGCTGCGCTAGAAAGACTAAAATCTTAACTCATTTCATCATTTGCAATGGAGTGTTTTCCTTTGCATGACTGGTCAAATGTAAATGAAATTGTAATACGGTTGCGGAGAGCATTATGTGAAATTATAAAAAATTACAAAACTAAAAATGTAGTATATGCTAGGTTTCGTTCGTAGCATCCTCATGTATCGAGTTGAGATCGAAATTGTTAAACTGATACTCGAAAACGTTTGAGAAGCGCTGCTTGTCGCTTCCGCCACGCCGCTGTACGTACGGACTATTATTACCGGTATTGTTTCCCATTCCTCCTCCTCCTCCATTTCCTATTCCTCCTCCGCCTCCTCCTCCTCCAGTGCCACCTGTGCCTTGTCCACCCATGCCACCTCCGCCAACTCCACTTCCACCACCATCACTCACATTCATACCGTTCGTACATTCCACATACGGCGTACTGCTGCCACCTAATGTACTAGCCGCACTTAGCATACTGCTCCGATTGCTCGACGAAACACACGTGTTCGCACTCCAGAAACTGGGACTAAATTGGCTAAACGAAAGAGCCGGTGACACGGGATTGGTTCCTGGCCCATTGTTACCAAATGTCGTTGGACCGGTCAAGGGCGACTGCAGTGCCAGCGGTGGTGTAGGCGATTGGGAAGATTTAATTTGATAAGATGGCTTGCGATAGAATTTGGTGTATCCTCCATTTTGTTGCTGATGGTGTCGATGGCGATGATATGCCCCGCTAGTGTGTTGCTTGCCACCTCCGCTCGGTTTCGAGTGTAGCATCGGATCCAACTCACTGCTGCAACTAGGACTACCACAGCGGATCGTCCGTGGACTATTTGGGCAGGTGTGCGGGACAACATTTTGTCGTTGCTGTACCTGTTGTTGTACCATCTGCTGTTGTTGGTGATCCGAGAGCGTAGTGATCGTATCATAACTTGCTAGATACGAACCGGATCCCGAACCGGATGGGAGCAGATTGCTTCGGCAGCGTCGATCAAGCGATGAGGTAGCGGAAGATGTTGAATTGGACGATATGGTAGCGGTCGAAGCGGAGGTGGATGAAGAACCGCCTGACGATGACGACGAGGCTGACGAATCTTTTAACATTAAACCGTTACTGTACGGAATCACGATTGGCGGAGGTGCGTTGGCCGCCGGATTGAAGTGATTGTTTAAGCTGTTCGTACTACTATCCGGCACATTGCCCAAACAGTATGGGCCCGAATTATAAGTGCCACTGCTACCGTACATCGTTTGCTTACCATCTTCTAGCGGATGATGCTGATATATTGGAAACTGCAGATCATGAGATGATTTGCGAATACCGATCGCTCGATTCCGATGGTATGGATAACGGGGTAGTGTCATGTTCAAGCTCATCATATGCATTGGTTGCGTTTTTTGCTGGAGCAGCTGCTGCTGGGAAACACTGCTGGCCCCATTCGATGTTAAAGGATGTAGCACATGTTGTGTGTGGTGAAGAAATTCAGATTGGCTCTTTAGCAGCGGCATCGGTCCACTACCGATACCACCTCTCAGCAGCACCGTAGAGGGAGATAATCCACCACCGAGTGATGACCCTAACAGCTGACTCTGATCGCTGTAGCAATATGTGCTGCCAGCACCATTACCAATGTTTGTCCCACTGGCACTATTATACTTTGACTGCGGTGCAAAGTATTTGAAATTAGTTGGAATCGGAACTGGTGTGTCGGAAACATGGTTAGGTAGCAACGATTGCAATGACACCGTAGCCGCGCAGGAAGAAAGATCGTACCCGGAACGATCGATTGGTGTTCGATCGAACGTCGCGTAGTTGTTTGCATGGTTCGAGATATTAGTAGTGGTCGTGGAGGATGGCAACAGTTGGCGTTGTTGGTGGTTGTGGCGATTGCGGAAGGACGCGTTGTTAGAGGACGAGTGGTTGATGGTATTGTTGTTGGAAGTGTTATGCGAGTGATTGAGATTGAGAAGATTGCATTTCACCGAATGGTGGTACGGATGTGGTTGTTGCGGTTGTTTTGGCGAAAGGTTCACGTAAGATAAGGATAAATTATTATATTGAGGTGTAGATTGTGATGAAGGTTGCAGATGGTTCAGTGTTGGAGGATGGTTGTTTAAATTCGTTTTAGTCGCAGTATTAGCGGCATTAGCAGAAGTTGCTGCTGTTGCATAATTCGAGTTAGTTACATTCAGATGGTTTAGGTTAGTGAATACACCGTTGTTAATTGAAGAAGAAACCGGTGATGTCGACTTACCGTTTTGTAAGTTATCGTAGCTCCGCTGCCGGTACACCCCATTGCCACCTACACCTCCTCCATTGGTGGCGTTTTGCAATTCATGCTAAAAAATAAAAATGTAATTAAGTACAGTTCGGGTAACACTTTCGGTAACGTTATGTTAAGATTATTATAACAAATCCTTGGTAGTATTATTATCAGCACCACATTTTGTTTGTACAAAACTAACAACATTGTAACAATTCAGCTAATGAGTACTGAAAGTAATATGAACAAGCTGTACAACTAAGTAAAAAAAAAACAACTTACATCCAAACTGTAATGTTTGTTGAGTGTGTCCATTCCTGGCTGCATCACAACCAACGGTGGTACAGTGGCACTATTGTATTTATCTGTCGCCTGCATTTGCGTCCGATACTCGTCCGTAACGATACCGCGCCTAAAATAAATCGCAAAAACCAATGAACCAAATACGTTGTTACTCCTGCTTAAAGATTGCTATCCAACGCCTTACCGATCAATCAGCGAGGGTGTTATCGGGCCGCACAGTATGTGAAAACAGTTTAAGCAAATGTTTCTCTGCGAATACGGGTTTATTGCCTGCTGGCCACCCTTTGAGCTGAATGAACCTTTTATCTGTGAAAATAACAACAAGGAAATGGAATTATAGTAAAACTGTACTTCACAATACAAATCGTACACTGTATTATGTGTGCCGGCAGCGTTTGTTTAGATACGTACATCTTCATTCGTTGTTTGATCACTCGTAGTAAGATAAGTGTGAAATCCAGCCAACCCGATAACAGACCACACCGAACAGAAACAAATTATCGCTATTATCACACTGGAAGGAGTCCGCTTGACGACGTCAATGAACTGGGTATCTTCCTTTAATACTGTGTTGGAAGGTAAGATGAGAGGGAAAACATAATTATTAGTTATGATCGACATATTTGACACCGCGTAGAAGAAATATTGATAGAGTGTTTGGGTGTGAACTAATCGCAACGTAAGGACACTTACACATTACTATGTGAGTCGTTGTGCAAGAAAATATGAATACTGCTAGGAATGCCAACGAGACGATGAACATGTAGAAGAACCGATAGTTTCGCTTACCAACGCAGTTGCCAACCTGCAAAAAAAAAAACATACGAAAATGAGCAAACGAATCGTAAATACTTCCGGCTAGACAAATTTTATCGTTGACTCGTAATACCCACCCACGGACAGTGATGATCGAATCGATCAACGCAATTATCACATAAGCTGCAGTGGGAGGCCCGTGGTGGTCGGAAGATTTTACACGTAAAGCAATATTTGAGCTTCACCGTTTGTCCTTTCACGAAGACCTCCTTGGTGCGGGGTGGTGGCCGATAGGTGGGGCTGTTGAGCGAGTTCGGCACCTCGATCTGCTTCTCGATGTAAGCCGCCTCGTCCTGTGATGCACGTGGAATGATGCCAGGGTCACTGAAAGCCGTCCGAAACAGGGAGCTTAGCGTGAAAATGAACAGTATACCACCGATGATGGGAATTGCTGGTGTGATTCGTTGTGCCAGAAATGGACAGCTGCAAGTAAAGCAAATGTAAAGAAAAAAAAAAGAACATAAATTTCTCGGGCTTCGGCTACTTGAAATTCTACGCTATACTCACTCAAACACGAAAAATAATCCACTCGTTGCGGTAATCAGTATGACCGTGAAGTAAAACACGCCCGAGTTTGGTGCCGTCATCAAGTATCCGTCGCAGAAGAATTTGTTCCGCCCGGCAAAGATTTCCCATTTTTTCGTCACCTTCTGACTCGGAGCCATTTTCTACGTTTGAGCTCGGGAGTTTTTGTCTATGTCTTGCGTTACTATTCTCAGACTCGGATAGTTCCTACTAATAACTATCTTTTACCTACAGAAGATGGAAAATTCCCAGGTTTTACATCACCTTACACACAACCATATCAACTATAGGATGCTTGATGGTCTGATGCTCAGGTCAGGGCGTTGCTAAGCAATAGTTTTTTTGTTGGCATAGCAATAGCTGCTGCTACTAGGATGAGTCTTCTTTTTATACGGGATCGGGTGTCTGTTGACTACTATGGTTCCTTTCGGTAGATTTCTCGACGAACATGTCTAAGCAGTTATAGATTGCACTACATTTCTATAATAAAGACAAAAACGAAAAAAAATAATGAAAAACAAACAGCTTCCATCACCCGACGAGGCGTAGTCGTGTGCCCTCTCTCCTGATTATAGATAATATTTAATTGCGAACGATAGAATAAAATCAAACAACAATCGGGTGGTGGTGATGGATATTTGTTTTTCCTTTTAGAATATTACCTTGCCCCTCTAATCTATGTCCCGAGCCAATTCTACAACACTGTTAATTCATAGGTCTATTTTAATCTTAACCCTGGTGTACATTCAAAATATTTATCATAATATATCTTTTAAATATTTTTGTATCTGTTATTAAATAACTAAATCATTTGCATTCTATTGTTAGCTCCGTTACATGTGATGTTTGTTTTGCAATCAATATTTTTTCATTACTGTCTTAATTACTGTCAAATTGCGATTAATATAAATTGAATGATTTTGCTCTATTTCTTACAATTTTGCACACCAGATGCTAGCAATTGGTAGTTGTTCGAATATAGTACAGATGGTCTATAAATAAATAAACAATCGGTGCGATTGATCTGGATGTTATGTTTTGGTTACGGTTCGAATTGCCAAATGCCGACTGTGAACACAAACCGAATTGGAAGACCGCAAAGTCTAATAAAATGGATTAATTTTGGACGCTTAAGATAGTCTTTTGGCTTTCCTTGTGTTATGATGATGATTCCAGTGCTTCTTATATTAGACATCGACATACATGCAAATGTTGCGGCAAAGCCAAAAATGAGCACTGCGATGAACTCCGATTTTTCGGAAACTAATTTCGACCTATTTAGCTATTCGTAAAGCTACAAGAGGCCCAAAAACAGCACCGCAATGCCATAGCGTCAACGAACATTATTGTAACGTAATGGGGAAAAGACAAAATTAAAAGTATTTAATGGGAAAAAAGGATGGGAATGGGAAAAAGGATCTGTAAAAGACAAATTTGACTATGCGATTTGAAGTTGATATATTATAAATAAAATTTACATTGAAACCTTTGATTTTTTAATAAATACATTTTAGTTATTGCTTTACGGATAATTAAACATTGCACTATAATAATCGTCCCACCTCCTCAATAGAACGATAATCATCATTGTTGATAGGCATGTCAATATATACCAAATTGAAGCCTCCAATAACGGCTTTAGTGTGACATGTTCAAATTAGAATATCTAGTCGAAACATACGGAGTATAACTGGGACAATGCTACGTGAAAATCTTGGCAGCTTCACGAGAAGCAGCACGTGAGTATTTTCGACACCTTTCGCTAATTACACGGTTTTGTCATTGGACGGGGAATACCGTCGATACAATTTCTCGGGGAGTGGGTTCCTCTATAGGCAGAGCCTAACATTTGCCAGGACGGCAATACTATTTTTATAGACTTGCTTTCCCTAAGTACGTGCCCCGAACGAAGAGTTTTTTTTCCGTGTACCAACCTAACTGACGTTTGTTGATAGAGGAATGAGAATACTTTTCAATCAAACCAGGCAACATTCGAAAGCACAAAACTTCCACTAGCCCATGTTTTGCCAATATAGATCAACGGCTGTTCAGTTCGATTGGAAACGATGAAAAACGTATTTTTGTTCGCCATTATCTCAACACACACTCATTATTTTTAGGACAATAAAACAAATGTAGATAACGAAGAACTTATACACGGATGTGACGTATAACGATAATACCACCCATTACTGGGCACAGTAATTTACAAATTACTTCACACTGCCCGTGAAGGGGCCTCTAAAGAGTCCGCAATTCGATATCTCGTATTGATAACCATATGCGAAATAATCCGACGTTGCCGATGAAACGTAGTGTACGTGACGTGCGGAATGTGTTATTTACTATGTTTTCAATCGACCTCTGGTACATTTTAAGAGCTTAAACCACTTTGATGACTTCCTTATATACTTTAGATTTAAAACAGTAAAAAATAAGGACGGAATGACCACAACAAATAGCGTACAATGCAGGCTATAATCATAGTTAACTATCTTCATAAAATACCGTGACCCTATTGGTATTGCAACTAACTTCGACGTTGGCAGGGAAGAAACACAAATTTGCCCTAGTTTATACAATAGGCACAAGGATCCGCAACCGCACAAGTAACCGGGTCACAGGGTTTTTTCCTTCATTGGTGGTAACTATCATAGCAACCTATTTAGCAACCTGGATCAAATGTCGACCCCGAGAGTTGTCGAACACCATGGTAGAGAGGATAACAAGTAAAAGGTATACTAATTGAAACATTTCCATTAATGTCTAGCTTAACTACATGTCATGAAATTCGGGATTCAAGTAGACGAAGGAGTTAATGTTGTTTTCTACAGTTTGTGTGCAATGCTGTGCCTTTACTAGAGCACTGCGTTTAAATGAAATATTAAGTGAAATGAAAGAAACAATAAAACGTGACAAGGTTGTACGCGCCGGGGAGCAATCGATATAACTAGGCAGCGCAGATGGTTTGTGGTAATACAACAAATATACGAAAGACGAGGATAGCAACAATAACATAGCAATGTGCTATGACTCATGGAGGCATGCAAATAAGTAAACACATCAATAAATGTGTAGGTCAGATCAATGATTTCTAAGGCCAACGGTATTGCGTTTAATGTTGCGGGTGCGAATGTGTATTCCTTACCAGATTAGCAAGCCAAACAAATAAGCACGCAGTATAAAGAGGATGACTGCAGGATGACGAACCGATACAACAAAATGCAGCATACACACACGGCTAGATTATTCAACTACACTTTTCCACTACACAAATGCCGCAGCATGGTTTTCTTTTTTACATAAAACACAACATCCGACACGGCCTACTGCGAACAGTCTGCATCAGAAACCGCCGGATGCGGTTCGTTCATTCGGCGCACTGCAAAAACACATTCTATTTGACGGTCGTCATCACTCATCACTGGGACACTGTGGACGAGGCTGGAAATAGACGTGCTTTCACGCAAAAAAAACCCGGAAATACAGTATCTGTTTAAACTTCGGAATCTTGGTAGTGAGTATTTTTGAGGAGGGATCTTGGCTCACAATGGCTGTCGACAGTGCTATGTTTTTTTGGACAAAATTTAAAGAAAGGTGGTAAGAAATTAAAGGAAGGAAAGAAATAACTTTTGCGCGAATCAGTCGCCAATAACAGACAGAAATGCGAAGTAACGACAACGTCAATGCTGAATGCCTTTGTATGCAGTGCAAAGCAAACGGGGTTGCGATTCGATAGGAATTTGCAGCAACAGCCTTTTTATCACTAGTGAAACGCACCCGTCGCGACACGCGTATTGACCTTCGATACACAATTTTGCACCTTCTCTTTCGTTCTCCAACTCCACCACCCACCTATATATTGCTTTAGTGACACTAAGCTAATACAAGACATTTTTTTCGCCACAGCAAATAGCGAATAAAACCCGATTCAAAAATGACACTACACAAGAACAGTAATAACAAATCGCACCCAATCGAAGCGTGTTCAAACACATACGTTCACGCACGAACGCAAAGCGAAACACTGCGCGTAGTGGGCAAGGTTGCAGATTGCTTGGATTCTACATGCGAACACTTGTGAGAAACCTTAAAGCGCCGTACGCTCACGGTGTTCTACTTATTGTTATTGCCCCTCACACGAGGTGTGGAATGAGGTTCATGCAGCGGAACAGACGATATGAAGCTTCCGTAGGTTCAATATTGTACACTGTTTTCCAACGCCGCCGTCGAAACGTATAAGGCGAAAGTGGCAATACATCGATACGGGGATTACGACGGAACTTCACGTTGTTTGTTGCTTTTAGTATTGTTCCCCTGGTATTCGATTCGATTTGAGCTGCCCACTGTCGCAATGGAACCAGACAAAAGGCTGAACCAACCAATTAATCACCAAAGAACGCTTTGCTACTGCACTCGCACTCAGATGCGTTCACTACACCGCACATTCCCGCACATTCGAACCATCTTTGCACTGGATTCCAGCAGGTAGAAAGCGTCTAGAGAGCAAATTTGTCTGCAATTGTTACCAAATTCTACTGCAGCTTTCGGGTCGCGATCACCATACATGGAAGAGCTGATGACAGAACCAATCCTGTTATGTTGCACACAGCAGAACCATCGTTGCGTGTAGGAGTGAAAGAGGCAGCTAGTTGCATTCCATATGACAGCCAAGGTGTGTAAAGAGCAAGTTGTCCGAAACGTTCAATGCTGGTTGACGGATTCACAATTGTCAAAATATAAAGCAAAAAACAAATATTTTGCGTTCGTTGCAAAACTCCACAGTTGATGGACTTTTATTAATACTTTCGCTAGATTTCACGAAACATATCCACGCTGGATATATAAAATTTCATTATTATAGTTATATAGTCTAGGATTCAAATTTCAAAAACGTATAAAAGAAACAAAGAACCAGAAACATGAGGTGCAAAGAAGTTGTCACGTGCTCAAAATCGCAAAATTTATTAAAATAAATGTTTATTTCTATGATCTGCCTAAAAGGGTTAGTTTTGCATGGGGCTCAGACTTTTCAATTTGATCCTGCACAAAAGAAGAATCTTCAACTTAAGATGAAAGTGTAATGACGAACGCCTCCGAATGCCAGAAAATAGTGTTTTCCATTGATACACACCAACCATGTTAGTCATAGTGTTATCACACGCGAATCGTAATGATAAGAAAAGATAAGACTTCATTAAAGCCTGTACAATCAGTTCGACGAATGAGGTTACGTATATGAAATAGATATTACCGATGGAACGCACATAAAATTGTAATTTCATACTTATAATTTTTTATAATATCCATACTTAACATACACATTCGATTGTTTAGAAACACCAAAGTTAAATAATGGATTACAAAAAAAATTGCATGATTTCAACTGTAACTGTATTATGCGTAAAAAAATACTAACATGACATCGTGTTGGCTCGCAATTAAACACTTCTTATCTCCACTTCTTTCGATGCATACGTTTACCATTGATTGTTTTAAAACACAACGAATTAAGGATCGTAACGTAACTTTATTATCGAATTACGTGCATTCTTGAATTACATTTGCTGAAAACTAGTTCCACCAGAGCGAAAAAAGTCAGTCTTCAGACGAGCGAAACTCCCTACTGAAATTAGGCAACAAATGATGAACGGGGTATGTAAAAAGCGTACAATACTGTCTATTCCGATGGAAGGTATTAAATTGTTTTGTTCAATGTTACAATACTAGCAGATCGTGCGTACGCTATTGCTTTGTTTCCCTACCGATGTTTTTTTTTCATGTAGAAAATTGTGTTTAATCACTCAAAAAATAGTACAGTAGCTCACATTGGTAGTATCAATTATCAACGTAAACAACGATTTTGGTAATCTATTTTCGGGATGGATCTATTGCACCAAAGTGTAATTCAGAGAAATGGACATGCTCCAAAAATTGCCCAATGTAGTTTTAATTAGGTCTATGAAATTATTGCCCCTTGTTGCACTGTTCGTAACTATTTATCCTATTTCGTGAATTAGTTTTCTTAGCAACGACAGATGACATCCATGGGCTACAAAAAACAACAAATAAACTAATTGCTAGGCAACGAATACCTTTTGCACAACGGAACTCGGTCGATCGAATAAAGAAGGTATAAAATAATAAATGTTTAAAATGCATCCATATCGCGGACTTATTCTTACTTTCGCCGGTTTGCACTCGAAGCAAACTAACGTAACGGGCTACGATCATACGTGGATTACTTTTGGTAAATAATGTTCTAGAACAGACTTGAAGTCCTTTTCATGCAGCTTTGTGGTTCGGTTTAACCACGTTCTACCATTCAATTACGTTAGATGGGGGTAAGCCGAAGGTATTCACATTTTGCATGTCGTCTATGTCATGGTTCCGAACACTGGATTGTGACGGCATATACCAGGTCCATACTCTTCGTAGGCAGCTTTCGTGTGACACACTTGATAAAATTCAGGCTAAGGCAGAGAATTAAATGATAACATAAAAATACGCACAAAATATGATGGAAACACAAAGGTGGTTCTTACCGTAGAGGCTAGCATACTGCCCCCGAACCATACGGCATATCGCTGCATGTGATGGGATATGACCGACACATCGATAGGTTTTGGCTAAAATGGTTTTACAATATCACGGTAAATTAGTACCATGCCTACCGAATCGTTTTGTTCCTTACCTTTATTCTTCCTTCACTAAGATTTTCACTAATTCTCAGCCGGGCATCAACGCTGCGCTTAATATCGCGCTGCAAGCGACGTCCTAAACGAGTACAATTGGAAAAGAGGCAATTAGTGTTGAGAAGTTCCGCGAACAGTTTTTGAACAATCAGCTGCATACTTACCGAAATCTCGGAACATGGTAGATCCACCACTCAGCACGATATTGTTATACAGCGGTCTTCGCACATCAATCGGGCAGTTTTGTATGACCGTGTCCACGATCTCCGATAGCGGTGTCGTAAAGTCCGGATTCGAAAACTCGGGATGGAAGAAAATTTCCGGCCCCAAGAAACGCTCATAACCGACGTCCACACCGAAAGGTTGCTTCGTAATGGCATTGATGCCCTCGTAGTGGCGCATCCACTTGGTTGGCTCCGCGTCGTACTTTGCAAACTCTTTTGCAATGTCCGGACAGATGTAGCTGTATCGCTCCTTGATCGCTTTGGCCGTCTCCAAACTCTGCTCGGGCGGAATACCTACCTCACGCTCACGCAGCAAGCTCTGAATGAACGAGGTAATGTTGCGACCCGCAATAGGAATGTGCTTAATGCATGAACCGATCACGTATCCTTCCGCCACGGGAATAACGTGTGTCACACCATCTCCACTGTCCACTACGATGCCGGTTAATGTACGTTCCTCTACTGGGCGGGATGCCCAGCTGGCAGCCAGAGCTAGTACGGCCTGCACAGCGATGTACAACCCCGGCACGTTAAATGTTTCGAACATGATTTCGGCAGTGTATTCACGGTTTTCCGGCGTGTTCAGCGGAGGCTCTGTTAGCAGAAAATGGTGATCTTCCGGTTCTGCGCGAAGGTACTTGAAAATACATTGCTCCAGAAATCGTTCCATCAGGTCCCAGTCTTCGACCAAGCCATGGCGAACCGGGTACTGGAAAGAGCGTAGGCTGCATTAATCATCATTTTGATCATAAGCAACAATCATGACTCATACCTTTACAGAGTATCCGGTCGCATCGAACGCTTCATCGCCGATATAGAAGTCCAAGTCTTCCACTCCCTTGGTTACACGGCGGGCGCTCTGATCGCCCACTTTGGCCGACTCTTTGATCGCAATAGCGGATGGGATGATAAATTGTGGTTCCTTGTTCGCCGCAAAGCCGAGTTTTGTGTAGCTGGAAAGAAATGAAACCCATTCGGTTATCTATTTCACTCATTGCTAAACACCAGGTAGAGATTAGCTCTTGGCTACTTGTCGAGCCATATCACAGAGGATGACACATACCCAGTTCCTACATCGATCACACAAGCTGGAAGTCGTCCGGTCATTATCGTGCACTATTGTTTTACACCCACACGCAAATAGAAAATATGTTTTAAGGAAATACTATGCTACTTCTTTGAATACTAGAAACTGTCCATTCGCACCATAAGCACGGAAATTTGACGCCAATGGGAATCTCTTTTTTGCGACAAAACAAAACCACACCTAAGCACTGTGGGGCCCTTTGCGTGTTGAAACGTTTGTTCTTCTTCTTTTTCGCGTTCAGCACGGTGACAGAAGTGGAATTTTGTTTTCACGTATTCTTTACAAAATGATCTTGGTAAAAAAGTCCCGTTCTGCTACTAATTAGCATCCGTACGTACGAAAGTTCCATGGGCTACACAATCTCCCTTTTAGCAAAAAATATCCGATTCAGTTTTTTCCGCAATAAAGTTCTGCTTCTAGATCTGTCACAGTAATTTCAGCAACTTTTGGGGACGTGTCAGTTTACGCGACTAGATTCAAAGTTTAATGATTTTTTTTCTGTTTTTATTTCGATACAATCCACTTTTCTGTTACTGCTCATGCTTAATTCTCTTGTTAGTATTTACATTTAATTATTTGGATTCAGTTTTAATGAATATTCGTAATATTTTGCGACTCCTACGAATATTCGATATTTTGTCTTCCACGGAACGGCTTGAAGTGGTCGCACATTTTGGAAGTCACAAGACAGCTGCCAGATGTTGGCGTTTGAAATTGGTAAAAAATTACGTAAAATAAAAAAAAACAAATCCACAATCCTTGATTTGTTTAGGACTTTGCTGACTACCGCTGGGTATTCGACTGCTTCGAGCGTAATCGAATATGTTCAGGTACTTTGCCGAAACAGTATATATTTATGTATCCCATTCGTACCGTAGCTTTAACTTATTTGCTTCGTATCTAACTTGTATCTGCCTAGGTTCGCAATTAAAACTGG
Source organism: Anopheles marshallii (assembly GCF_943734725.1). Taxonomy (NCBI): domain Eukaryota; kingdom Metazoa; phylum Arthropoda; class Insecta; order Diptera; family Culicidae; genus Anopheles; species Anopheles marshallii. The sequence goes on from NC_071327.1 coordinate 46,449,979, forward strand.
ACTCGGTGGTAGTGCCGTGTACTACAGCAAACAGGAAGGTATATGGGACGAAAATACCGAAAATGTGTGCGAACGTTACTCTAGCGCCCTGAAGCCACATCTGGATTCCGTAAAGAAACAAATTCCGTTGGATGTGAGTTTGTTGTTTGGCAGATCATTTCATTTCTTCATGGGACAAAATACTTACGGTTGACCATGCTCACATTCCAGATACCAGCGCTGCCTTCCAGCGGAGAGCTATGTTTCGTGACGAAACATTACTACAATGAAGGCGTGAAGAGTACGTTCCACTTCATTCATCGGCTTCCTTGCTACGCAGGACAGTTAGTCAAAAAGGGTTCGGATGCTATCAAACAGGCATTAGATGCACAGCCAGCTCAGAAAGCGGAACCCGCACCGGTAGTAGCAACGACAAAGAAATAGGCACTTGAAAGGCGCCAAGCTTGTTCGTTTACTGTTGATTGTATGAAATAAAAAAACGGGTTGTAATCGAACTGTTTAACTGTGCTGTTAATCGTAAGTTTTAAAGAAGTCTTAACAATAGTTTCGGACCATCAAGCGGTGGAATCCGTAATGTTTGTACAAACAGTAACCCTCAATCGTATGACAACGGATCTGATTTATTTTTTAAAAGAAATAACAAAATTTAGTTGACAAATTTAGGGATGTTTTTCCCTAGCCGGAGGGTTTTTAACACGAAGTACTTTAAAAAAACATATAAGCATAAGGTTGTTGGAACAACTTCTGCGCTACCGAGGGCAAAAGTATAGTCTTGTCATGCATGGGGATATTACAAATGGTTTAGGATTGTAACGTACCACAGCTGAGAGTGATTGGTGCGTTTGAAAAGAAAACAAAAAGAACACATTGAATTTCGTAAGAGTAAACAGAAACACATTCGTTTTAAGTTAAATCGCATTTTATCCCCTTCTAAAAGCGACAAAAACAATTCTGTTCGCATGCTGTCCTTCACACGTTAGCTAGATGGACCACCCACTAGGTGGCGCTATAAGATTTTCCCTTACCAGGGTTCTATTTTTAGAACCACTGCACATTTCACACGAAGAAGAACAGGGCACTCCTTCCTGGGGCGCTACGCACTTTACTCGTATAGGGCAGTGTGCACAAGTACGAACTATTGCTGTATACGGAATAACGCACCCGAATCAAACTTTAATCAGTACGGATTGGAGGGGGAACGGGTTCTGTATGCTCGAGCTTGAGGCCGTCTCTGTGAAGGCGGTGGCCGTAATAGCGATATTTTGCTGTTATGGTTTCGCATCCTTTTTATCCGCCTCCTCATCGCCACTGTCCCCCTCGGCATCTTCTTCGGCACCGCCGGTGGCCGCTGCCTTATTTTTGTTCCTTCTACGTCGCTTCTTCTTATCCTTGCCATGGCTACCCAGCACCAGCTCCGTCGCCAATAGCTTCTTCATCTCTTCATCTTGTACGCTGTGTTCGCTTTCGTAACAGCTCTCATCGAACGGGTGGCCTGTTACGACTTTCAATCCGTTGGACATGATGAGCACCGTATATTTGAACTGAGCAACGTATTCATCTATGGAAAGGAGGATAAAAATACGGTGTTAGTTTCAAAAATAAATTACCAGTTCAGGAGCGCTCTTCAGCTCCACAAAAAACTATTCAAACGAAAATGTTTCATTATTGTTGGAAAACTACTCTGTGCGACACTCTGAACCTTTTCCTGTTTAATCCTACTTAATTATGTGATTAACCGGTGAACAACGGCCAGCTGTGAGCATTCATACAAAAGTCATCCATAAACACAGGCTCCTTTATGCAAGAAACACCACACAACTAAACGGGGCATCAAGAGTCGCGGGTTCGCTATGGCAAGGTGTCTGGTCGTGAAGCCTATGCAACTACAGCGACACGCAATTCTCCTTGCCTACTATATTGAGTACTTATTGAATCTCTCCGCATACCATCATACTTACTATGCTTTTCGTATAATACTTGGAAGGGTTCAACCATCTTATGCGCCACGCACTCGTTGACGCCCAGCTTGGCCTTCGCTTCTTCCTCGAAGTTTCGCAAGTTGAAAGGCATCGAGCCGTACTTCCTTTTAACCTGGCGGGGTTGTTATATGTTATGTAGTGGCAACATGTGACAAAAAGAAAATGAAAAAAGATAGAAACAAACATAGATCAACCATATGCACTAGAACTAATGTTTGAAGAATGTGATAAAAAAAAAATATTAGACTAACACTGTGTACTGTGTGTGTGTGATATTATCGTATATCCGTTTACCCTCAGCTCTCATAATCTTATACTGCTCATTGGGCATTACAGCAAAGCTTTTGAGTTTACAGTTGTTACTCCACTTTCACATGCAGAGAAGATCAAATGCGCCCAAACTAAACCTTTACACCTTCCTTGCGCGTAACAGTAGTTACACACTCCGGTATAAATTGTTTTGTAGAACATATTTTCTCGCCTATTCTTCATTTGAAAGATAGAGGAAACAGCCTTATCACTCTCCCAGCTTTGAGAATTATCCCTCGAGTGCGTAGGTTCTAATCATTGGGTAAAGGATTTTTGATTACAATCACAATATTTTTGCGCACAAAGGTAACCTCACTCTCTCTTTGCAGCAGTTGTTTGTGTTGGGATTTGAACTCAGGACCTCGAGAGCTCCGCCATAAACTTCCATCCCAATCCGTCAAAGCATTACACTACGCAGTGGCTTGCGTTGCCATGGCGCTACAATGTGTACCTACCTCTCCGAAGAACGCACGGGATGCTTTCAACTTTAACATATAGTTTTCGTCCGTCTTCTTATAGATTGCGACCCGGGTATCCAGCTCCTTGCCGAGTCCTTCGCCCGTGCTGATGAGCACATCCATCGCGTACACTTCGTACTTCTCAAACTCACACTTCTCGTGTTCCTTCTTTTGGGCAATCGTTGGGTTCTGGATGATCGTCTTCTCGCCATCAATTTTGAACTGTTTCAGCTGATGGCTCAGCATACCCTCGATCGGTTTGCACTTGAAGTCGGACGCGATTTTTTGTACCGCATCCGTGACAGCATAGTTACCGGTGCCATCCTTTAGCAGTCGAAGCGCGGCCTGGCTAGCGTGATATGCCGCTAGGACAACGTCGGCCGCCCGGCCCTTGCACTTATTCTCCGGCGTTGCACCGACCACGATCGTGTGGGCCATGACCGCAATGAAACCATCGATGTGTGCCCCCATGTCTATCTTGACCACGTCATTCTCCTTCAGCAGATAGTCCGGATCGTTGCGCGCTGGAGAGAAGTGGCAAATGCAGTTGTTCACCGAGAGACATGTCGGGAAGGCGACGCCCTTCTTCATGTCTTCCTCATTTTTGTATTTCTACCCAGCAAAACATGCCGGCGCGGTACGAATGCGAGCAAATAGTGTGAGGGAAAGAAAGTAAGGACATAGATGTCAAAATGGAGTTTCGAAATTAATTAGTTATAATGACAACGCAGTTCTTCGAAATAGTGAGTAAAAAAATATGTCTATTCTGTGGAGTAAGAGTAAAAAGTATCTTATGTGTGTGTTTATATATAAATATATATATGTGTCCTCATATATCATTGTGTATGATCAGCGGAATTTCAGATACTATCTAGTGTATGAATTTAGGCTCTTCAAGATATTTTTAATCATTGGACACAAACAAACACAGCACCCATACAGAATTGACTCTTTTTACTAAATAGAAAAGCGCATTGGAAAGGTTATGGTGTGTTCGGGAACGAGATTCGAACTCGCGCAAACGCCGCATTGTGTTAATAGTCGAAGGAGTCAAAATTAAGCGACTTATCCATACGGCCACAATGCTCTCCTCGTTCCCACATTGTTAACACTGCACAAAACCCAACAGCACTAATATCCAACATTGAAGGATTGTTATTTTTTCAATTATGACATCAGCGATCAAAAGTGCGCCTCTTACAAACTTACCTTTTCCGCATCCTGCGCCATCATGTTGTCACCCTTCAGGCAGATCTCTTTCACTGATGCGCCAGCAACACATGCTCGGATTATTGTTTGAAGAGTTTCTAGAAACAGAAAAAAATATATACCAAGCCACTCATCGTTTAGAGTACGTTTGAATACATAGAATACAGTAAACAGCTAATTTTTAAACTGGAAACAATGTGTAACACGACCATTTTTCAAATAAATGATCCACATATTTCGCTTATGTGCGGGCAGTACACATTTTAGAGGTTATGAAAGATTGATGTACGTTATCATGTTAGCGGGTATGTCAGGCTTCTCGACTCATTGCAAAAGGGCGAAGGGGTAAGTGAAAGTAAAATGTGTACATTAAGAAAAACACCAACATTCACTTTTCCGTACTTTCAGTAAATGCAACAAAACGTCCCTTTCCGGAAAACGTGGCTTCCTGTGACAGGAAACCGGAGCGCGTTTTGTGTAACACCGTCTTGTTCACGTGCTCGGATGTGGTGGTAAGACATTTTTTCACCAGATGTAGGCATGCAAAAGGTAGCTGACGATGACACTACACCAGATGCAATCGAAGCTGCAACGTACGCACGTTTTGCGGGCCAATTTGTGGCACCGTTTTACGATAAGCCTTTGATTTTGGAGCGTAAATTCACAAATAAACACTTACTATTCACAATATCACCGGCAATTTTGTACTTTTCGACCACGGTCGGATCTTCAATCGTCGATTCCTGATCGGCCTGCTTTTCTACTGGAGCCATTGTTACGGCAGTGCTGCGTTTCTATCCCAGTCAAGATATTCTACTGTACTGTCCACTTTTTTATATGTCACACGCTCTATTGGTTCTACGAAGCAAATCCACTGAATGCTTCACGGAAAACGCACCACTTTCGAGATTATCAATTGCAGAAGTGTACGCCAATTCCGTACGCACGTTTTGCTTTTGACGCGGCAGATTTTCACTTCTTCTTGTTTTGCAAGCAAGACTGATGGTGAGATGGTGTTAGTGCGACAATCTGTAGATAGAAAGAAACCCGAAGTTTGACAATGTGCACCGAAAGGCAGCTGCGTTTTTGCAGTCAAATAGCGGTCAAATAAAGATTCGAATGCCGAACGAGTTTCGAACATTGATTAATGCTTTTCATTGATCACAAATTTTTGCTACAGAGATTTTTCATATTTGCGATAACTATTGTGGATCTGTATTGATTCAATCAATTCTTTATCATGGAACGATTAGATAAAGCAGAAAGAAAGCAAAATATCGACAAACATTTATATTTACTATATGCATTTACATGTGGTCATGTGAAGTTGATAATTCAATCAAATGCATAATGGATTTTGAATATATTTTACACCTTTTGAAACCAGTAGTACGAAGAGTTGATACAAATTTGCGACTGGCTTTAATCCCGCAGGAGAGATTGATGTTATCGCTCAAAATATTTAGCGACTGACGAATTTTATACAACTTTGCAGTGTTGGTTTCGTGTAAGTAAACGAGAATGTATAGTTCTAAACAACGTGTGCAGTCATGTCCTTTTGTTATTGTAGATATTTAAGAGATCCATCGGTCAAACGGTTCTCAATGTATGCAATACTGTTAAATGCATTCATAACCTAATCATAATAACGACTAAACTTATGTGGAATTAATTGTGTAATGTTCTAAGATATTTTAGTCCATTTGATCGCGGTGAATACCGTGATACGTAGACTTTCGTTTAGCTTTGGCCATATTCTGCATAAGATGCATTATGGAACGTCCATATTGTAACCCATCTTGAACAAAAGTGTATTGAGTGTGAACAATTTCTATCAGTTTGTTAAACAAATGCTTTCTCCTCTCTGGAGCTGCATTTTTGACTATTTCGGATACCGTATGCCTAAACTGAACTGCTTCGTTGTCCGCTGTCGTGTGGTTGGTTAAGTTTTTCAGTAATTCGAGTGTCACAGCGTCGTTGGCCAATAATTAGACTATCTGTTGTTTACGGCTACTATTACGGATGTGGACGATTGCACTACAACCGGTGATTGTTGTGGAACCGATGGTTCAGGAGATCGACTTTTGTTTTCATCAATATTAGTAGGCGAAGCTTGTTGATCAGGTGTTGTTAAAGAGGAATCAGATTGTTTTACACTTTACAACACTTTAAACTTTGTCTGATATACATTTTTATGTTTCGTGTAATGTTCGTGATATCTTGTGATCAAACCAATGAAAACCCTGCGAACGCGTTGGATTTATGAACTTAACCATATTTAAACGTAAAACAGATAAGATCCCAACGGGACGCGCGCGCACATCGACCGATAGCATAACTCTCTAAATTGCGCCATCGCTCTCGTTCTACTCGTACCCTGGGACCGTTGACCTGCCAAGCTGATCCTTCACCTACACATCGACACGTTGACAGCTTGACTGTCAACGACGAGCAACTGGTCTAATCAGCTCGGTCAGGTTGGATCACAACATACATAAGGAGGTTTCAATTATTAATTTATTTATTACTTTCTACCCTAAAACATAGCTTTTACCAATATGACCAGGCCGTTCTTCACGACTAAAAAAATATGTATAGCTTCTAATATCATTTTTTAAACTTAATTATACATCTGATTGAAGCAACGATAGATGAATACAAATCTCTAGAGAGTTTAACGATCGATAAAACTTTCTCCATGCCAAGGACGAGTGCCAGATGCCGGCGTATGCTCAAACTATCCTTTGTATTTTTATTTTTTGGTGTACTTTTAGGGTGTCCAACCGGAGTTGGGTCCTACTTTTATTTACCCTTTCTGGTTGCTGGATACCGTGCACAGCGAAACCACTGCTTTACCACTGCGGTGTTCGATCGACGATTCGACGGAAACTCCTCGTCGGAGTGTTGAACGCTAACTGGTTTGATACGGACATGGTGCCGTTTTTATATCGTTTCTTGGTCCTTTTGAAGATAAGGAACTCATTGTTCTTGTCTTGCCCTTACTAAATTCCCAACTAACACCCGGCCGGTACGCATTAATCTCGCTAGGTGGCGCTGGTCACCACATATTCATTGATACAGAATCCAGCTTAGAGTTTCCCGATCCACACATTTTGTGCGTGCCTTATGCTGAAGCGCTTTATAACTGGGTAGGATCCGAAGCCTCTCGAAGGGCCCACAGGCTCTCCTTCTCAACTCCTATTCCGTCACGTCCTCGTCGTGCAGAGTGGTAACATCTGTCACCGCATATCCAAGCTTGGGTACACGGGCTAGTCCCAGCTCCTTGGGTGGATGGTGGACATTTGAGCCGGACAAGCCGGAGCCTTGAAGCAACTGGATGACGCCCTTGTCACACTCAACATAGACCTCGTAGCTCTACAAGAAATCCGATGGCTAGGGAACGGTGAGCAGAACAGGTGTGGCAACAACCGCTACGATATTTACTATAGCTGCCATGACCACCACCACCTGCTCGGAATGGGTTTCGTCGTTCGCCGATATACGAGATCATCGGCTTCAAGGCTATTGATTACAGGCTATTCTTGAAGATTCATGAATCTCTGAGGATTCTTTGAGGATTCATGAATCTCAAGATTCATTAATGAATCGCTGAAGGATTCATGAATCCTTAAAGAGTCGAGTCCTGATTTGAATGACTTCTGGTCAAAGATTCATATGAATGACTCTTCGCAAAAGATTCATTAAGCACAACACTACACCGCACTGTTGCTGCGGGAACAAACCGGATATGAGATCCGCCGTTGGTAGGATCGATCAAGCGAAGATTGGTCTACCTTGAAACTCTCGCGCAAGTCTCGTTTGACGTTTCAGATCAACTCGGATCGGACGTTAGGCATTTCCCTGGATTACCAGGGTGATTTTCTAACGGTGGACCTCTGCTTTCGCTGGAAAGTCTACGGAAGCCAAGGAACAAGTATCTAAAAGTGGACCTCCGTTCAACTCGATTGCTAACTCAATGACTTTAAGATACCTGGTTTAGGTTTGAAATGAAAATCGCTTTATTAAAGAATTATTCTAGTTTACATACTAGTTTTCTGCTGACCAATCGCGTTGCAATCCAATTTCTCCAGAGGCCCCTTGTGTTTCAATTCGGGGACCCAAAAGCCCACGAAGAAGGTTTAAACGGCGCTCGTCGGTCCCATTACTAAGATACTGTATGCAGATTTCCTACTAAACAGTTTTTCCGGGACCCCTTGCACGGCGGAGCCCTAGGCGGCCGCCTACTCCGCCCACCGTTAGATCCGCCACTGCGGTCAGCATTTTTATCCTGCTCGATATCGTTGGTTTTAAAGTTGACTTGCTTGCATTTTGTGTTCCCTATTCCCGGTTTTCTTTACTTTATGATTACCTGGCATGGGTATTGGCATGCTCGCTCATGATTTCTATTCGCGTTCGTAACAAGCACCAATAAACAACTCAGGGAGGAACAGCGGGTGCGGGAACTTGAAGAAAACATAGTGCGTTACGGATCCGGAACAAAGTTTTACCAAGAGATAGAAGGTCACCGAAACAACTTCAGACCTAAGGTGACCTGTTGTCGAAATAAGGATGGAGATCTAGTCAGTTACTAGCCAGAGATCCTCTCGCGATGGGCTCAGTATTTTGATGAATTACTAAATGTTGTGATCCAACCTGGCCGAGCTGATTAGACTAGTTGCTCAGTGCAGTCAAGCAGTCAACGTGTCGATGTGTAGGTGAAGGATCAGCTCGGTTTTGCAATCGGTCGGTGTGCGCGCGCGTCCTTGTTGGTTCTTATCTGTTTAACATTTAAATATAGCTAAGTCCACAAACCCAACGTGTCCACAGGGTTTTCAGTGGTTTGATCACAAGTCACGTCACGTTGTAGGGCGCGATCGTGCTAGGGATAGAACCACACAGAATGTAAGTTGCGCTAGCGCCCATCAGAAGGCGATAATTCGGACGCTTTTGGCTGGGAACCGAAAGATGACAGTGGAGAACAGGAGAAGGCGCCTACGACTAGGAGCCTTCTTTTGGATCCCGATCGGCCGACTAAGCAGACGATTTTTTAGCCACGCCAGATAATCTGTACAACTATTTGTGAAATAAATTGGAAGCTAAAAGCTAAAAAAGCCGAGGGTGTTTCTGGTTCGGCCCGCGATTCAACAACAACATAACACGAAAATTACAAGAACCGTAAAACTAAACGATCAGTTCAACAAGCAACTAGAGTCTCCACTAGCAGATAATATCATGCTACTACCAGCTAGCATTGACGAAACCCGAAAGGCCATCCGTAGGGTCAAGAATAACAAGGCATCAGACACCGACGGAATAGTAGCCGAACTGATCAAAAATGAAAAAAAAAAACGAAATTCATCATTATTACTGAGGTATGAGATAGTGAATCGATGCCTTGTGATTGGAATCTTGGTGTCATCTACCCCATATACAAGAAGGAAGATAAGCTAGCGTGCAGCAATTACAGGGGTATTATGGTGTTGAATACCGCTCACAAAATATTCTCCCTTATACTACACGATCGTCTTGTCCCATTCGTAGAAAAGGTAGTTGGAAACTATCAGATGGGATTCCGAAATGGAAAATCAACTACTGATCAGATCTTTACCATGCAGGAGATCCTGGGGAAGATGGTGGAGCAGCAGCTACACTCCTTCTATCGCTTCATCGTCCTTTAGGCCGCATACCACAGCATAGCCAGGGTAAAATTTACGACGCAATGAACTCTTTTGGAATCCCGGTCAAACTTACCAGACTAGTACGAATGACAATGACCAACGTCACATGCCAGATGATGGTGGATAGAAAACTTTCTGGGCCCTTTGTTACCACCAAGGGTCCGCGCCAAGGAGATGGGCCTCCACCAGCGGCCCTGCTAACACATCCTAACTTACGCAGCAGTGATGTACAAATAGGTGAACGTTCTTTCGAAATCGTCCGAAATTTAGCCTATCTTGGGTCAAAAGTCAGCACCGACAATAACATTGATGTTGAAATACGCGCTAGGGTGCTGGCTGTCAACCGGTCATTCTACAGTCTAAGGAAACTTCTCCACTCAAAACACCTGTCGACGAACGAAGTTGGGACTATATAAATCTACATAATTCCAGTACTCACACACGCCTTTGAGCCATGGACTTTGTCCAAAATTGACGAGTTCGAACCGCAATGTTAGCCGCGTTCGAGAGAAAGATGCTCAGAAGGATTTTTGGCACCGTATGTGTGGAAGGACAATAAAGGAACTGCTACAACGATAAGCTCTTTGAGCTGTACGGCGAACTTACTATCGTACAGCAGATTAGACTCGCCAGGCTCCGGTTAGCTGGTCACGTCATGAGAATGACACCGGACGACCCAGCCGTTCATGTCTTTTTTTATCGTTCACATGGACGGAGGAGGCGTGGTAGGCCCAGATTGAGATGGAGTGATGGCGTTGATGCGTCCGCCAGAAAGACCGGGATAATGGGTTGGCAGACGAAGGCGCTCGATCGTGAGCGGTTTAGAGGAATCCTGCAGCAGGCCAAGATCGCGAAGCGGTTGTACCGCCGGCGATAGATAGGAAGTGGCTTGTCAAACTTATTGAATCGCGCAAGCGAATAAGAACAAAACGGTGAGATTGATAGTGAATCACAAAACATTGGTATCGCAAAAACTGGATATGGAATCGCGTGCACAATTTAGTGAATGCCAATGTCCATTCACTGTTATACCTGCAGATGGTATTACTACTGCTGCACAACACAGTTAAAATCGACGTCACATGAGAAGACTAAATATTATTGACAATGTGATGGGCATACTTTTTGTTGTATACGACAATCGGGGTTGACTGCCCCTGGACCCGAAGCAGTGAGTGCCGCTCCTACGGGACAAGGATCGGTCTACTAGTAATGCGTGTCGGGGTCAGGGAGGATATATCGGTTGTTCTCGCCTAGCAGCCTAGCCGTCTAGTTGTGTGTTGTTCAGTTAGTTGTATTTAAATTTAAATTTAAAGTTTTTAGTTACACAAGATTTAACACTTTTCTACCAAATCCGTGATTTGGCACACATGCAAATGTGCATGCGCTTTGCTAATTTATTTACGAATTTTTTAGCCCTGTAAGGAATTCAGTTTATGGTAAACGGAAGTCAACAAATTTGAGAAAAATTAACTAGAACATAAACGCGAGGGGTTTCTTTACTAATATACTAAAAATGGTGCAAGTATGAACAAGTTACAGAGTTTTGTTTAAAAATGGTATAACTATTACTTACATAACTGACGTGCCGCATGAAGTTCATAGCTTCGTACACAAACCATGAAGGTTTTGCAATAGCTTTAGCTGTGCAAACAAAAGGTTTTGAAATCTCTAGTAAATTAACCTAATATAACCTATTTATTATTTTTAGCAAAGAACTTACATGAATCGGTTGATGTGTTATGCACTATTTTGGACACATAGCACCGGTATGATCCATGGAGTGATTTTCATTTTTGCGGTAGTCTGGATGAGGGAATGTTGATGATGTTTGATATCTCCGTCCATGCGTCCGCTTGCTTATTTAACTCTTTGTGCTCAGGATTGTACCGATTCCATAGCACATCGCGTTCCTCCACAAGCCGGATGAAATCCAACATTTCCTTAATGGTCATTGATACGGTCTTTTGCAATACAACAGAAATAAAAATCGATTGTTTTTTTTTTCTTAAATTAAATATTATGAAAAAAAAAGAAAACGTTCTTTCGTCATCACTACATCAGCTACAAGTCATGGTGATAATCAATGAAAGCTGATTGAATAAAATAAAATACATACATATTTGAACGAGGAAAAGTAAAACACAAGCTAGAATTTTATTTATTGGGATATTTTAATTTATTTTTATATCGTGAACAAATTGTACTTTAAACGATTGTCCTAAAATATGTCCGTAATCACGTGGTGTTCAACTGACCATGACGTAATTCGTAATTTATATACGTCATGTATGCATTATACCATGGGTCTCCAAACTACCCGCGGGCCACATGCGGCCCTTGAGAGACTCCAAAATGCGGCCCGCGACGCTATTGTTAAAATTGAGAACATATGAAACTCGATTAATCAATCAAAGTCGTTACATTTTATAATCGTTCATCTATTAATTATTGTTTCACTTTATAGAATTAAAGGCACACATTTAGGATAATAATATATTTTGAGAGCAGCATCAGTGTAAACTTCCTGTAAGATACTCAGTTATTGGCCACGCCAATTGGCCCCGGCCACGTTTGTTTCAACCAATGCGGGCCGCGAGCTGAAAAGTTTGGAGACCCCTGCAATAGACTGATAGACTGATTTCGGCGATTATTTATACGGGTTTCCCCCGGTCAACTAGTGGAAATCCAAAATCCCATCTCATCCGGTTCTCCGTACCGTTCATTGTCCAGCTACATTTCATTGTTTCATTGTCCAGCTACGGGTATAAATGAAGTCAAAGTATGCAAGAATGCAAACCGCTTGAGGTTCTTATGCCGATGAAAGAGAAGAAGTCACTACGAAAACACTCAGACAACAAACGTCCTGTGCCTGGCGGGACGTGATCGTAAAGTGCAACGGAATCTAAAGAAGAAGATCAAAGGCAAAGAGATCCCTCCGATCTCCCTGGAAGTTAAAGCAATCGACCAAACCGTATAATAAGTACATGGAGAAAATGGACTTCGTTATGTTACTCAGAAGGCACTAAGAAGCGAATGTTAGCACTGTTTAAGATAAATTTGAGGATCTCATCCTATAGTTTAGTGGTCAATACGGAGAGACACAGAGGTCAACAAAAAACTAAACCAAACGCTAACTTCATGTTTTGGGTAGCGTTAGCCGAAGCTCTGACCTGCTGTTGCATGCAGGTGTATGCATTTATCCTGAATGCTTATATTATTGAACATAAAATAAAGTTCCCTTATTTTGTTCAATTATTTGAAATACTTTATTTATACAAAGTAATTCAATATTAGTCCATTTCTCTCATGCATACGTTATGTACTATCGTTTCGAATGCCTTAACTGACTTTCAATGAATCTGAAACATAGCATCACTCCAATGATGGTCTTCAATAAGATCTATTCGACAATATGGACTCTTTTTATATGGCAGGTAGCTTTCCGAATGCCCTGCATGTTTAATCTCTGCCTCGATTGTTTTAGTTTCTTAATGAAGAAAACTTCCACATCTGCACGAGATACGATAGCCTTCCGAGTGCTTCCGATCACTTTGAACAGTTGAAGCAAATTTTTGCGGCATCTTATCGGTGTTTTCTGTGTGTTACGTCTGCCCCTACCAGTCCAACTACACATGTTAACAAACACCTTGTCAAACAGCAGATCGAGTGCTGCCAGCATTCGGTTTCCGCAGTTCGTTTCCGTGATGAGTGAATTTAGCCAGTTGTATGCTTCCTTAAAATACTCGGAATCACTTAAACGCTTCTCAAAGTCGATTAACTCTTCCTCGGTCTCCATTCGAGAGAAGCTAAACAATTGCACCTCCTCCGGATACTCTCCCACATGCTGATGTGGTTGATCTTGATGCTGTATATGCATCTGGAACGCATACTCCGGGAGCTGAACGAATTCGTTATCATCTATGAGGGAATGTGGCGACTCTGCTGTTTGCTCCTCCTCGTGCCTAACTTTCAATTGGTTGGTTTGATTTGCTAGATTTGTTTCTATCTGTTGGAGCTTATCCATGATGGATCGCTGTACTTTAAACATATCATTAACGATCTTTTGCTGTTTGACCAAAAACTGGTCTACCTTTCTATTGTGTTCGCTAACAAATTTGTCGAAACAAGCACAATGTGTGCAGTTTTTCGTTTTTGGTGTATCGTGCTTTTTAACCTGAGCATGTTTTATGCTACTGCTAGCCGCATTAAGAGCGTATTTAGCATTCATATTACTATTTAGTATGTTGGGTGTCAGTACCTTCAATCTATTCTTCGGTTGTGCCTGTTCGGTTGCTACATTCGGTGCATTGTTTAGTACTTGGATGACGTATGTACAATTCTCTACACCTTGCCCATTCGACGGGGCACTGGAATTGGGGAATTCCGGTGTTGGCGGTGTAGCTTTCTTAGCGGTATGAGCGGCATCAGCATTCCGTACCATTCTGGAGTACAAAGTCTGAAAAGAACCAATAGCGTGAAAAACATATAACGGTTAATAATATTAGAAGTTATAGTATTTTCTACTAAAAAAAACTAAAGTTTAATAAAATAATAAGTTAATAAGAGGCTAGTAAGTGATTAATGATAATTAATTAACACTAATGGGTAATAGAAAAAACGATTGTGGTTCTAAACACATTCTAATATAAATATAATATAAATAATAAACACGATACTGTTTCAACTTTCCAAAGTTGTTTTATTGATATACTTAGGCAACTGTACAGTATTGTACAGTATTACAGTAATTTGTCCAGCTTTCGTAAACACTCGTTCACAAGGAACGGAAGACGCGTGTCACTAGGTTATGCAGTGATGGAAATCTTGCCTCATTATGTTTCCAACAAAGCAATGGGCCGGCCGTCAACGGTACACATATGGCGCCTTGATATACTCATCCAATTCTCTTCGTGCTTTCCATTTCGGGCAAGATGGGAGCTTTGGCGAAGTTTTCAACATTTACGGTGCCAGATGCCGGTATGAATGGTACCAACAGTACAACTGTTAGCTGTACTGTCTTCCCTGCAGCAGGTGAGCAATTGTTTAATCCTTTTGATCATATCGCCACATGTGTCCATTAGAGCCTTTTTAACGATTTAATTCAATGTGTGTGCGAAACATGGGATATGTTTTAAATCTAAATTCCGTACCACGGCTATCATGTGTGGTTGGTTCTCTGTTACAATAACAGCTATATTATCGGTTGTTACGTTGAACTCACCAATTACCAATTACCAACTAATCCTTATCCTTTTGATCAATACTGAACTCTGTACGTGGAACAAACGAACATTCTAGCAAACTAGAGCAAAATGTGTAGTTGCTGATATAATGGGCTCAATGCATAAAACTCCTACTATCTATGTTCGTCCTTTCGCCTAATGGTGGCTATTTGTGTTGCGTCTGCTAGTGCATCTTTTACTCTTTGCAGGCTTTTCACGTATTTCCGTTTCAATATATGTTCTGCAATATGAGTTCTACTGTTCTACTGTTTAAACGCTTTACTGTCTACCGTGGAGAGGGGAAGACACTCCTGGCTAATAAATTGCAACAGATAATCATCTAGCCTTTCTTTGGTCTTGGCCGAAAGTGGTTTCATAGTACGGTTGGGACATTGTTCTTTTGATCGATTAAGCACTGTCGCATATTAATATACCATACTTTGTATTCCCCATCTCGTCCAGAACTGATGCTTTCTTGGGTTCGCGCCATAGATATGATCATGTGTTTAGAGGCTAGATGTCGTTTCAAGCTGAACGTTGAGTGTTTTGAGTGGCGTATGATTTGAGAGCAGTATAACTGCATTCTCCATCCTTTCAAAATGACGCCACACATTAGTTCTATAGGCTGGCGGATTCACTGTACAAGCCCGTATAGTCAAGGCAATAAAGTAAAATACATCATTAGTTTGTGGATAGTACTAAACTGAATGATATACTTTAGATCGAAAGTGTTTTTATCCCAATTACTAAGACTCTTGTTTGGCATGCCTTTTGCTAATCGATTGGATTGTATGGGACTTTACTTGCCTATAGCTGAATTATTCAATTCGTCGATATGTTGTGTGTACCATTCGACTGTCAAAAATACTAGTCTGCTAAACTTATTACCTTTTCGTGTTTGCATCCGGAAGATAGTAACTTCTTAGTGCGCTTCAAGGTGCGGTAAAGAATATTGGACAGTTATAAATGATCGTGGCGCATAAACCAGGCGCGGCCCGGTGTTAGCGTATTGGTAGCGGCGCTGCTCTTCACACGACAGGACCGAGGAAAAATCCCATCCCCGGACCGTTCCTCTGTAACTAGGACTGACTAGCCGGCTACGTGGTACAATAAGTCGATACGGTTTGGGCAAGAAAAACCATGTGCACATTATCAACAAAAATTGTATTATTTATGAAGGTCACGTTAAAAATGAAGCTAGAAAGCAACCGTCTTAGGTATCTTATTAAGGTATGAAATTTATTTACATTCAGAAAGTATAATGTGATGATAGCCTCTTGATATGATGGGTTGAATTTAAATTAAAAACTCTCCCCTTCAACCCACAAATCTATTCCAAGCTTAGTAGAGCTTCCAGGACCCTGGACCCTGCTTCATTAAATAGATTGCTCATGGCTTCTCCGATGCGCCAGTTGCTTAATTAAATTGAACTTTCTGTTAGTCTGCCGTTTCCATAGTCCACATCCTCACGTATGGCCTCTCTCCTTCTCGGTCATACCGATGCTTCTGCATTACTCTCATCCATTCATTTTTCTCTTTCCATTTCCATTTTTTCATTTTTCTGACTATTTCGACTATTTCGATTTTTTACTTTCACTACCGTCTCCGTTTACTATTAACCAATACTTACTTTAAAGTTTAGCAAATCGTTTATTAAAGTTAAACAAGTAATCACATTATTTTGCACTCTACAATTCCAACTTTTCACTTGATTTAATCATAACGGGCGATCTTCTTCTTTTTTGTGGCACTACAAACTACGAAGAGATCTTGTAGATTGCCATTTGTACCATCTCTTGACTTTATTTAGCCGTGTCAGTGTAGTCAAAGACCGATAGGGATTTTGCACTGATTTCGCTTATCCATAAAATATACATAGATATTTCAGAGTTAGGCATATTGAATCCTTTTAAATGTTATGTGAATGTTGTGTGAGCAGTCAATTTCTTTCGTGGTCTGCTTTTGGCAATACGAGAAAGAAAACAAAAACAAACTTTTGATTTTTTATAGTGTTTTGACAATCGAACTTACTTTTTCTTTTTTGTGTTTATTCCCTGCTTTTTCCACAATTATTGTATGAGTAATAACATGCATTTTATAAACGTAATTAAAAGCGTTACGGGATATCATTATGAAATGGTGGTCGAAACTCGTTTTGTTACGCTTCTATCATTGATGTGTTCCAACTGTGCATTTACAACTTCCTAATGAGGTGCCTTTTTCGTACGAATTTGTTAAATCTTTAAAGCATTTTCTACCATTTATACTGTGTTCAAAATCGCTTACCAGATATTGTACCTACGATTATTCTTTTTTTGTTCGGTGACTGATTTTTCGGCAAACGCTTTTTATACTACCGGTTGCTCTGGCATGGCTTTTGGCATTACTTAACTTAGTTTTTATGAACTTTTCTATAAACATATCAGGTACAAAGCTTTGGCTATCAGTCGTTGCAATGTCCCTGAGCAAATGTAGCGCATTTTTGTAATTTCTAAATGCTATTTTTCCTTCCAGCGCAATCACCCCCTTCCTGCCCGACCAGCTGCAACCGATAAGAAATGATGCATCGAACAGCAGATAAAATGCGTCGTGCATTCGTTGAATACATGTAATGGATTTTACTACACCACACAGCCACTGCTGCATTTGCCGGAATTTGAATGGATCAGCCAGATGAGCTTCGAACGAGTCGAACTCCTCCTTAGATGAAACTTTCGATGCCGCAAACGCTGGACGTTGGGGTGTGGGCCAAGCGGTCGTTATGATTTTTGCAGGCATGCCGCCACCAGATGGAATAATTCTGCTCTGCAACACAGCTAATTGAGTTTTAATTTCGCTCACTGCTTTGTTCAACTGGATAATTTGCCGGTAGTTGAATTCCGTCATCCGTCGCACTTTCTCGATTGCCGACATTTCCCGGCTGCTGATTCCATTTTCGTTACATGCCATTGTTATCTGCAATGTGAGCAGTGCATAATTTTATAACAATGGTGAGATTTGTAAATATGCTTACCCATTGTTTACCCGTTATATAACAACACAATATAAAATCTACATAATTTTTTTGCTTTCTAATTTAGAAGAAAGGTATGATCTCCTACTGAGAGATAGCACAGTTTCCTCAAATCGCTTGCACAAAGAAAGGTCGAAGTATGTAATCGTAAAGTCGTCAATAGTTTCCTGACAATCGACAATCTCAACAAATTTGCAGTGGACTATCATATCTCTAGTGATGAAGTTTAAAAAAAGAATATCAACTACACGCGGAAAAATTCGTGCTTATATTCACTTTCTTCTCTTGGATTACCATACCAAAAAATACTAAAACAAGGGCATATAGTATGGTTCACTTGAATCGATTTATAAAAGATTCATTAAACACAACACTAGCTAAAACCTTGTGTTGTAAAGAGCATTAAGGAACATAAAATAATTCTAGAAAAAAAGTATAGTGAGTAGATAAGCAAGGTGGTCTGCCTGTGCTTCGGATATGGAGAGAGAGAGAGATATATAACCAACACGCGGGCGGATTGCACCTGTTGTGAGTAGAAAGAACGACATGAACCTGCTCGATAGCAGATTGCCTGTTTTAAACCAACGCCGAATAACTGTTGTTACAAATATAGATTATTTCGATTTTCCAATACACATGGAAGTAAATTCAGTTAATATTTATTTTTTTCTTAAATGATATTACATAGTCAAAATCACTTTTTACATATACCAGCAGTTGCTTATTATTACCAAAACATCCATGCTGATGTCTTTAAATCAAATCAAAGTCTTTAATTTAATTTTTAATTCAAAGAAAACAAAGCTGACGGTTACTCATCCATCTAACCAATATTACATAACTTTTCTTTACTAAACTACTATATATTTACATTTACTATTCGCAACATGCATTTTAGTTGTTTTAATGAACAGATCCTATAACATGTCCTATACTTGATACGAAACAATATATATATATATATATGTATATATTATGCCATTACAGATGCCACAAACAAGTCAGCAATTGAGTTGTACATTTTAACTTACATTAACTTGTACAGTTTTGGTATGTTTGTTAAATATAATAACAAATAGCAAAATGACTAGACTTTTAAGAATCTGAGGATCAATCCGGTTTGTTTCATTTTTTATACTGAACTAGGCCATGAAAATGAACCAAATCGTAGACTTTGTAGCCTATTATATGGCCTCCATCGAGTGGTAATGCCAAATTATTAAACTAGCTTCAGAATGATTCAGACCAATAAAAACGTCTAAAGCAAAATCTTTAGCGTTTGGAAACTCTCGTTATGCTGGATAAATACGAAGACTTCATAAAGTACGTAAATCATACGATTATTATATGTTTTTGTCGATATCCTGCAAGAACAATATTTGGGACATGGTTTTCGGCGAAAGCTTGGATCGTTTTTCGGAAAATATTTGACCCCGTTTAGAAAAAATGCGATCGCATGGAACCGAAGTCGCGGGTATGCAAAACAGATTTCGAACGATTTGCGTCAGAGCCGGAAATTTGAGTTCGTACGCTTTCCACCAATGAAGAGGATCTTCGGTTAGTTCTATGCAGTCCAGTTTTAAATATTCATCAAGTTCCAATTTTGCCGCATCTTCTGGATTATTGTTGCTCTTAACTCGTTTGATGCTTGTTGCGAAATCGCTAAACAGGCTCTGATGGCATGGATCAGCAAACGGTTTACGAGCGGTTGATTCAAGTGCTGAAGTATTTGGTGTTTTCAGTGGTGTAATCAACTCAATTAAGTGCTGATATGTTTGTTCATACCTCTGTACATCATTTTCGAAGCTATGTCCCTTCATTCTAGGATCTAACATCATTGTACAACTCACTAGTTTACTTTTCAAGTACGGCTTACACCCATCGGAGAGTCCTTGGATTAAGCAGGACGTCAGTTTTTTCACCGAGTCATCCATACCGTCACTCAAGGCTGCCTGCGTTTTCGTTAACAGTATGTTTGATAACAAGCCTATCTGTGAAAGTGGAACTGATTTTTCCGCCGACAGCACTTTTGTGGCATGATCAAAATTTAATAACACTTCAATGCTCTGCTCTATAATGGTCCAGTCGTTATCGGATAAATTACTTTTCTCCTTCAAGGCATCCAAGCATGAGAGAATTGGTATTTTATTCTTATGGAATTGTTTCATCATGTCAAACGTTGAATGCCACCTGGTCCCTATTTCTTGTTTCAATTTCAAATTGGATAAATGCTGATTGCTTTGTGCTTCCTCAATTAGTTGTACTGCGTTGTTGTTGTTTTTGAAAAAAATAACCATTTGTTTAATTTCATCGACTGTGGTCGTTATGGATTGTTGTATAGCATTTTGGACGAGAGAGTTCAGTGTGTGGGCGAAACATGGAAGATGATGAACGTTCATTTCACTTATTGCAATTTGCATGTTGGATGCATTGTCTGTAACTATTGCTTGCACTTTGTTTTCAATATTGTACTTTAGTGTAACTTGTTTTAGCCAGTCAGCTATGTTGCGACCCGTATGCTCGTGTGAATATACAGAACACTCCAACAGATTGGAGCACAAATTGAAATCGTCATTGATATAGTGCGTCGTTATTGCCAAGCAGTTTGTATTGTTGGAGTTCAGCCAACTTTCTGAGGTGAGGGCTACGGATTTTATGTTAACAAAATTTGCGCTTATCTTTTCTAATGCTTCTAAGTAATTACTTGTAAGCAAACCGTTTGAGAGCATTTTACGATTAGGCAGTTCGTATTTTGGATTCAGCAAACGTATAAACTTCTTGAACTTTTCTCCTTCTACTATGTTAAACGGTAAGCATTCGTCGCAAATCATTTGAAACAAAGCTTCATCCAATTGACGGTTTTGCATTACTGTCAATGATTTGCATGGCTCAACAACGTTTGTGATGCTTACCGGATGGGATTTTAGATTCTTAGAAGTACCTGCCTCAAGCGTGGTAATTTCATCCTTTGATGTTGAAGATGTTGCCTCCATTGTTGCAGCTCTATGAATTGGAATGGAAGGATGCAAGGTTTTCATGTGCCGCTTTAAATTCGAAGTTGATCTATTCGACAAGGAGATGAATTTACCACAGTAACGGCATTTGGCTCCTTTGCCCTGTATTATGAAATGTAGCCAAACGTCACTAAACTTGTTTGATGACATTGGTATAATCTAAAGAAACGAAGGATTTATAAAAGAAATTAATAACTACTATTGTAATCTATGATGTTTAATGGTTGTGGGCTTAACTCTTCTGTCATTGCTATACATATGCGTTATTCGACTTTAACTATTACCCTGCGTTCGTGTATCAACGTAAGCATAAAAAACGAGCTGGTATGTCTTATAGTTCACATACCGGGAGAAGAATCAGTGCACTCCGATCATTTGAAAGGATGCTCTACCCTTGCGGGTCTAGTATCTAGTAAGATCGCGTTTCTACGTTTATCTATGTTTGACAGTTTACGCTATAACTTAGATATAATATAAACTATGCCTGCAAAGATTAATTATACTATTATATTTACTAAAAGGGTTTTGACTCGTTCGTTTAGAATGTGATTATTAATAATTTGAACACTTGAGAGATCGATCTCCACTCTATATCTCCATGTGCCATACAAGCCACAGGCTGAATGATCCGTTTGACACCTGTTAGATTTTAACATTCTTGCTTCGCACTTCCGTCTTCTTGACTCGTGAAGCAAACAAAAATACCTATTTATGGATGATGATGACGTTCTGATATGGGCTTTAACGTACTGTCAACGCCTCTTGCGTTGCATTAGGTACAAATTTGACAAGGCAAGCAAACACATATGTAATAATTAAAAGTGATATTACAACGTATGTTGCCATTTAATTGAACTCGAATCCAATTTCTAATAGTTTGACTCCCCGTGCTTTGACGGTCTACAGATAGAATAGAAAAACCGGTAATGCACGGATCAATAACATGCGCGGTATGGTTTCTAAGCTCGACTGGACTGTGCTGGACGTAGGGTTTGCTTTTCAATTGCAGATCAACCTAAGTCAGATATAGCCCAAATCTTTACGCCAGGGAGGCCAAGACTAAGTGTGGTCGTAGAAGCAAATAGTTCTGCCCGAACAGTTCTCTAGTTCATAGTATATATTCCTAGTACAAAGCACATATTTTGACCACGTTGACGACGGCTGTGTTAAAGTTTGATAATGATCCTCTAATTCCATTCAATGTTTTTTATTTTTGGTTGTTATTGTTTTTCGATGTGTATTTTATTCCGATTATTTTTGGGACGGTAAAATATTATAGTAGATGAAGAACGACCATTTAGAAAGACAGATTAAGATCGACAAAGGCAAAGCCACATAAGAAAATGCTGCATATTTTTAATTACAAACGGCAAGCAAACATGATCTTGAAAACAGGATTGTGATTTTGATACGAATTTAATCTGGGGTTTACAAGAAAAAATGGAAAGCAACAATTTCTTTAACTTTTCCCACTGAACTCATTCATGCCTTTGGTTTTGGTCGTTGGTTTTGGCATTTAAAAATAAAATAAAATAATCAACATGTAACAAGGTTCGGTTCTAAACGAAAATTTTTGAATATTATGCTAAATTAATATGTAAGTAGTTGTCCAAAACTCAAGATACTAATTATTTTCATATGTAACGTATCTGGAGAAATTGGAATGGATTGGAATTTGTTTTTAGCATAATATACAAACAATCAAAATATGTGTACCTCAGAAGAGGGGGAAATAATGCATTTATATATGAAATGAGGTATGATAAGTAACTTATAACTTACCGATTGCCGTGTACTTCTTGTTGCCAGATCATCGCCGGAATCCTCATCGCATGTTTTTCTTCGTTTTGTGCCTATACATATTGAACATGTTAAAATATAAATAACTGTACTGTGCGACGTCAAAAATGCATGCTTCTGGATGTAACTTACTGGTACCAACAATATCACTGTTGTCTTCAATTTCATCTGCAATAATGTTTTCAGTTTTGATTTCATTTCCCACTACATTGAAAAATGCGTTCTGAAATGAAATGCTAGTTTCGCCAAATTCGATTTCTTCTGCTAAAGGGTCCCGGCTGCTACAGTTCGATGAGCTTGCTTCCTGAAAGGTTGCTGTACTTGGTTCTTTGGATTGACCATGAGAAACGTCTTCATCGAGAGGTTCTTGCTTTATCGTGGTCGATGCTTCAGCCAATTGCTGTTATTTAAGGAAAAAAAAGCGTTAAGACAATCGTTTCAACTAAAAAAGGTATGCCATTCATCAGCACTTACCGCCGGGGTACCATCTGATATTGTACCAAAACGATTGTTTGTTGAATCGCCCATTATGCCAGGCAGTGAAACACAAAGAATTTAAGCCCCAGTAGGACGATACACAAATAGACACTGTGTTTTTCGGATTTGTCAGTTACTTATTAATATACCAGAAGCTTTTATCCAACAATTTTCATTATTTCACGAAATAATCACGGAAAGCATCAGACGCGCTCTGTTTCGGTTTGCTTCACACGTTCATTTGGACGTAGGATGCAAATGACAGCTGTATGTTTTTTTGCTCTGCCCTATTAAGGCTCGTTTATACTGAACGAAAAGGCTTACGTCGTAGTTTTACGTTTTTTTCCTAAAAAGTATAACAATAAGGTATTGTTAATGTAGTAACTATTTAAGTTTAGAGTGCATAGCTTATCGAAGCGATTCCATTAGACTAAGTGCGTACCATGACACTTGATTTTTCTAATGGATCAACGGATTGATTGGATGGCATTGTTGCAGTTTTATTTCAATCTTTAATCAACCCTTATTTATTATCTGAAACTAATTCACGCTCAAACCCTTAGCACTCAGTCAGGTTACTCCTCGCCGCTGAATTCTTATATATTCATTATTAACTTTCATTAAATAGAACATTTTGTAAGAAAAAATTAATTTGCATTTTTTTGTGTTAGTATCTAATATGTGTTAATAATTGAAGAATAAAATATTTAAATGTTTTTATGCACAATCATACTTGAGGTTTTT
The DNA here is from genome assembly GCF_943734725.1 of Anopheles marshallii. NCBI lineage: Eukaryota > Metazoa > Arthropoda > Insecta > Diptera > Culicidae > Anopheles > Anopheles marshallii. The sequence goes on from NC_071327.1 coordinate 46,473,885, forward strand.
TTTCAATATTTAAACTTTCCAAAAAAAGATTTCTACGAAATACAAATAAAATAGTAACTAGCGCAACCATGCGCTCAATCAATCTAAGCAACCGAATAATAGCTGAAATGAGTATAAAATGGAGGTGCAGCTCAGGATCAAGAAATGCTTCACGTTATCATCAGCAATCATAGAGGTATTACAGTGTTAAATATCGCCAACAATGTATACTTCCTAATACTCAAAATCTATTTGTAAATTCGTAAATGATGTAAATTCGCAGATAAATACTAGATAGGAGATAGGAGATAGTTACTATTAACTATTAGAAAGTATTCCAAAACGAAAAATCACCAAACTGATTATTACTATACGTTTGAACTTCAGGCAGGGCCTTTCGATATCACCAAGGATTTGCGCCAAGGAGATGGGTTTGCTTGTCTACTTTCAACCCTAACGCTAGAAAGGGCCTTCCGCGGTTTGGAGATGCAAACTTCGAGAACCATCCTCTATAACTCAATCCAGATCATGGAATACTCTGATATCCTAGATATCGTGGTTTTCGGTTCTCCTACGTAGCGGTTGCTTAACAAAGGATTGGGCAGGTTTCGGAAAATCTCGAGTAGGAGATTAAAGAGGCAAAAACCAAGTTGATGGTGGCGCCACCAGTGGCCCTGCAAACAAATCCAAAACTTACGCAGCGGTAATGTACACATAGGTGAGCTCACTTTCAAAGTCGTCCACAATTTCAACTATCTTGGGTCAAAAAATCAGCACCGACAATAACATTGATGTTGAAATACGCGCTAGAGTGTTGGCTGCCAACTGGTCATTCTACAGTCTGAGGAAACTTCTCTACTCAAAACACCTGTCGCGACGAACGAAGCTGGGACTATTTAGATCTTATATAGTTACATACCAGTAGTACTGGTACTGGTCCAGTACTCCCATACGTCTCTTAGACATGAACTTTGTTCAAAACTGACGAAATCCTCTTAGTCGCGTTCGAGAGGAAGATGCTCAGAAGGATTTTTAGCGAAGGATTGAAGGATTTTGGTATGTATGGAAAGACAATGGAGGAGCCGCTATAACGACGAGCTCTATGAGCAGTACGGCGAACTTACTATCGTAGTGAGGATTAGACTCGCGAGGCTCCGGTGAGCTGGTTACGTCGTTACGTCAGCCCATAAAGTCTTTTTAGGTTGTCCACATGGACAGAGGAGGCGTGGTAGGCCCAACCTGAGATGGAATGATGGCGTTGATGCGTCCGCCATCACTTTTCCGTTGGCCTCCTATCCGTACTCTCTTCTAGTGATGGGAAATGATCCCAAAGTTGTGATCGGATCGTGTAAATTTACACAATACCGGGATCGGATGGGATCGAATGATCTCTGGTGGAATGGTTGGCGGGGGGGATCGCTAGGGATCACTATCCCCATACAAAGGATCACTTTTTTCAAATAACGATGATACCGGATCGCTAGGGATCACCCCATACAAGAGATCACTTTTTCCAAATAACGATGATCCCGGATCGCTAGGGATCACAATCCCCATACAAGGGATCATTATTTCAAAGCAATGGTGATCTCGGATCGTTAGGGATCAACAGCGCTATTCAACAGTTATCCCTGATCATTCGATCCCATATTATAGGATTGGATCAGATTTTTCAAGCCTGGATCGGATCGGATCAACCGATCCACCTCCAACTTCTCATCACTACTCTCTTCTTGCTGGGCATAACATAAATTGTTTTTTTTTTTTAATTTCCTCTTCCATCTTTCCTTTGAACATTATTTATTATTTATCTTAGTTTTCTATGATTTCATTTTTTATTGTTTATGTAAGCGTGCACAACGTTTAAAATGTCATGCTCTATGTCATCCTGATGTTGTGGAGCTACCAGTTCCAACCGTCGAATTTAATATTCTACGAAGGGAGTAAAATTTCGCCGTTGTTTCACCTCTTCCATTATGCTGCTCACACCCTCCAGGATTTTTGACATTGGTAATACGTTGGTAATACGAGATCGTCGGGCCCAAGGTCTAGTCTTACAATTGTTTTGCCTAGACTTGCTCAGATGATGTGATACTCGTCCCGGCACCGAAAAATAATGATGTGCCGGAGAATCCCCTCACCTCTACCATCTATTATTTCACTTTTCTCAGACTGAGGATCAATGCATGAAGCAGTGAAATAACAACGATGCTTTGAAAAATGAGTAAAAAGAAATTTGTGTAGCACATTTTTACCCATTCTGTGGGAATTCTGGCTTTAAAAATTTCATCGAGAAAGCACATGCTTTAATAAGCAAACCATTGCGGGATGGACATCTGATTCGAAGCTAAAATCAATGGACAAACCTTTCTGTTAATTTCAGACTCATTCAGATATCAGCATCAAAGCAGAACAGAACACTAATACCTGATCCGTTTTGGCAACTTTGAATAATCTTTCCTCGGTTCACTCGGTACTGTGCGCGAAGAATGCGCCATATTATCCTGCATAAGTAGGCAACTAATCCCATATTGGCGCCAATTGTTTGCCATGGTTTCTTCTGCATCCACAAGTTTTTGTACTGCGTATTCTTTTTGTTCCACAAAAAGCTACAATTATGGATGTGGGAAATCAACTCCAATGTTTTGCCATCGGTAAAAAATGATGAAAACCCAAATGAAATGAAATGGTTGTTTTACATGGTTTGCAGCTAGTCTTTTTACTGTCTAGGTTTACGATTACAGTATCTTCCCGAGTTACGCGAATGATGCGTGCCAGAGAAATTTGCGTACCTCGGATTCCCTTCAGAATATCGTTTATAGTTAGTATTCAGTGATCGATTTCTTCTTTTCACTTTACGATGCACATTTGTAGTTGATATTTCTACGTTTATTTCGACAATTAGAATAAACTTTTACCAAAATTAATGTTTTTAATATCAAAATGTAACGTATTTTTGGGAAAATTTGAAATTTAACAAATACAAACTTCAATTCCACATACAAAATTACACGAATTGTCAAATTTTTGGGATTCGCGTAACTCGAGAAAAGACTGTATAAAATATCGTTTTCTGAAGTTATTACAAGAAAAAAACAAACAATTCCACAATTACCACTTTGTGTGTACGTTAGCCTACATTCCTTTTCCGAGTTACATGAATAATACGGGTCCGAGACATTCGCATAACTCAAAGTTTTGCGTAAGTCAGTCATAACATCGTTTATATTTCGTATCAAGGGATGGAATACATATTTGCACATTACAAAGCACATTCAAATTGGAAATTTTAAAGTTTTTTTTAAAGATTAAATATAATTTGTGTGGGAGTATTTGAACACGTTAGAAGTTGCAATCCAGATACAAAACTTCACGAACAATCAAATTTAAAAAAATCTTGTATCTCGTATGTCACGTGGCTCGGCAAACTGCACTGTAATTGATACAGATTTATAACAATTATTTAATGCATCGGTATAATTTTTTTACGATTTTCGGTTAACAAAAAAAAAACAAATCTATTATTATGAACCCTTTACAAGTTTTATCGACGATCAGAGTCCTGAAAAATTATTGATACAGAAGATGAAATTTAAACTAAAACATACTGACGAAGAAAGGACATGAATCACACATGGGTATTCCAAGATCGAGTGTTTTTTTTTTGCTGAAAGAATAAAACGTATAAAGAGCGATGTAATATTCGAACCGATTGCAACTACCATTGCTTAAAGGGAATAAACGTTTACGTTTTAATCTTTGGACGACGAACATAATGAAGCTGCCAAAAACCTACTCTGTGACTTTTTTTCGAACCTAGGTTCGATTATTGCACAGAAGAAGCGGAACAAATCTAGTAGGCTGGGAACGTCGTCACTAAACATTACCAAAGGTTATAAAAGTCTAAATTTCTAATTTATGTTTTATCATATACAAAAAATATTCCTCTAAATAGCTTTTGACTTCAAAATCAAAATGTAACACAGGACATTCATTCATTGACACTTAGTTTTTAATTCACACCTAGTCACTTTCGATTGTATTCAGAGTGGCCAATAAGCCACATATAAGTAAGTTGATTGCTGTGACTCAGAAACTGGACATGCACCCTTAAAACTAGCCATAAGCTTGCATGATCAGTGCACACCGTCTTCAAAACGATTGCACGATATTTGTACAATTCCCGTGCTATCATTCAATCTATATTTGACCTCTTCAGAGGCATCTGCTACCAAAATCCATCGTTAATTTTAACCCAAATGTGCCCAAAACACCTGTAAGTCACCATTATGTGTAACATTAAAATATGTTGATTTTTGGGTTCACTCTACATGGGTCTCCGAGTTGCACAGTATTTTTAATGTATGCGGAACGTAGTGAAGTTGTTGTTCAAAATGGGAAATCACTAATGATCATGAGCGGTTCAACTCGCTTAGTGAAATGAACTGAACGCGTGCAGTGATTTTTCAAGCATCCCAGATGCGGTATACTTTTTTATTGCCGTTGTAACACTAATATAATGCACTGTAACAAAGAATTAAACTAATAATTAATAACACAAAAACGTTCAATGTTTTCGGACTATTATGTATTATTAAAAAAATAGTTTAAATTCATACAATTCAATCGTGCAACATTTGAAGTATGGGATAGAGAACTCATTAAACTAAAAATTCATAATTTTCATTGCTTCTTCTTAGAAAATACAAATATTTAGTGATGTGGGAAAGCTTAAATATAACTCATAATTTTTCATGTACAACCTATATACTTAAAACCCATTCTGCTGAAGGAACAATAGCTCCGTTAGATTTTTCGGATCTAATCGAGATCTTTTTTCACTGTAAATTTGTCCACACTTCGAAAATACCCGTTCGCAGGGTACAGAAGTGGCCGGTATACAGAAAATACTCTGTACTAATTTGTACAGACTCGGAAACCGAGATTGGTTTTGTTTCCACCAGGCCAATGGATCAGCTCCTAATTCTACGTATCCAGAGGCAATGTATTCATCTAACTCTAGCTTGGCTTTAGTTTTAGGATCGGACGCTTCTTTTCCAATGGTTATCTTGCTAGCAAAGTCCCCAAATAAGTGTTGACGGTAGTGATCGTTTTCTTTTTTATCAGCTTGAGTTTGAGAGTATGAAGTAGCTGGAGCAATGAGGTTGTGATATGGAACTATTGCGTCTAAAACACATTCATACGTTTCTTTGTACCTATCGTCTTCGTTTTCGAAACTATGGAGTTTCATTCGCGGATCGAGTAACATTGCCTGATTTACAATCATGTTTCGTAACAGGGGATCAAACCGTTCAGCCAGACCTTGAATCAAAGAATTTCCTAACTGTCGCACAGAGCTTTCTAGCTCTTCATTCAGCAAATTAGTGGTTTTTCTAATGAGAACTTTAACCAGGAGTCCCATGTGTGATAATGTTACAAGCTTTTCGGCTGAAGCAATTTTCGTGGCACAATCAAAGTTTTCCAACATTTTAATGGTTTGCTCCAGCACAATCCAATCATTGTTTTTAAGCGAAGTTTTCATTTTAATTGAATCTAAACAGGATAGCAGTGGAATTTTGTTCTTAAAAAATCTTTCGATCATATCGTATGTAGAATTCCACCGCGTAGCTACACCTTGTTTTAATTTTAGATTTGGATAATTTAGTTGGTTTTGAACGTCATACAGTTTTTCGGTGGCAATACTACTATTCCTAAAGAACGCAACGACTCGTATTACTTCTTCTACAATGGTTTTGATTGCATTTTGGATGGATTTTATTACCACCTGATTTAAGGTATACGCAAAACAAGGGAGATGGTTAACTTTAAGCTCTTTTGCAGCAGATGACATATTTCTCGTGTTGTCCGTTACTAAAGCAACTACCTTGCTAGTTATATTAAATTGCTCCGTCACTTTTGTTATCCAATCAGCCATATTACGTTCCGAATGCGGAATGGAAAATTCCGAGCATTCTAAAAAACTGGAACGAAAAACATTATTGTTATCAATGTAATGCGCTGTTAGTGCGTAAAAGGTAGTATTATTGATGTTTGTCCATCCTTCTAAGGTTAGTGCTACTTTTGAGGTGTTTTCTAATGCATCTTTTATTCTTTGTAAACTTTTGTTGTATTCTCGGGGCAGTATTGCTTCGGAAACCGTTTTCCTGCTAGGTACGATATAATTGGAATTGAGACCATAACTATAATTCTGGAATGCCTCACTATCGGTTATGGAAAATGGAAGGGATTCTTGACATATAAGTTGCAACAAAAGTTCATCCTGATTTATTTGCTGGACATCAACTGGTAGCGCTTTCACTGCAGGAAAGAACGGGTCCCTTGTGGCTGGTCGAGAAATCGCAGATGACGATTGTTGTTCTGCTGCACAACATTCTTCATGAGTTTTGGAGTTAGTCTCTCCAATCGATGAGCAATATGTTGCACGGTGTAAAGGTATTCCCGCATGTTTTGCATGAAGATGGCGTTTTAAATTAGATAACGATCCTTTACTGTGGCGAATGACCTTAGCGCAGTATAAACACTTCCCAGAATTCTGCATCTTTTCAAAATGTTGCCACACACTGCTTGTTCC